>NC_082732.1:6583071-6906404 GCF_030144855.1 Hypanus sabinus | reverse complement strand
ATACGAAAAAATTTTGATACTACTTTGATACGGTTGTATCACCTTATATGTGTTTCACCGCGTCTGTTATTTCAACATGCCCACTGTCTGGTGTAATCAACCTTTCAACAACCTTCTCATTTCACAGCAACACACACAAAATGCTGAAGGAATTCAGCAGCTCAGGCAGCTTCTATGGAAATGAGTAAAAAGTCAATGTTTCAAACCAAGACATTTCTTTGAGGCTGAAATGGAAGGGGAAAGATGCCAGAATAAAAAGGTGGCCAGAGGGGAAGGAGAGGAAGGTGAAAGGTGAAGCCAAGTGGGTGGAAAAGGTCAAGGGATGGAGATGAAGCAATGTGATAGGAGAGGACAGTGGACCATAGGAGAAAGGGAAGGAGGAGGAGACCCAGGGGGAAGTGAAAGGCAGGTAAGAAAACCCAAGCGCCCAGAATGGGGATTAGAAGAAGAGGAAAGGGGGAAGGAAAAATTACTGGAAGGAGAAATTGATATTCATGCCATCAGGGTGGGGAATATAAGGTATTGCTCCTCCACCTTGAAGATGGCCTCATCTTGACATACAAATAGGTCATGGACTGATATTTCAAAACGTGAATAGGAATTGCAATTGAAATGTTTGGCCACCGGGAAGTTCCGCTCTTGGCGTATGGAGCTCATTTCACATGTGGACATTTTGTTTCCTGGGACAGCTTGCTACACAACCTGACACCGGCAATAAAAGGTATATTCTTAATCATGGAGTCCACATGGAGATTGTGGATGAGCCCACGAGAGTATCTACTGCAGATGGAACATTTTTAACACAGCACAAGGACAATTCTTACAGAACGTTTCCTCAAGGGAGCCAATAAATTGGGTCAGCTTCAGAAGTCATCAGAGACCAAGTTATTCTTGAGTTAGTGAATTCCCACCTTTTGCTGATGTTCAAAGGGTAGTCAAGAGACATCACTACATATTTTATGTTTGTGTCAAGAATCATCGAGTAGCACAGCACAGAGATGAGCCACTGCTCACCTTTTTGCCTACCTATACTAATCCCAGTTGATCACAATAACATAGTAATTGTATCTGACACCATCATCTCCCCTGGCAGCACATTCCAGATATCAATCACAATCTGTGTAAGAATCTTATCCTCTAAATTCACTTTAAAACTCCTTTCTCTCACCTTCAACCTCTGCCGCCCTGTTTTAGATAGTTCTACCAGGGGAAGCAGTCCAGCCTACCTATGTTTCTCATAATTTTATAATTTTATAATTTCACCCTTCAGCCTAGGGAAAACAAGCCCCTGCTATCCAATCTCTCCCAATAAGGTAAGAACTCTAACCAATGTAACATCTTGGTGAAGACACAAGAGGCTGCAGATGCTGGAATCTGGAACAAAAAGAAAACAAACTGCTGGAGGAGCTCCACATGTCGAACAGAATTTCAAAATTCAAAGTTTAAAGTACAAAGTACATTTATTATCAAAGTATATATGCAGTATACAACTCTGAGATGCATCTTCTCTATTTATGGAGGAAGCACCTCTCCTTCTTCTGTTATCCTTCCTCACCTGGATCCATCTATCTCCTGCCAGCTCTTGCCCACCCTTTTTCCACACTGTCACCACTCTATCTTTCAGTCTCGACCTGAAACCTTCGCTGCCCCTTTCCCTCCACAGATGCTGCCTGACCCCTCTAAATTCTTCCAGCATTTGTGATTTTCTCCTACCTTAACAACCCTGACGAAAATCATCAGTTCCTTGGAATGTCAGTCTTTGATGAAATACCAGTAATAATTAGGTGAGTGTTAATCACTAATTCAATATTAGATCCTGGGATTTTGAGTATGCTCAGGGCTTTTCTCTCCTGTAAATACCAATGTAAATTAATTCTTCAACATATCCACTATTTTCATATTTTCATTTACATTGTAACCATCAGTTATTTTCAAGAGTCCACACTGGTCGTGCCACCCTTTGCAAGTAAAATATATCTGTGTGTAGCTTTGATACAGTCGTGAGTGTAGAGAAACTGGAGAAGTGGACTGAATACACATCCTAGCGGTGCACTATGTTGATTGTCAGAGAGGAGGAGATGTTATTCCCAATCCTCACTGCCTGTGGTCTTCTGATAAGGAAGTCAAGGATCCATGTGCGGGGAAAGAGTAGTGAGCAAGGTTTTGAAGCTTGTTGATTAGTAGTCAAGGGATGATAGTGCTGGATGTTGAACTGTAATCAATAAACGGCAGCTTAACTTATGCTCTTAGGGCCCTTGGCCCTTTGGGGTATCAAGTAAAATAACTCTTTTAGAATCATTAACAGATTTGCCCAGTTTAATGTGGACGGTCTGTAGCAGGCTAAGCTAAATTTTAAACATTAGAAATACTTCGAATTTCCTTCATTTTGCATACAGTTAGATAACAGTTTCACCTGGCTGTTAGCTAAATACAGATGATTGCTCAGTACCAAATGTATTCTGAACCGTTTGTGGTTCCAGGATAGAACGCCAATGGAAACTCTTCTGAAAAGATTCTAGCTGCATAAGTGGACAGCATTGTGCAAAGAATGGAAGAAAACAATTCCCTCATTCATATCATTAATATACAGTATAACATGAATCCAAGATGGGTGTCAGTGGAATGCCTCTAATCGTCACCATCCAAAAAGAAACAAACCCTTAATTCCCCTTTATTACCACACTTTGCCTCCTGCCAGTCAGCCAATCTGTTATGCATGCTGGTATCTTTCCTGTAATACCATGGGTTCTAACCCTGTTTAGCAGCCTCATGTGTGACACCTTGTCAAAGGACTTCTGAAAATCCAAGTAAACAACATCTATGCCTCTCTGTCTATCCTTCCAGTTATTTCTTCAAAGAATTATAACAGATTTGTCAGGAAAGATTTCCCCCAAAGGAAAAATGGCTGACTTTACCCTATCTTATCACATGCCTCCAACATCATTCTTAATAATAGACTCCAAAATCTTCCCAGCTGCTGAAGTCAGGCTAACTGGCCTATAATTTCCTGTCTTCTGCCTCCCTCCCTTCTTAAACAGTGGAATGACATTTGCACTTTTCCAATTTTCAGTAACCATTACAGAACCTGGTGATTCTTGAAAGATCCCTACAAATGCTTCCATAATCTCATCAGCCATTTCTTTCGGAACCCTGGGTTCAGTTGACTTGGTCCGAGTGACTTATCTACTTCAGATCTTTCAGTTTCCCAAGCACCTTTTCCTTAGTAATAGTAACTACATACACTTATGCTCCCCTAACACTCTTGAATATCTGGCATTCTGCTGTTTTCTTCTATAGAGAAGACAGAAGAAATATACTTACTAAGTTCAACTGCCAATTCTTTGTCCCCCATTATTATCTAATGTAATCTAATAATCACAATGTAATTTTCCAGTGGCCCATTATCCACTCACACCTCTCTTTTACTCTTAATATATGTGAAAAATCTTTTGGTATCTTCTATTATATTATTGGCTTGCCAATACCTTCATATTTCATCGTTTCTCCCCTTATAGCTTTTTAGTTGCCTTCCGCTACTTTTTAAAAGCTTCCCAATCCTTCAGTTTGCAACAACCTTCTCTTCAAATGTAGGGTAACGTAATTGGGAGAAATGTCCATAATACACAACCACCAACATTGAGTTGGGGTTTCACTCTAAGAGGCTGGTCTGACCTGATGATGTTATTATGTAAAGATTTTAGTGCTCTTTTGGTCTTTTGGTTTTGGAATTCAATAAAATGTTTATAGGTTTCATTAAACATAAAACGCCTCATTTCATTTTATTTGTGAAAACCTACACTGGTGACTCTGATGCTCTAGGATGAATTACTCAACATGTTGGCCAACGCAGTCGCTTTGAAAATGCTGGAGTTTTGGGAGCAAAGTGCCATTGCTTGTTTTGTACAAGCTGAGGCTCAATTCACACTTTGAGAGATCTTTGCTGATGACATGAAATATTTCTACGTAGTACCATTTTTCAGCAGTTCCACAGCTGTGAGAGTGGTGAGTCTGCTTGAACACCTGCCTGAGTATGATAAATACTGATCAGTGAAAACTCACCTATCGCAGACTATCTGGACTATCAAAGTCTGAGTGTGCCAAGCAGTTGCTCCCCTTGCCAGGTCTCAGTGATGGTAAGCTTTCAGAGCAAATGGACCACATGCTGTGTCTCCTGGGAAATCTACATCCTTGTTTTGTTTTTAAAGATGTCTTCTTGCAGCAAATGCCTGATCAAGTTAGCATAGCCCTCATAATGTAGTCAAGAAGGACTATAGGAAGCTTGCTAAAATGGCTGACAGTCTTCTCTCAGCTGGGCAGCGATGCATCATTCCTCCTCCTTTCTCAACCTCAATAAGCCTGGTCAGCAAGGCCCCAACATAAGGACACCCGCGGCTGGGAGACAGATGACGCTGGGCCCTGTGCTTTTACCACACTTGCTTTGGTATGGACACTATGAAGTGCCAACCACCTAGCAACCTCAACAGTGCCAGTGAATTGGGACATCAGAGGTCTGTGAACACTGTGGCTTCCAGCTACCAGCAACATCTACTGTTCATTACGGACACCCTTTCAACGCGACGCTTCCTGTGTGACACGGGTGTTCAAGTGTGTGTAGTACCAGCATCGCTTACTGATGAGAAGGCAAAGAGCGACAAAGCCTCGCTGGAGGTCACCAATGGCAGCAGGATCCAGGCCTACGGGACACGACGGGTGACACTCTGCTTCAGTGGGCAACGTTACACATGGGATTTCATCCTGACTAAAGCAGCTAGACCTCTGCTTGGTGCAGATTTCCTGTGTATCCAAGGACTGTTAATCAACCTTAAGAAATGCCGGCTTGTAGATGTCAAGGACTTTGGGTCGCTACCCTGCTCCCGCAGAAAGTTCCCCACAATGACTCTCTGTCAAGCATGTATGTGAGTGTTGGGCAAATTCCCAGACTTCACCACAACAGTCACAAAACATGGGGATTGAAAACTACATTCCCACAACTAGCCTGCCAGTCCATACCTCTGCACATAACTGTACCCAGAAAAGCTGGGAACTATGAAGGCTGACATGGAAATACTCAAATAGCCTCTGGGCTTCGCCCTTCCATATTGTTCCTAAGTCCAAAGGTGGTTATCGCCTATTTGGGGATCAGCGACACCTTAACTCCTGATCATTACTTAGTCACACATATTCAAGCCCATTCAGCATGTTTAGCCAGAAAGTTAATTTTTTCCAAACTCTATCTAGTTCCTGCGTGGTCAGAGGTCTTTCCAAAACAGCTGTGATAACCGCATCTGGCCTTTTTCAGTTTCTGTGCATGCCATTTGGACTGGAGAATGCAGCACAGACTTGCCCTGGATTAAAAGACTTAGATTTCCTTTTTGTTAACCCGGATGTGTGACCAAAACTGAACACGTGTCACACCTCTGCACACTTTTTGAGCGCTTAAGCCAACGGGTCTATTATTAACCCTGTTAAGTGCCAGTTTGGGTTGTCAACCATTGACTTTCTCAGCCATTGCACCTCTGCAGGAGATGCGAAAGCCCTCCTATCAAAAGTAGTCGCTATTATGGATTTCCTACCGCCCACAGACAAATAAAAACACTACAGGAGTGTTTAGGGGTGTGTGTGTGTGTGTGTGTGTGTGTGTGTGTGTGTGTGTGTGTGTGTGTGTGTGTGTGTGTGTGTGTGTGTGTGTGTGTGTGTGTGTGTGTGTGTGTGTGTGTGTGCGCGTGTGTGTGTGTGTGTGCGTGTGTGTGTGTGCGTGCGTGTGTGTGTGTGCGCGCATGCAGGCTGCCCCTATATAGTAGGCTTAAGTGCAATACTCCTCATCAAGTGCTTGGCTGGTCAGTAGATATCTCCAAGGCATTTGATAATACCAAACATGGCAGTGTGGAGTGTATGAATACCTCTGTCAATAATATAGTACACTGTTTTATAGACAAGAGAAAATCTGCAGATATTGGAAATCCAAGCAACACACACAAAATGCTGGGGGAGCTCAGCAGAACAGGCAGCATCTGTGGAAAAGAGTACAGTCAAAGTTTTGGGCTAAGACCCTTCAGCAGGACAGGAGACAAAAAGAAGAGGGGTAGAGTTAAAAGGTGGAGGGGATGGGAAGGAGAGACACAAGGAGAATGGTGAAACCGGGAGGAGGAGGGGTGAAGTGAAAAGCTGGGAAGTTCATTGGTGAAAGAGATACAGGTTTGGAGAAGGGGGAATCTAATAAGAGTGGACAGAAAGCCATGGAAGAAAGGAAATAGGGGAGGAGCACCAGAGGTAGATTATGAGTGGGCAAGGAGCTAAGGTGAGAGAGGGAAAAGGGGATGGGGACTGGTGAAAGTGGTGTGGGGTATTACCAGAAGTTTAAAAATTGATATTCATGCCATCAGGTTTGCTACCCAGACAAAATATAAAGTGTTGTTGCTCCAACCTGAGTGCAACCTCGTCGTGACAGTAGGGGAGGCCATCAATAGACAAATCAGAGTGGGAATGAGAAGTGGGTGGCCACTGGGAGATCCCACTTTTTCTGGCAGGCAGAGCGTAGGTGCTCAGTGAAGCAGTCTCCCAATCTACTTTGGGTCTCTCGAGGCCACACCAGGAGCACAGGACCCCAACAGATTCACAAGTACAGTGTCACTTCACATGGAAGGATGGTTTGGGGCCCTGAACGGTAGTGAGGGAGGATGTGTAGCACTTGTTCCGCTCGCAAGGGTAAGTGTCATCAGGGAGATCAGTGGGGACGGATGAATGGACAAGGGGGTCAGAAAGGGAGTGATCAGTGTGGAAAGCAAAAAGTGGGGGGAGAAGGAAAGTTATGCTTGGTGATGGGACCCTGTTCGAGATGGCAGAAATTGCAGGAAATTGTATGCTTGATGCAGAGATTGGTCGGGTGGTATGTGAGGACAAGAGGAACCCTGTCCCTGGTAGGGTAGCGGGAGGATGGGGTGAGGGTAGACATGCATGGAATGGGAGAGCTGTGGTTGAGGGTAGTGTTGATAGTGGAGGAAGGGAAGGCCCTTTCTCTGAAGAGGGAGGCCATTGTCTTTGTTCTGGAATGAAAAGCCTCATCCTGAGAGCAGATGCGGTGGAGACAGAGGGATTGAGAGAAGGAGATGGCATTTTTACAATTAACCAGGTGGGAGAAGGTATAGTGCAGGTAGCTGAGAGAGTCAGTGGGTTTCTAGACATCAGTAGATAAGCTGTCTCCAGAGATAAAGATAGTAAGATTGAGAAAGGGAAAGGAGGTGTCAAAAATGGACCAGGTAAATTTGAGGGCAGGGTCAAAGTGGGAGACAAAGTTGATGAAATCGACAAGGTCCGCATGGGTACAGGAAGCTGAACCAATGTAGTTGTCGATATAGCACAGGAAAAGTGGGGGTTAGACATCAATGTAAGCTTGGAACATAGACTGTTCCATGTAACTGACAAACAAGCAGGCACAGCTAGGACCCATGTGAGTGCCCATTGCTACACTCTTTGTTTGAAAGAAGTGTGAGGAGCCAAAAGAGTAATTATTAAGAATGAGGACAAGTTCTGCTAGCTGAAGGAGAGTGGTGGTGGAAGGAAGCTGGTTGGGTCGAGTGTCCAGAAAGAAATGGAAGCCTTTCTGGTGGAGGATGGAGGCGTATCCTGGAGGTCCATAATAAAAATAAGATGATGGAGGTCAGGACTTTGAAATCTTTGAAATGATCCAGAGCAGGGAAAGTGTCACAAGTGTAAGTAGGAAGTTACTGAACTAGGGGGAATAAAACAGAATTGAGGTACGCAGATATAAGTTTAGTGGAGCAGGAACAAGCTGAAACAATGGGTCTACCTGGACAAGTGGGTTTGTGGATCTTGGGTAGGAGATAGAAATGGGAGTGTGTGCAGGATCTATGAGGTTTGTGGCAGTGGATGGGAGATCCCCAGAGCTAATGAGTTCGTTGATGGTGTGGGAGACAATGGCCTGGCATTTCTTAGTGGGGTCCTGTTTGAGAGGTAAGTAAAAGGAGGTGTCTGAGAGTTGCCACTGGGCCTCGGCAAGGTAGAGGTCAGTCTGCCAGACTCTACAGTGGGTGATTTCAGTATGTTCAGTAAATTCAGGCTATCTGCCAGTTTGATTGTGAGGTTAAGTTTAGTGCAGAGGGAGTGGAGAGCAGAGCATTCAGAAGAGGTGAGGTTGGAATCAGAGAGAGGAGTGCTAAAGTCGAGATGGTTGATGTCCCAGCAGTAGTTGGCAATGAGAAGATCCAGAGGAGACAAAAGACCATGGCGGCATGTCCAGGAAGAGGAGGAGGGTTGAAGATGGGAGAACGAGCCGTAGGTGCAGGGAGGAGAATCCTTGCCAAAGCAGTAGGCTCAGAGACAGGGGCGGCAGAAGAGAAGCTCAGAGTCATGGTGGGCATGGAACCCACTGAGGTATGGGTGCAGGAGGACGAAGGTGAGGCCCTTAATGATGATGGAATGTTCTGCCTGGGAGAGGGCAAGGTCAGAGGGAATTGTGAAGACCTGGTATGGAAGAGAGCTGAGATCAGAGGGGGGAAGGGGGTTTGGGTTTTCAAGGATGCTGAGATGAGAGGAAGCTCATGCAGGTTGAAGAAGCAGCACCTTATATTGCGTCTGGGTAGCCTCCAACCTGATAGCATGAACATCGATTTCTCGAACTTCCGTTAATTGCTGTCTCCCTTCACCATTCCCATTCCCCTTTTCCTCTCTCACCTTCCCTCCTTACCTGCCCATCACCTCTATCTGGTGCTCCTCCCCCTTTTCTTCTTTCCATGGTCTTCTGTCCTCTCCTATTAGACTCCCCCTTCTCCAGCCCTGTATCTCTTTCACCAATCAACTTCCCAGCTCGTTACTTCACCGCCCCTCCCCAAGTTTCACCTATCACTTTATGTTTCTCCTTCCTCTCCCGCACCTTTTAACTCTGCTCCTCATCTTTTTTTCTACAGTCATGCCGAAGGGTCTTGGCCTGAAATGTCAACTGTCCTCTTTTCCATAGATGCTGCCTGGCCTGCTGAGTTCCTCCAGCATTTTGTGTGTGTTGCACAGTTTATAGTATTGTAGTGGTATTGATAGTGTGCTAATTTATTCTGTATTGCATTTAAATACAAAATTGTTTGATCAGTCAATGGTAGTTTGTCTTTTTTAAACTAGTTAGCTGAAACTTCAGCTAGTTGATGCAGTTTCTTAATTGGGCCAAAACATACTGATCCTGAAGCGTCCCAATTAATCGGAATCCACTGTACTTAAATATCCAGTCCTTTCAAATACCTTTGAATAATTTACCAGTTATATGACGTCAGGCTCATTGGCCTATAATTTCTTGGTTTATTCTCCAAGCCTTTCTTAAACAACAAAACAACATTAGCTATTTTCCAGTTCTCCAGTGCCTCACCAGTGGCTCAGGATGATTTAAGTACCTCTGCTAGTTCCCCTGCAATTTCTGCATTCACTTCCCACAAGGTCCAAGGGAACAACCTGTCAGGCTCTGAGTATTTATCCACCCTAATTTGCATCAAAATAGCAGACGCCTCTTCCTTTGTGATCTGTATAGGGTCCATGACTTTGCATCACTTCTGTAGACTGTGTCTGTCTCCTGAGTGCACAAAAATCCATTTCAGATCTCTCCTGTTCCTTCGGTTCTATGCACAGATGACTACTCTGAGCTTCCACAGGACCAACTTTGTCCCTTGCTATCATTTTGCCCTTACTGTATTTGGAGAAGCCCTTGGGATTCTCCTTAACTGTGTTTGCAAGAGTAATCTCATGCTTTTTTTTTAGCTCTCCTGGCTTCCTTCTTGTTTTCTCTTGCATTTCTTATACTCCTCAAATACCTCATTTGTTCCTACCTGCTATGCACCTCCTTCTTTTCCTTAACTAGGGCCTCAATATCTCTCAAAAACCAAGATTCCCTGTACCTGTTATCCTTGCCTTTTATTCTGACAGGAACATACAAACTCTATATTCTCAAAATCTCATTTTGAAAGCCTCCCACTTACCAACTACATCTTTGCCAGAAAACAACCTGCCCACACGTGCCAGATGCTTTCTGATACCATCAAAGTTGGCCTTTCTCCAATTCAGAATCTCAACCCAAGGACCAGACCTATCCTTTTCCAAAATTACCTTGAATAGCATCATGATCATTGGATGCAAAGTGATCCCCAACACAAACTTCTGTCACCTGCCTGTCTCATTCCCTAGAGATCTAGTACCACACAATTGAGTTGAGACCTCTATGTACTGATTAAGGAAACTTTCTTGAATACGTTTGACAAACTCTATCCCATCCAGCCCTTTTACAGTGTGAGTCCTAATCAATATATTGAAAGTTTGAATCACCTATTATCACAATCTTATGTTGCTTGCAACTGTCTGTGATTTCTCTACAAATTTGCTCTTCTAAGTCCCTCAGGCTATTGTGTGGTCTGTAATATAATCCCATTAAAATGCTCATCCCTTGCTTATTCTCAGCTCCTCCCATATAGCCTCAGTACATAAACTCTCCAATCTATCCTGTCGGAATACTGCCGTGACATTTTCCCTGACTAATAATGCCACCTTTCATCCTGCCCACTCTGTCACGTCTAAAAGAACAGAGCCCCAGAACATGAGATGCCAGTTCTGCCTATTCTGCAACCAAGTCTCAATAATGGCTACAATGTGGTAATTCTGTGTGCTGCTCCATGCCCTGAGATCATCTGCCTTTCCTACAATACTGCTTGCTTTGAAACAGATCTCAGAACATTAGTACTCTCATGCTCAGTCTTTCAATTCCTGACTCTATATAGGCTTGAAAACATCTATCCCCACAACCATCCACTATCTTCTCTGGCACTTTGGTTCCCATCGCACTGCAACTCTAATTTAATTGCCCCACAGACAAACAAGCCTTCCCGCAAGGATATTAGTCCCTCTGCGGTTCAGGGGCAAACTTTCCCTTCTGTACAGGTCCCACCTTCCTTGGAAGAGAGTCCAATGATCCAAAAAATTTGAAGCCCTCCCTTCTGCAGTATTTCCTTAGCCATGTGTTTAATCTTCCTATTTCTGTCAATGTCACTCTTTCTACCCATGTCATTGGCACTGAAACAGGCACAACTTCTGGCTGCTCCCCCTCCCACTTAAGGATCGATCTGAGATGTCCCGGACCCTGCACCTGGGAGGCAACATACTATCAGTGATTCTCACTCTCATCCACAGAACCTCCTGACTGTTCCCCTAAGCAACAAATCCAGATCAATACAACTTGCCTCTTCTTCCCCCTTTCCTTCTGTTTTTTCCTCAGCTTGGTCAACAGTATCCAAAGCTGCTATTGAGGGAAATGGAGTTAGATGTATTCTGCACTGGCTGCCTATTCACCTTCCCTCTCTTAATGGTCACCCACTTACCTGTGTGCTGCACCTTGGGTGTAACTACCTCCCTGTATGTCATATCAATCATCCCCTCACTCTCCCAAATGGTCTGCAGTTCATCCATTTCCAGCTCCAATTCCGTAACATGGTCTGAAAGAAGCTGCAGCTGGATTCACTTCTGGCAGCTGTTGTTATCAGGAACACGGGAGGTCTCCCTGCCTCCCACCATCCTGCAAGAGCATTCCTGTACCTTGCCTTGCATCCCCACAGCTCCGTGCAATAAGAAAGGAAAAAAAGAGCAAAAAATCTACTTATGGCCTTTGCCTCTCCTCACCAAGCCCTCTATGAGCTCAAGCTTGATCTCCCAACTCTAACACTGGCCCACTCACTCCCCTTAAACCTGCTGAAGGGTTTCGGCCTGAAATCTCAACTGTACTCTTTTTCTAGATGCTGCCTGGCCTGCTGAGTCGCTCCAGCATTCTGTGTGTGTTGCTCCACTTAAATCCAACTTCTTTTTTTATTGACCCTTACCAAGCGCCTAATTATGTATAATCTAATGTCTCCTTGGACACTGTGTCACATCAAGTGTTTTAACTGCCTCCACTCACTTCGTTTGAAATCTCTCTCCTGCTTCACGATCCAATGCTTTTTATACGGATGGTTCAGAAGATCCAGTCATAGGTCGTTCAGCTGGTTCTGTTTATGTTGCAATTTCAGGTGACCATTAAGAAAGGATTATCAAGCAAATTATCAGTATTCATGTCTGAGGTGGTTGCTATAATTTTAGCCTTGGTATGAATTGAAGAAGTACACCCTGGTTATGTACTACATTCTTAGTTTTGACATCTATTAAAAAGGGTATTTCAAACTGTAGGCCAGACACTCTTCTTGAGATTGGGCAACATCTGTTGACGCTGCAGGGTCTAGGCTTGTGAATCCATTTCTTGTGCTTCCCTGCTCATGTTGGGGTTGAAGGAAACAAGGTGGCAGATATTCAAGTATTCAATCACTCAGACTTAAGGATGGAAATGTAGTGGTGCCTTTGTGTAAAGGGAAGGTGAAAGTCATAATTAAAAGGTCTATTCAATCATTGTGGCAACATAGCTAGGGTAAGGGAAAGAGAGGATGGCATTTATATACATGAAATTCAGAAGATCATGGAAGCTCAGCTGGGGGAAGGGAATAAAAGAAGGGAGTAAGCTACAATTACACCTTGTGCACTGGACATGCAAGGCTGGATGTTCAGAATTAATATGCATGATACAAACATTTGTAGGGAGAGCACAGGTCAAGAAATGGTGCAGCATATATTTTGCTTGAATGCAGATCCTATGAGTTGCAAAGAAATACTAAGTTAAGGTCTTTAGGACAGACAAGGTTTAATATGGACAGTTTGCTAGGATATCACTGTTGTTTTAATGGATGCAAGTACGTTCTTGACTTTCTCAAATGCATTCGACTCTTTAATAGTATTTGAGTTTTTTGGTGGTGAATTGAAGTAGGTATACTTCCTGTCACTTTGCTCCACACTGCACCTCAATAGATGGTGGTATCCACCTTACGTTGGTCTGCCAATGGTCATTGAACTTTACAAGAAGAACAATCCAATGTCTCCTCAGGAACTGTGGCATGCTGAATGTTCTGCCTGTGAACACTCATTTCTTTTAAAATCTTTCTCCCACTATGCAATCCAACATCTCCTTGGGAAGTATGGTGCACAGAATGGCCCAACTGCTCCCTCTCACAGTTTTGAAAATCTCTCCTGCTATGCAATCCAACGTCTCCTTGGGAACTGTGGAGACACTGGTCCATGCACACCCTTGTGCTGACTCCCTCTTGTCAATGGCCACAAGTCAAATTTGAAATAATTCATGTCATGGATGTTCCTGCATCCTGTTCAGGTAACTCTCCCTCTCCGTGATGTTTTCAACACAATGGGGTCCACCAGCTCCTACATCACTTGATCCTGCATCCCTATTTTTATGTATTTTCTCTCATTTGGTAATTTTGTAGTTTAAATTTAAAAAAAAACCTTACCTGCAACTCACCTGTTCCGTCTTACTGAAACCTTTTGAGACAAAGCCTTAGATCTCAGATTCCTCCACTGGCCCAGTCACATAATGGCTGATCTAAGATTGTCTCTGGAATCTAGATACTCTCCTGTGCCTCTTCTCACGAAATCCTCTTGAGCCAAAACTCAGTTCATCACTCTAACTCTGTCCACTCCACAGAAAATGAGACTTGCTACTTTCAATGGTTCCTGCTCTGGCTGTCACCTCAGATCCTGCTACTTTTCACTCCATTCCATCCAGGCCAATCAGTATTCAATGAAATCCTCCTCATCCTTCTGAACTA
The DNA here is from genome assembly GCF_030144855.1 of Hypanus sabinus. Lineage (NCBI taxonomy): Eukaryota > Metazoa > Chordata > Chondrichthyes > Myliobatiformes > Dasyatidae > Hypanus > Hypanus sabinus. The sequence continues at coordinate 6,892,722 of NC_082732.1, read as the reverse complement.
CATCAAGGGTGAACTCTAGAGTCACAAACACACCTTATACATTAAGCCTTTCATTCTTGTGAACCTCCTCTGGTCCCTCTCCAGGGCCAGCACATCTTTCCTTCAATATGGGGCCAACTGGATACACAAAATGGAAAATGACTCTGGCCTCCTAGAAGGTGAGAGTTAGTTGTCCTCATCAATCTTTGTTATAGATTCAAAGAGTTACACAGCACAGATGCTGTATAGCAGGCTCTTTAGCACAATGATCCATGCCAATCAGTATGTCCATCCAAGAGAGTGCCATTTGCCAGTGTTTGGCACATAACTTTCTCAACCATTCCTATCCACGTATCTGTTGTTGGCACATAACTTTCTCAACCATTCCTATTCATGTATCTGTTGTGGTAGGCGTCTAACAGAACTCTGTGGTTGGCCTCAGCATGCGTCTTTCTCTAGCCAACAAGAAAGACTCAATCCAAGCCCGAGAAGGGCCAGTCGAGATGTGACGGTAATGAGAGAACTATGTGTGGTGGTGAGCCCAAGTGCAGAGTACGGCTTAGAATTAACTCAGACTCAGACTCAGAACAGCAGTACTAGAAATGAATAAGCTCTGAAGGCTCAGCATGAGGCCTTCAGGTACAAGCAATCTACAAAGGAATGTGGCAGGCAAAATTGGTATTCTAAATCTTAAAGGGACAATGGCAGCTAACCATACTCTAGGGGTTAGGAGAGCTGAAATTTGGATGCCTGCTGCTGTTCAGTCAGGACCATGACAATGATGTATCAGAGAACTATGGGAGCCCTGGAAAGTCAGCTTAATCAGATAGAAGTAGGATGGTCTGAGATTGTGAATTATGCCCTCAGTATGATGTACTCTCCACAGGCAATCTTCTGCCTTCCATAATGTGAAATTATTTGTGTGAAGTGGACATGTCCACCATTTCAGGCCGCTCTGCTCTATAAAACTCCCGGGACTCTGTCATTCACTGTTTATGCTCTGCCCTGGTTTAGCTTCCCAAAATGCATCATTTTTCACATGCCTGAGTAAAATTCTACCTGCATTCTAGATCCTGCTGTAACTTAAACAATCTTCTTCCCTGTCAAGTACACCACCAATTTTAGTGTCATCCAAAAAGTTACTAAACCATGCCAGCTGAATTCTCATCCAAATTGTCAATATAGATGACAAACAGCAGAGGACCCTATGGTACATCACTTATTACAGGCTTCCAATCTGAAAAACAATCCTCCACTATTACTCTTTGATCCTTTCCACCTCGCCAAATTTCTTTCTAATTGACTGACTTATTCCATCTAGCCTACTATGCAGAACCTTATCAAAGACTTATCAAAGTCTATGTAGACAATATCTACAGTCCTGCCCTCATCAAACATCTTGGTCACCTCTTCAAAAATCACAATCAAATATGCAAATCCTTATTTCCCTCACATAAAGCCATGGTGACTATCCTTGACTGCCTGAAGATCAAGTGATACCCAGACATAGACTCGGCAATGTTCCAGTATTACAATGTGGCAGGTGTTGAGCAGTGAGTACCTTCAATCCTACATTTTACAAAATAATCTACAGATTCGGCATTAGGTCCAAAGCAAAACATCAGCTTCTGTGATCTACCAACATCAAAATGATGTTCCTTAGAAAACATCAGTTCATCTGCTGGGATCACTTTGGAACAGATTTACATTCACGTGGCAGGGAGGGGCAGAGAGGCAAAGTATTGACGCACAATATCTGTTGGGACTTGGACTACTGAAAACAATTACGAGGAGCACTGGTGGTGGAAATTACTACATGCACTGCAATACAGGAACTTATTGTCCCAGTGGGATCTTCTTTGCCAGACTCTGTGGCCTTAGCCCTGGCTCTTTAAGTAACCCAAGCCCTCTTCTACAGTGTACGATTCCATGATTCAATGAAATTGGTTTCAGGAAACAGGGTTCATTTCTTTGGTGGCAAAGTTATATCCAGTAAAGCTACTCAAAAGGCTAAGAATTTCACTGAGAGAGCATCGCTTACACTAAACAGGAGGGAGTGACTTAAAATATATACAGTATGTATATACCCATGGCACAAGGTTACCAATAAATCTCCATTCATTTCTCAGTACCGATTCTGTTGGATAAAAATATGTATTAACAGCTTAGATAGCAATTAGAGCTATTACATTAGCAAGACAAGGTAGATGGAGAAATTGGTCAAACAGTAAAAAACTCCTGGAGTTTCATGAGCAGAATAATGCCACATTTATTAAGAACAGAAAGCAAATAAATAAAAGACGAAGTAAAGCAGCAGAAGAACAGTTAAAATGCAAGTGCAAATATCCTTCTCGTACACAGCAACATGGAAAGCACAATGAAATCTTTGGTTTGTAATTGACAATTCTGTACAGTAAATAATCCCAACTCTTAGCATTTACATTGGCATTTTTCATAAATAAAGTAGAAAAATAGATCAATGCAAGAAGAGGTTATGTACCTTAAAGATTTAAGAAACAAAGACAGATTTTTTTTGATTTTTTTTATCTGAACAAAAGCTAAACTTTAAAAATAATAACACATTATATCTGCTTACACATCTTCCATGGGAAGAGATCAAAGACATAATTTGAGCATCATTTCATTGAACAATAGAATGACTTGGCTGTTTTCTCTTTCTATGTCAGACACAGAAATAACTCCACAATCCTTATTGCTTTGATTTGAACTCCAGGTTCCCTTCAGTAGAGAAATTGTTAAACTAGGGCGGAGGAATTAATACTTGACTGTGATCGACCCAGGAATTTTGGAAAGATAGATTCTCAGGTCTAGACGGCTATCTGAGTTTGCACCCAAAATGTAAGTTTGGACTTCCCTAACAAATTTTCCCCATGTCTTTGAAAGTCCACGTAGAATCTATTCATCTGGGAGGATTTTGTGCCTTTAGCCAAAACCGCTTTCAAAAACCCATTCAAAATCACCTGGTATTCAGTCCCTTTTTTTTTAAAGTAGAAAGTTTACTTTTAAAATTACACAAATAAAGATTATATATATATATATATATATATATGCTTGAGTTGTAGCCAATCAAGCGGCTTAGTGATTACAGATCACTACAGCCATCAACTTAATTTCATACCTTAATCTAATGTCAGCTGAAAGATGGTAAACTTGACTCAGCTGCAATAGTGTTACTAGAGAAAAGAAGTATCAATACTTAAATTTTTAACTCTTCAGTGTGATAGGTGTATATTGATAAAGTAGTTAAGTTATAACTGAAAAAATGAACTACCAATCCCAGAGGGAGGATGAAGTGTTTCCAAGAGTATTAGTCCGTATCAGTGACACAATGGTAATCCAGAGACGTTTTTTTGCTTTTATGATATCCTATCTGATGCAAAATTTCCATTTTAAGATACCCTTCTCCGCCCAAAATCTATGTAATATTTAGATGGGATCATATTAACACTCCCATCCTCGAATTAGCAGAGTTAAACCAATAGAACTGCAACACAAAGGAGGTAATGATGTCTTTACCCGATGAGTTTTGCCTGACAGGATTTTACATGCCTTCAGTTCTTTCATAGCCTGTATGCATGCTGAGGGATATGTGGAGGATGATGAGAAGGGAACAGACATGGGCTAATGCTTCGTAGATAGATGATTTTTAGATAATTCTCAAGTCTGAGTTGCAACAGGAAAGCAAGTTTGCAAATTCTGGTGTGTTCTGATAAAGGATGGGTATATTTTGCATCTATCATTGGCCAATTAAGTCCACATCAAATTTCTCTAGTCAGTCTGAACAATTTCTCAAGTAGGTTATCACATGGAAAAAAGAATTGCTATATTTACAAAAATACAGTAAAAATTCCCAACTTTCAGTTGACACAATTCCCCCCAGGGAACTCAACCTACAAAGACACTGACAAGAACCTCGTGACTATTGTTGTGCTTGGTGGGTTCATGTGCAAACCATAACAAGCGTTTGTACATACACCTCCACCTGCTAATCAAAAGAGTTCTTTATGATGTGAATTCAGCTGTAGTGAGTCTATGTAAGCTAGAATGCAATAGCTTAGCTGCAAACATGAAACCACAGCACTGTGCTTTACTATGTTACACAGTCCCAACAAATTATATCATTCCCTTTTGAAAGGAATCAGTCCTCATTTTTAAGGCCAATTTTTTTTTAACTGCCTGTGCTTGATAAACAGCATGATAAAATTGTTGAGTGCCATCTTGTAATTTTTAGATTGGTTTCTATTGACTACAGTAAAGCATAAGTAAGATTTACAGATCCATGTTAAGCAGCAATAAAGGTCACTAAATGCCCACTGAAATCCTGAGCCCACATTGAATTTTTTGTATGGACAGACAATGCCTCATTAGCACCACATCCCATTCATTTTAAGAGATATCAGTTAATCCCTGAGGCCTTAAATCAGCCTTGGCAAAAAGAATTGATGAAAGGTTCAAACACTTGCAAGCCTGCAACTGAGCCTGTATTATATCTTTTCTTAAGGGGATAAAAAAATCTATTTCAGAAATATTTCTTCCATGAAATGAAGTTCTGTCTGGCTAAGACCCCTCCAATTGGAAATGCTAATGACATTTTGGTGTCTTTTTCTCACTAGTACATGAGCTAAGTCATCTCACTGTGTGATGTCAAGATGGCAGCACAGTGCAGTAGGACCACGTCAGTAATAAATCTCTCAAGTGAACTTGGAAAGATGTCAATTAAATTAGCCTCACAAATCCCCTCTACACCCATTATTCATAAAGGTTTGCTTTACTGCATTATTTATTGCCCATTCCTTGCTAACACTACACATATTGATATTTCCGAAGTAAATTATAATTAACGTAATCAATCAATTGCAAAGCCTCCCATGTAGAATATGATTACCTTCACTTAACAAGATTAAAATTTTATTGAGCTTCTGTAAGAAATAGGGAAGAGCATGCATTTATATATAAAAACGTCTCATGTCCTTATGATTCTACAAGGTAACTTCACAGCTAATTCATTGTTTCTGAAACATTGTCAATATTTTGATTTTAATGGAAATGGAAGTTGGATGGACTATGAAATACTCAGACCATGCAGGGTCATAGACAAGGTACCCCTGCACCAAGACAACCTGTAACCTCCAAAACATACACTACAGTGTCTTTCAAACACCAATGAAACAAACGACTGGCCTATCTGTTTCAGAACTGTTGATCAAAGGATAACAGCCAGGCCATCAGAATAAATATTATTATTATTATTTCCTTGTGTGCATGTGAAAGGCAAGCCAGAATTTGGCCTAATAATTGTTAAATTGCAACACTAGCTCAGTAATGTACTTTGGCATAATGTGGTTATCACCCGGGGAAAAGAAAAACACAAATTTTAAAAGGTGTATTTGTGCAACCTCTCGTATCCAATGCATTCATTCGACTTCAAAGGCCTTTCCAGGAATTGGGTGGACAAGGGTGTAAGCTTGGATAATTTGACCACGATTGAAATGAGTAACTCCATTACAGGATCAAAGGAGGAAGCCGTCTCCTTCTTGGAGGCAATGTTCTCACCGTTTTGACCATGACCATGATAGGGTGCTGATGGTGAGATCAGCCCGCTGTTTCTCTCCGTGGGATGCTGATTTTAACCACTTCTGCTGGTGAATGTGGCAGGGCAGATGCATGGAGGGTCCACACCCGAAGTATTACAAGTCGAACTGGTGTTTGGTGTTCCAGAATTGCCAGGCCAATATCCAAAAGCCTGATTGCTTGCTGCTGCAGTTAGCAGAAAGCAAGATCCAGGGTGTGAAGAATTGGCTGTTGCCCAGCTTGAAGCAGCAACCTGTTACCACCCAAGTCTCCCCACCAGTATTTATTGACCAGTGGCACCTTTGAATATGTCCTGTATTGAACACTTCCACTACTTTTGATCTTGTTTAGTTTTAAGAAAAATCCCTTGCTAAATGCTAGTTAAGGAAATAAAATACATTAACCTTTACGTCAGCTTGGTGGATTGTTCATGATGATGTCACCTGCCAGGGTTTACACCAATTGCAACAATAAACACTCCCAACACTTCTAATCTCCTGTCACGTTCATTCTCAATCCTGCTCCCAATCTGCTCTCCGTACAGGCATTGTTGTTCTAATGCAGACCAACTTAAGAAGAAGGAACCGGCACCTCACCTTCTGACTCAGCATTTTACACCTGTCAGAACTCAATTTCAAACTCTACTATTTCAGATAACCAGCCTTTCCTGTTTGTGTGAGCAGTAAGTGCATACATACGTTTCCCAACAGTTGCTGAGTACTGCATCACACAGACAGTACTAATAGAATCTAGATCTCCACTCCATCACAGACATTCTCCTCTTTGGAATTTAACACAGTGGTCTCTTTAATTTCCGATTTCTGGAGAACGACCAGCCTCCTGAAACATTAACCCTTTCTCTCTCTCTCTCCAATGATGCTGCTTCACATACTAAGTGCTTTCAGCATTTACTTTTTTTTTATTTTGGAAAATCCTGACAATTTTTCACAGCTGTTTGAAAATTACAGCACAGTTCATGGTTAAGTATAGTGTATCTCTAGATTCATAGTGTCAATGGGAAGTATTTAAGATTCTCCTCATAATCATCTCTCTGATTAAATTCATTCCAGTCTCTGGGATGGCAGAGAGTGGTTGACAGCAAGTAAGTGATCAGTTGCTTTTTACACATCCATAATTTCAGTGGAGAGCAACATCAAACAGGTGAGTGGTGTCTGGCTGCATTTATTATATAAATTGTTACCTGCAAAACCTTTACTTCACAACATCCAGGCTGTATTCGTTCATAAATAATAATAATTAAACTGTAGTAAATGAATGTTAATTAAATCATGCAAGCTCTATGTTGGGTGGCATTTTCACTCACATGATCTTTTTATCAAGTTACTTTTCTCTAAACAACCCTTCATTACCAAGAGATTGGATGTTGTAATCATTGTTGCTAATTGTCTTTATGCATGCAAATGTGGTGTAAATAAGAAAGATTCTACTCATACAGTAATTAAAACTAACAGTGACTTCCCCCACCCAGGGTGTAAATAGCTAATTTTAAGGTGATTGGAGAGAAGTTTAGAGGGAATGTCAGAGGGAGGTTTTTCTTAATATAAAGAAATGATGGATGCTTGCAACGTGCTGCCAGGTGTGATGGTAGAGGCAGATACATTAGGGATATTTAAGAAACTCAGACAGGCATACAGATGAAAGAAAAAAAGGAGGGCTATGTGAAAGGGATAGGTTGGGTTGATCTTGGAGTAGGTTAAAAGCTCAGCACAGCATGTGGACCCAAACAAACCGTACTGCGCAGTATTCTTCTGTGTTCCACTATCTATGCCAACCATAACACAATAATCCAGACAGGAGGCTCAGGCAATGAACTGAGGGGACCACTGAAGTCAGCGCTGCTGTAACAATCTGCATTTACATTATTATATATTTTTATTTCTGATGGTTATCCCAATCTGGTTTGTGAAGTTGACGTGCTGCACAATTGTAAAATGACTCTACTAAATTGATCACTTCAATGGAAGTCCTTGAGTGGTTATTGATTGGACTAATTAACTTTCTTTTCTCTTTACAAGTGTTGCTTACCAGTATCCAGTGTTTTCTCTTTGAAGTGAGGTCATTTGAATTAAACTAACTAATTTAAGTAATTAGTTTTTCCGATCCGTGGTAACTGTGGGTGAGCACAATGGCTCCACACCAATTAATAAACATTCATATTCTAATTTCAAAGGAATTGATGAAAAATAATTTGGGCCACTGGTCATCAACATCAGATGCTGATGGTTATGCTGTGGTTAGTAATGAACGCTTTGTGACACTGTTGCTACAGAGTTATGAGGTGACCATTCAAAGTGAGTTAGCTAACATTTCAGTGCCCTATATTAATTTAATAAAATTCATTTTGCACTCCAGGTATACCGTATGTCACACTCTCTCAGTTTAGTTACTTCATACAATGCAGTATCAGTGAACACTATAAATCCAATAAGAAATGCTAACTTAATAGTTTGTAGAAAATAAAGAGATCTTTATGAAGTTGAGCTAAGGGTGGCCTTGCCTGTAAGGTTTATTCAGCAGCAAAACTCATTAAGATCCCTGTTGTATCCAGCTTTCTTAAGCTTGTCTTGTTTAAAGGTGTTCAGCACAATGGCCTTTCCATTGCTGCTGTAAGTATTAATAAGCAGAATATTAAGCACTCCTCAGCATCACTAAACCTATAAGGTGAGAAGTCCTTTAACCATTGCCACATTAACTCATTTGGTCTCACTCCATTAGAGATATTCCATATTTTACCCACCAATAAAAACTAATTTATTTTCTCCCTTTCCCAAAGCCGATGAAGGGTTTGGGATCTAGAACATTAACAGCCACAGGTACAGCCTGACCTGCTGAGTGTCTGTGGCATTTTCTGATTAAATTCTGCTGGAAATGTGGTTGTGGGGAATGTAGAAATGTCTTCTCTGCTGTATGCCAAGTCAATTTCACTGTTCATTTGGGTTACTTACAAAATGTATTTCAATTCAACCAATTATTGCCCAAAGTTCATTGATATTGTCACATGAAATATTGAGATCAATGAAAATGATGATACAGTTTCTGAGAGGAAAGATTGTGGTTTCAAATATCTACAAAAAGCAGAGAAAGTATATCAAGAGCAACAATTACTACACAGATCTTCCTTAAGTTTTCACTCTAGAGTGCCTGGAAATCCAGTGGAGACTTTCTGGAGAGTGTAACTCCAGAATTCCACTTGAGAATCTCATCAGGAAAACACCTCAGTGACTCAAACTTCAACACAGACCCGCAGAATCTGGACCATCAGTACAAACCCTCAGACCCTTCCTCTTTAATAGAGTGCCAATCAAAAACATAATAGCAACAAATTAACTGCTTCAAGATGCAAACCGTGAACAGAGAGAGGCTCAGCCAAAATTGCCCATCACAGTCTACTGATCATGGAACATTAGAGATTCGTGTTATGTAGGCAATTCCTTAAAAACCTTAGGTTCCTGCTTTTTTCACAGATACAAGAAGAACTACGAAAAGACAATTCTCAGAGAAACTGAGGTCTGGGATAATCACAAATTTTATCATTTTTCAGTTTTCTTTGGGGAACAATGAAATGAAGAGATCGATAAAAATAAACAATAAGACATGGAAGTATAAATGTAGTGGAGCTTACATGCCTACCAATACCCTTAACCTTGCAGCATGTTATCTCATCGTTATTAAAGGATAGATATCATTCCTCAATGCATATTACCATCAAGTTTCATATTGTTCATAAAATGTACTCATTAGATCATAGTATTCTCCTTAATATCCATATTTTACAAATGTATTCACTCTGTAGTTAGATGCATTGTAGAGAACTAACTGTCAATAGCTTCATGGCGTAATGTAATTGGGAGAAACCCATATATGGATGTTAAGAATGCCCCTCTCTGCCTGCTCTATGGAAGTGTTTTTACATTTCACTAATTCTAATCTATAACTATTGAAACTTCTATCCATGTAATAGTGAGGTACATAAATGAAATAGATGTAAACATTGCAATTCATATAAGAACATCGCCATGAGCCTTGGAATCTCTCATAGCATTGTGTTCTAGCATGGGTCTTGGAAGAGGAGAACTGCAACACTGTTCCCTATGTTTCTTTCAACTTCAAATAGCATTTTACAAGCTAGTCATATAAATTACAAATCTAACATCCATTCTGTTCTGCACACCTACAGTAAATGAACTCAGCCATATAAAGAATAAATTTTAGATAAAGACATGTCTCTGTCAAACATTGAGTCAATATACCAATAAATATGCCTGTCCCCCTTGGCACTACCCATTACTTGTGGGTTTAATGTTTCAAAACTTTATACTCTCAGCTCAGCTCAGCATCCAATACTGAATTCAGTGCATCAAGTTTCAGGAAGGGTGTGAGGCGAAAATGGCATTCTGCTTAGAATGACTTTAACACATTGGTTACTGAAAGTTCTTGGACATTGGCACTGAATTACTATATAATTATATTATGGTAGTAACTTTTAAAGACCAAATTCAATGTGTAGACAACAAAACAATCACTACAGAGCTAGAGACCTGAAACTGATAAGCACGGCAGCTCTTCTGGTCCTTCTGTGCAATTTTAGCACCAGAGTCTGCAATTGACTTGTTGGATAACTATTATAACAGGCATGATTCCTAACAAGACCCAGAGCTCACTTGGAATAACATCTGTGGCTATTGCTATTCAGGAGGCACTGAAACTCCTAATCAAATGAACAGTGTAAACCTTTGCATTACTGAGCCAAACTTGTTGGTCATACCTTATGTCTCACAAGGTCTAGAAAAGCGTGATTATTTTAATAAGAGGAGAGGCTGCAATTTGTAGACTGGTGTGATGTAATATGTATGATTTACTGATAAATACACAGATCTGACACACTTCTTTCAGATCCTAATTCTGCTGTCTGAGCAGGTCAAATAGTTTCCCGGTCTGAATCTCATATCATCTTAAAACTTCAGCACCAAGCAAAAGGACAACAGTAAAGGGTCTGCACTGTCCATACTATCGTTCAGTGGAGAAGAAACAAATAAATCTTTTTTTATGTTTTGAAAATTAATTATTTTTAAGCCATCAGCCAGATTCCTCATATCATTAATATTCTTGTCGGAGCTGCATATTAAAATTGAGCTCCGTTTCAGAATTTCACAAAAAAGATGGGCACCATCTTTCAGATTGAGTTCCATCCCATCATAAGTGTCAGAGCTGTCCTGTGATATTTCCACAGTTGCTGGCAGTATTAACTGGGGCTCGGTCATTCCCCTGTAGACCACTTCCTTAATGCAAGATCATCTCTTCCTTGGTGCCGTTCTGGCAGAGTTCTTGCTTATTCCATTTTCCACAACTCTCTCAATCCCGGTTGGCTCCGGATCAGGTTCATCCAGCAAGTAGAGAACAGCGCCATTACACATCCAGGCATGGCTCAGGTTTCTGGAGAAACTCATTGACCTTAGGGAGATCTTCATAATATGATTGATAATGATGGTAGGATTTCCAAGAGGTTCTCTCATGAGGGAGGCAGTACCCATCTTTTGCTTTTGTAAATCTTTTACATTTTGTATTAAAGGCAAGATTGTAAAGGTTCGCTGTGCAGGCATTTTGATTCCATTGTGCCATCAGTTTTGAGTTACTGTACATTCTGAAATGACATCTTTGTGGCTATACGTGTATACCTGGGCCATTTGCGCACATTAGTTGTGTCCTCATGATCTGGATGCTGCTGAGAATCTTCTTCTGATGTCCCATCAGTGTTATTCCCAGTCTTCGGACATCCCTGTGATTGAGTGACAAAGAAAAGGCAGTGAAACGTTTATGCCCACAGTAAAGAGCTTAGTGTTCCCAAAGTTTGTGCATCATTATTACATTCAATCCTGCATTGATCTTTAAATTGTGTTTCAAAGTCAGTGCAAAAACTGCTGGCCACCATGCTTCAAGTATTGAAAGTAACATTGGAAATAGCAGGGTAAAATTAATTCATTTTTGCTTTGGAAAACTTTACAAAGTGACACAGGCAAAATGCTGGAGGAACTCAGCAGATCAGGTAGCATCTATGGAAATGAATGGATAGTAATGTTTTGGGCCGAGACTCTCCTTCAGGACTGAGAAGGAAGGGTGAAGATGCCAAAATAAGAAGGTGGAGGGAGGGGAAAGGGGCTTGACTTCAGTTTAGCACCTTTTAGGCTGAGATATTAAGTGTAGGAGAAAGAAAAAATATCTTGAGATGGAGGGTTCAGCACAACTATAGAGAGTTCTTGCAGAGGATGGAGGGTATGGTACGTAGACAACCACCTTTCCAAATAAAGCTCAAATCAGTTTTGGCGGTGTCATGTGTGAACTCCCTGATGGTGCTGTATGTTCCTTCATTTACATAACCTGATGTAAAGTTACTAATTTCACTGAGGGAACAAATAACCACGCTTTCAGCTCCTGACTCCTGGTTACAGTGTGAACTTTTCAGAGTTGCTGCAACGAAGTCTACCCAGCCCCAGCTTTTACCTCTTTCCTCCACATTCTCCCGACGCTGAACTGTTATCACACACTCTCTGTCTCTCTCACACACACACACACACACACACACACACACATACGGGGGGGGGGGGAGGTTGGTGATACAAAGATTTGTACTGATGTTACTTTTATCATAAATATGTAGCACACAGGGCAGCAAGAACAATGTAAGCTAAAGGAGGTCTTATTAATTCACTCAAGATTTAAAGCTATTCCTCCTATAAGCATTGTTCCACTTGAAATATGAGCATTGTAGTTCAAGACGGATTCCTTTTCCATAGTCTGTGAAGTCCCTCATCAATGACCTCAGCATTGAAATCCATGTAAGGATGTGGAGAAAGATATTTACTTATAGAACATCAGATAATTTCGGAGATAATCAATAGTTTTCATGGTGTGATCAATCATAATTAATTCCGAAGAACTGACTAGCCCTAAAATGTTTGTATTACAAGTATGAAGTTTCATTCCTTCAAAATATAATCTTAATTTCTAACTGCATTGTTATATGTCTATTTTACCCCTCCCTTTATTTCATTTTTCTTTCCATGTAGTTTAATACATGTGAATACAATCTAATTTATGTTTCTTCATTTAGGCTCTGTGGATCAGTTGAATGGACTGGAGAATGTTGCCATTGTTCAGGTTACTCAGACACAGCAGAGGGCTTGCACAAAGAACCAGGTTGAATCAAGCACCCAACAACAGCAAAATGATTCCAAAAAAAAGTCAAAATGTCTTTGAGCATCTGCCGGCACAGTGAGAGGTGTACCTTTGCTCTTAAGTACTTATTCCAAGCCTTCACGGCAAAAGCTTATGAGAAAATTCCTCTAACAGTTGCAAGCAGACTTCAAACCTTGGGGAACATAAATTAATCAAACCTGGTATGTCTTATATTACTGTTACTTTTATAATAAGGAATTCCCCAATCTGAAAGTAACTTCACACACACACTGATGTTTTAAATTTGAAGCTCTTGTTCCATTGAGGATTGATTATCATCACATGTCTACTTTTTAATTAGACATGATAATAAAGAAATGGTTTGTTAAAGTTCTTCTGGTTGAAGGATGGACTATTTCATCCTCACAGGCAGAAACATCTCAATCAGTGTGACAGTCTACTTTGTTTACGTGGGTAAGGCAGATTATTGATTGATGTTGATTGGGCAGATGGCAGGTTGGTCTTTTCTTCCTTCTGAAGAATGATCAAAGGGAGATGAATTTCAACAATTTCACTTGCATTTCCCAAGGATACTGGCCCATGGTGTAGAAATTGTAGTGATTTGCCAACAACCTCATTCAAAGATATTCAAAGGGGTCAAATGACTTTATAAATTAAAACTTGTCCTTCCAGTGAAGGCTACAGTCAGCAAAGGAGTTTTATTATTTCAGAATAAACTGATGAGAAAATATTGCAGTTTTTAAAAATCACTTCTTTAGCTCACCCTGTGCTTCAGATATTGTGCAGTGGTGGGTGTGGTTGATTTAAAGGTTACTGATTTAGTTATATCTCAGAACAGTGGCCCAGACGGCAGGGAGACTGGTAACCAAATCCTAAAGCAACAGACTCCCCTGGTCCCAGCGAGACTCACTGGTATTGCTTCTGAAATACTTAACAGAACAAAACACGTGTATTTTTTATTTGAAATACATTAAATATTTGATGAAGCAGAGAAAGCAATAGATGAAGAAATCAAGTTATAGCAGCAATGAAAGAAGAGTTCTTCCATCTGAGCCAGAACCCCATTGCATCAGGTAATGGGCACTGTGTGTCATCAGTCTGAACCAAACAGAGAGCCTGAGACAAGGGTCCAAACATGCTCCCTGTTGATCACTAAAGGATTGTTTCTATTTATGGAAGTGTTCATCCCTCTGAATGTCATCCTTAATAAATGATGATGAGTCTGGTATTGATAGCATTTACGAGGAATTATTTTTAATCAGTATCTTAAAGGGCTCCTTTTTAAATTTCTTAGTATCTGTGCATATCAGCCTGGAGCAGTGTGTGAATTCTGAAACACTCTATGGAGCCGACATTGTTAAAATATTCTTGATATTCTTGTCAAAGTAAGTTAATTGAAGCTGGTTCATTTGTACTGATATTAGTTCAGCTGAAACTAAGCCGTTTAGTTAACCATAGACTGATCTCATCCAAGGACATTGCATAATCCTGCAGCATAATTCCTACCTGGGTGTGAATGCGTCTGCCCTGTGATAGAAGGAACAGAATCAGTGGGGTGTCTCATGTGTGAGTTAGTGTCTGGGGTGAATGTATGTTAGAAAGGTGGAATGCGAGATGTCAGCATGTTCCATTGTTTAGCAAAGCTCCCATCCAGGCCATCCATTTCTCCAGTGAGTGTTAAGAAGGAACTTCACAAGGAACAATAGAGGGAATGAGCTGGATTGAAAAGGAGTTATTACACTATTTGCATGGAGTCACACAAATTCTTAGGGTGAAGCATTTTTTCTTCTTCATCATGTGCCCCCTCCCAAATATAATTCAGCAATCAGTGGGATTATTCTGTCCTCTGCGTACATTTGCATGTATTCATATTGCGATCGAATTGGACAGAAAAGTCATGTGGTGTGTCTGCATCGTGGCAATGTAACATGGTCACTACCAGTATATCAGCTTAGAACCTCAGTACAAGAATATGGTTTAACTGGCCCTTCTTGCAAATTAATACTACCTCTTTATACAAATATGTTATATACTGATTGTGTCTCAATAAATTTGTGTTGGCTTTAAGAAATAAGAAATTAACCCATGATAAAATAGTCACCGTTTGTAATTTATGTCAATGCATGTGCCTGAATGCTATGAACTATTGTACACTCATTTACACACACTGTATGGCATGTACAAATAAGGCATACACACTATTCTGCTCGTGTGTAAATTCTGGACTAGATTGATAATGGCATCACCTTTATCCACATGCCACACAGCGAAGATGCCTTCCTTCCATCAGTGACCCAACAATCCTCATTTTCTATCTGCTAGTCAATATACAGTAATAAACCTGTGACTATCATCTCCCTGTCGTTGTGGTGAGGCTTGTGAGTTCTTGAGAGCAATGGCCTCTGGAGCTTCATTCCTGGTATGGCCACCCATGACGGTACTGTCATAGGTGAGATCCGGATAAAGACCTCAAAAGTAGATCTTGCCGAAGATGATGACAAATTACAATGGCAATGAAGGTGGAGGTAGGCTGCAGCAGGCATCTCAGAGACCATGCCACTGGACCCTAACCACAATCAGCCAAGGACTGTGTGATGGTTGTCTGTTCATCAGGCTGAACATTAAACAAAGTCACACACAGGCTTTCTCCATTAAGGGAATAACCATTTGGGAGAACATCATACTAGTGACCTCACCACAGCTACAGCAGAACTATTCTCACACTACACCAGTCCTCTTTCCGACTTTATCAATTACTGAAAAATTTAAAAAATATATATTTATATAAAACAGTGCATAATACATGACTATAAAATTGAGACTAATTAGAACCCCACACACTATACAATTACTCATTACTTCTTTAATCCCATTTTACCTGAAGAGGAAGATAATTAAATCATTTTCACTGTATGAAACTTTAGCTTCAGTATTATATTTTTGAAAAGCTCATTTTAATGAGATTGCATGTGAATTGTAGAGAAATAATGGAACAAAAGCAATTAGTTGATTACTTGGTTGATTACACATTTAATAAATTTTAATACTTTTAGTTTTAATCAAAAAATAAGAACCTTTTGAATATTAATGTATGGATTAATTTGCTAGGAAAATATAATAACTTATTAATTACACCTTAATTATTGTTATGCATAACATGCCAACCAAAGAAGATTGAGCTTAGTCGCATGAATTGGTTTGCATTTGCACAAATATAAATGTACAAAACAGTTTCACTAACTGGGATCTGGTGCTGGTCGAATCCAGAACTGTTGTTTCAATCCAGAGATGTGCACTTAGCAGGGAAGCGATAGTTCTTCATTTAATGCAGTAGTTCTACATCTGCAGCATGCTGGGCCCCTTATAATTCACCTACCCAATGCCGTAGCCACACCACTACACACTGTCCTCACTCACCTGGAGAGGAGGGGTGCTTTAGTCCAGAATGGTGTTAGACCATAAGACATAGGAGCAGGATTAAGCCATTCAGCCCATTGAGTCCACGCTGCCAATTCATCATGGCTGATCCTGTATCCCATCCAACATACACTTGCCCTCTCACCGTATCCCTGGATGTCCCAACCTTTCAAGATTCTATTAAATTTCATTTTAAACATACCCACAAACTTGGCCTGTACTGCAGACTGTGGCCGAGCATTCCATAGATTCACCACTCTTCAGCTAACGAAATTCCTCCTTACTTCTGTTCTAAAAGTTCACCCCTCTAGATCTGGATAACCCCACCAGAGGAAACATCCTCTCCACATCCACCTTAACTAGTCCTTTCAACATTCAGTAGGTCTCAATGATATTCCCCCACATCTGTTCTTGGACTACAGTTCAGCATTCAACACCGTAACTCCCCCAGATTCAACAAGTAGCTTAGAAACCTCGGTCTGCACCTTGCCTTGTGCAGCTGGATCCTGGACTTCCTGTCGGTTCGCCAGCAGGTGGAAAGGATGGGCACCCTCACCTTTGCCTCTCTGACCCTCAACACAGGAGCCCCCTTGGGCTGTGCCCTGAGCCCCGTCCTCTACACCCTATACACCCATGACTGTGTTGCCATGCACGGCTCCAATCTGCTCATCAAATTAGCAGATGACACAACATTGATAGGCCTTATTTCCAACAATGATGAAGTAGCCTAAAGAGGAGAAGTCAACACCCTAACACAGTAGTGTCAAGAAAACAACCTCTCTGTCAGTTTTGAAAAAAAAGGAGTAGATCATGGATTACAGGAGGAATAGAGACAGCAAATGGGACTGCAGTTGAGAGGGTGAGTAGTTTCAAGTTCCTCAGTATACACATCACCAAGGATCTCGCTTGGTCTACGCATACTGGCTGTGTGGTGATGAAAGCACAATAGTGCCTCTTTCACCTCAGACGGCTGAAGAAGTTTGGCATAAGTCCCCAGATCCTTAGGAATTTCTACAGGGGCACCATCAAGAGTATCCTGACTGGCTGTGTCACCACCTGTACTGCAATCGCAGAGAGTGGCCTGGTCAGCCCAGTGCATCTGTGAATGTGAACCTTTCTCTATTCAGGACATTTACAGCAGCAGATGCATAAATAGAGGATCATCAGGGACTCTAAACACCCCAACTACAAATTGTTTCAGCTGCTTCCGTCTGGCAAACCATACCACAGTGTTAAGGCCGGGACCGGCAGGCTCCAGGGCAGCTTCTTCCACCAGGCCCTCAGACTGATCAATACATATTGATCGGATTGCATATCTGACTGTATATACACATATACAAAACAATTATGTGTACACTCTTAGTGTTTGGGTAATATCTTCTCACATTTCCTTATTGCTTGTGCGTAGCGACAGAGACGCAACATAAAGATTTTTACTCCATCATGCTGTGAGATGGATGTAAGAAATAAAAATTCTAATTCTAATTCTTATATGATGATGGCTCACATCAGTCCATCTCTGTTTTAAGAAGCCATATTGAACCTTAGCATGGCCTTGGAGAGAGTCAAGAGGTGGTTAATAAGAATGCTCCAGGGAATGAAAGGGTTAACATATCAGGAACATTTGAGTCTATGCTTGCTGGAGTTTACAAGAATGGGGGAATCTCATTGAAATATATGGAATATTGAAAGGCCTCAACAGCGTGGATGTGGAGAAGTTTCCCTTTGTGGGCAAGTCTGGAACCTCAGAACTGAGGTATATCCCTTTCGAACAGAGGTGAGGAGGAATTTCTTCAGCCAAAGGGTGGTGAATCTGTAGAATTCATTGCCACAGGTGGTAGTGGAGGCCAAGCCATTACTTAAATTTAAAGTGGAGTTTTATTAGTCAGGATGTCAAAGGTTATGGGGGGGGGGGGGGGGGGGAGTCCAGAGAATGCGTTTGAGAAGGATAATATATCACCCATGATGGGATGGCAGAACAGACTCGATGGGCCAAATAGCCTAATTCTGCTCCTATGTTTATGGTCAAAGTGATTGAATATCACTCCATACAAAGTAGGAGTGAAAAAGATTTTATTTAATGTCAACATTACATTATTAATGAAGAATTGGAATCACGTAAAGTTCTCTGCCTTACTGTCAAGTGCCTTCCCTCGTTTTGTGACCAGGCCACTGTGCCCTAATAATATATTTTTACTTTATCTTTGGCACAGTACTGTCACAGGTAGAGGTTAGACATGGCTGATGGTTGCAGTTATTCTGGTTGCCTCTCCCACTTTTATGTCTGGGGGGCTCTGAAGAGGAGGGCACAGTTGCTACCAGGACCCAGGGTACCCTGCACAACATCTTGGTACTGCAGATATAGGAGGAAGAAGTGGATATGTAAAATTAGGACAGAAATACCTATGTAAGAATAGGAAGAGGTGATGTTGGCCATTTATTGAAATCAGGTCTTGTAATTCAAGCTGTTATATTCACCCTTATGGGTGGTAAGATGGAGATACTTCGCTACCAAAGGAGGTGTAAGGTACGCCTTCCTTCCATTAGCTTGCAGGTTACACTTTAGCACCTGATTATCCTTCCCCCCAACCCCCGAAATCAGGGTCACATGAAGCCATGGGAGCAGTTGGTGGATGGTCGTCTGAGCGGTGGGTGTACATCATAAATCCTAGTTATGTGACCATTGACATTAGGCGGGCAATCTCTGAAGTGTAGTGATATTGGGTGGGGTCACCTGTCTTGTAAAAATACTGCCCAGAGGAAGACAGTGGCAAACCACTTCTGTAGAAAGATTTGTCAAGATCAATCATGGTCACGGATACGACCATGTTTGTCCATATCATAATGACACAGTACATAATGATGCTGATATTCACCCTAGATCTCTTTCCCTTAAAATGCAATTCCAACAAATCTCTATCAAGTTCAATCTGGAAAATTCTAAAAGTTCCAACATCCATTGCCTTTGGAATGGAGTCTTGCAGAGTCACACGATTCTAGAATGTGAGTCAAGTTGCTTCCTGCATAGGCCAGTTCCACTGCTGTTAAAATTCTCTCCCAATCTTCTACAGCTATCTCTCAGAGGGAAGTTCTATCTCGATGTTAGAAAACCCATTCTTTTTGAATATACATTTAAATACCCTTCAGATCCCATCACACTTTAGGGCTTTGGTAAATCCTAGCTAGGGTATTATATTATCTTATCACCTTAATTCAGGATGTGGGCTTTATAGACTGGGCCTACACTTAGCTACACATCCATCACTGCCTTTGAAAATGAGCATCCTTCTTGAATCACTGCAGATCTTCATAATTGAACCTTTTA
Source organism: Hypanus sabinus (assembly GCF_030144855.1). Taxonomy (NCBI): domain Eukaryota; kingdom Metazoa; phylum Chordata; class Chondrichthyes; order Myliobatiformes; family Dasyatidae; genus Hypanus; species Hypanus sabinus. The sequence goes on along the minus strand of NC_082732.1, from coordinate 6,873,194 downwards.
TGTCCTGCTACAGTGATGAACAATAAATGCTGCCCATGTCTGCTGGAGAAACACAGACTACACAGAATCTGTGGGAGGAAAGCAATTATCAATATTTCAAGTCAAAGCACTGCATCAGGACTGACAATGCTGCTTGATCCACCAAGTTCTCCCAGAAGACAGTTCTGTTGCTCCAGATTCCAGAAGCTACAGTCTCTCATGTCTCCTGCAACATTTGCATCCCATGACTGATAGCAATAAACCCTTTCATTGTGTATATGTGCGCAATACAAATAGTTTTGTCTGGGATGCTGCTCAGGATGGACATTCTCAGCTATGAAGAGACTGAAATGTAGAAGATTGAGAGGAGATTTTATACTAAAGTTATGAGGGCTATAGATAGAGTAAATACAAGCAGGCTTTTTCCGCTGAGGTTGGTGGGTTAAGGGTTAAGGGTGGAAAGTTTAATGGAAACATGAGGGGCAAGCTGTTCACTCAGAGGGTCATGAGAGTGTGGAAAGAGTTGCCAGTGCAAGTGGTGCTTGTGAACTTAATTTCAACATTTAAGTGAAGTTTAGCTACAAGTACCTGGATGGTAGCGGTATGGAGGTCAATAGGAGTAGACAACTTAAATGGTTTGGCACAGACTAGATGGGCCAAAAGGCCTGTTTCTGTGCTGTGCTTTTCTATGACTCTATGGACAGGCTGTGATTGTTTTAGCTGAGTTGAGATGGCTAAGTGATCTAAATGAGATACAAATTCAGGAAAGATCTATAGAGAGTAATTAGTAAGTAGCTTTGAGAGATAGCTGTGACCTAAGGTTGTAGGTTTAAGGTACAGGAGAGGAAATATTGAAGGGACAAGGAAGAATTTTGTTACTCAGATGGTACTGAAATCCGGAATGCATTGCCAAAGAGGGTGATGGTGGCAGGAGCTCTCACAATTAAAAGATACTAAGATCAGTACTTGATATTCCACAGCAAAAAAGGCTACCAGCCGAAAATTGGGAAATATAGTCATAGTCACAGCACAGAACTTAGTACTTTGGCCTAACTAGTCCTTGCCAACCAAGATTCCCATTTGTCCATATTTGGTCTATATCCGTCCAGACCTTTTCTGTCTGTGTATCTGTCCAAGTACCTTCAATAGGATGGGATGGGATTGGTATAGACAGACACTCCATGATGTTGATGTAATGGGCTGAAGGACCTGTTCTTGTGTTGTATAACTCTATGGCTCATTGACTCTATCCCAAAGTTACTTTCCATAGTACAGCACAGAAACCAAAGTCCTACAAGCCAGATGATGACTGAGCATGGCAGCCTCTGTCTTCAGTTTCTTTTAAGAACGATCAACTGGGGATACAAAACAAAGTTATCAAAGAAACACTGTGACAGAATGAGGTCATTCAGTCCATAGCGTTTGTGCTGGTCGTAAAATCCCAATCCTACCTTCAGCATTAGGTGCTCAGATCTGAAGGTCATGACTCTTTGAACAGACTTGGAAGTTAAATGTGGTGAAATACTGCCTTCTGCATCATTTCAGGTGGAAAGTTCAATCACTTTTCACCATCTTGATTTTTTTTTGTTCTTATTTTCCCTCTAATCATTCGCATTTGAAATACCGAGGTGTAAAGAATCAGCTAACTTCTGTTGCTATTTTAGGATTGTGAGCCTTCCCTTGGATTGAGCATTTGATCAGAAATGCCCAGCACATCTGCAGAAAAGGTGCTGTGCATTCCACTGTCATTGCAGAGCGAGTCTGTGTGATGCCTCACTCAAATCAGCACTTGCGCTGATTCACCAACTGGCCAGACCTTGATTAGTGGGATGCTGTGGGATGAAGTCATTCAACACTTACAGGGACAATGCCTAGCAAGGACTGTCTATATGGGTAATAGTCTAACTCTGTGGAATGCAAAGCAACACTGAATGACTTGCACTGAAAATGATGGCATATGATTTGAAGCAATGCTTGCGTAGTCTCAGACAATTTGCAGGCGGACAGGGGTTCATCCAAAGGAGACTTCATTTATTTATTTATTTATTGAGATACAGTGTGGAATAGGCTCTTCCGGCCCTTCAATCAATGCCGCCCAGCAATCTCCCAATTTACACCTAGCCTAATCACAGGACAATTTTCAATGACCAATCAACCTACCAACCGGTATGTCTTTGGACTGTAGGAGGAAACCCACGTGATCTCGGGGAGGGAACATACAAGCTCCTCACAGACAGCAGTGGGAATTGAACCTGGGTCACTTGCACTAAAGCATTGTGCCAGCTACTGCATTATCCATGCTGAGAATTCATAGCTGATGTATATAAATGATCTCAACATAGGTAAAATAAATAATTGAGGTTTTACTTATATTTACTTTGAAGGAATTATGAACGAAAGACTGCAAGTTATTGATTGAGTCAGTGTGCAGGGTCACGGGCAATTCAGGGCACTGCAGTGTGAATTTTTCATGAAGAAAGGAACAGGAAAAGAAAAATAACCCCAAAAGTGAATACCTTATTTCCTCAAGACAGTCACCATAATCTACAACAGGCCCAGGCCAGTTTAGTGATGGAAGATGAGAAAATGTGGCAGTCAGGCAGTTTGGGTCAGATGATCAGAGTTGATTGTTGACTTCTGAAGGGGGAAGGAGGTCAGCCATGCATCAGTCTGTATTGGGAAATCCAGAGTTGAGGAAGTCATCAGCTTTAAATTCCTGGGTGTTAATGTTCAGCGCTCAGCACACAGATTTCTGGGGCCTCACCGATATTTATCGATGCACCGTAGAGTGTATCCTATCCGGATTCAGTATAGCTGGGTAGGGCAAATGTGCTGCCCATGACCACAAGAAACAGCAGAGAGCGGTGGTTACAGCTCAGCATATCAGAGAAACGAGACTCCCCTCCATGGATTCTGCTTGCATTCCTCACTAGAGCAACAACCCACCCTCGTCATCCTCTCTTAACCCCCTCACAACAAGCAGAAGATACAAAAGCATGAAAGCATGTACCACTAAGTTCAAGGGCTGTTTCTATCCTGCTGTTATAACTCTATTGAGTGGTTTCCACAGTATGATATGATGGACTCCTGACCTCAGTCTAACTCACTATGACCTTGCACCTTATTGTCTGTATGTTCTGCACTTTCTCTGTAAATCTAACTCTTTATTCTGCATCCCTTTATTCATTTATCTAGTACTATCTTAATGCACTGTGTAATGAATTGATCTGTATGAACAGCACGCAAATCAAGTTCTTCACAGTATCTCAGTACATGCAACAATAACAAACCGTTTTACAATTTCGATACATTAACAGGGAAGGTGCATCAACATCTGTACTTTCTTTGAAGGTTAAGGAGGTTTGGTTTGTCAATGAACACTCTACAAATTTCTACAGATGGACTGTTAAAAGTATTTTGACTGGTGGCATCATAGTTTGGTACAGCACAGGAACGGAGGAAGCTGCAGAGAATTGTGGACTCAACCCAGTACATCGTGAGCATATTCCTCCCTTCATCAGTTGTACTTACATGAGGCACTGCCTAAAGACAATAACATTTATCATCAAAGATCCCCAGCATCTAGGCTATGCATCTTCTAACAGCTGCCATCAACAAGGAGGCACAGGAACCTGAAATCCAACACCATGGGTTCAATTACATTTCAATCATTTGCTTCTTGAGTTAACACTGCAGTTTAGCAATACTGTGATCACTTGGGGTAATTTTCCACCACTTTTCATCTCATGCTTATTGCCTTCTCCCTTGTAAAAATTGAGTATAACTTATATTTAGACCATAAGATAAAGGAGCAGAATTAGGCCATTCGGCCCATTGAGTGTGCTACACAGATTTATATTTCCCCATGAATGCTGTTTATATGATGCTTTGTGCCCATAATGCTGCTACAAGTTAGTTTTTAAGGGCACATATGTATACATGTGACAATAACCTCAACTTTGACTTTAGATTTTATTTCAACAAATGCTTTTGGAGATGACTTTGACTTTGATCATCTAGTATGGAGCAGATTTGTGCTGGAGGGGGAACCACGGTCACAGAGGCATCAACACTCCCAACTAACACCCTTCAACTTCAGTAATGGCATGACAAGTGAAGAGGGGTGCATATGTATGGGTTTCTATGTTGGAAGTATAGCCATTGAAACAATGGTTCTGCAGGATTTTTACAGTGGGGGATTGAATATGGATTTAGGAAATGCTGTTGAACTTTGTATTTCTGGAAGGGATACAACTGTGTAACTGTCCAGTTCTGAGTAGTCCATTTTAACTGTGTTATTAAAACCTTGGAAAACTATGGAGAAAACTCAATAAAGTAATTGAGATGTTTTCCACAGAAGGTGGATTTTGACTGTCAATAAATCAAAGGATGCCAGGATTTTGAAATAAAAATAGAAATGCTGGAAACATTCAGCATGTCAGACAGCATCTGTGCAGAGAATAACATAATTAATATTTCTGTGGATAAACTCTTTCCACTGATTCTGCCTAAGCTATTGAGTGCTTCCAATGTTTTCTATTTTAGTATTTGGTGATCAGATCTGTACTGTTTCATTTAAAACTATCATTACTGCCCATGGCCTTACTTTTCTTTCCTCTCTTCAGCTAAAGAATTCATAGTCAGGTGTACAGCAGTCTGACTTATTATTCATTTGGAGGAATGCACTCCTTACAACACCAATGTTAAATATGCAATCAAACATCAAATCCAGGATAACAACAGCCTGTGGGTGAATGTCCCTCAAAGAATGGATTGTACATGGCATGCTCCTTTCACACAAGAAGCTTAGAGCGTGCTCACAAGATCTTTTGAGGACTGATTTCAATCTGGACCCGGGATTGTTGAATAATTCAAACTAGCACTGACAAAGGAAGATCAGATGCTTGATAAAGTGGGCCAAAGAAGATTAAGGGGTAAGAAAATAGAGGTTTTGAAATTGTAAAAGACTGTGTAAAGGTGAAAGATTTGATGAATCAGGATTGTGTGTGCAGAGATTCAAAGTAAGCTCTTGGAAAAGAAAGTGAATAATTGTACAGAACAAAAGGAATAATGCATGGGAGAAGCATGTAGTTCGGATACAGGACACCATCTGAGACCTATCCAAATGCAACATAAGAAACAGGAGTAAAATAACTGGGCTCCTCAGGTTATGCATTGTCCATTTTAATGCCAAGGCTCCATATTTTCTCAGTTATTCATTGAAATGTGGCCAATTTAGTTTATGTTAGCTTTCAGAGCAATCTCATTAATCCCATTCCTCATTTACTTCCAATAACCCATTCACTCCCACATGTCCACCAATACTACCCAATCATCTGCACTTGAACTAATTTACCACTGAGAAGTGAGATAAATAGGAACTCCCAGGGAAATCCATATCATCACAAGGAAAATGTGCAAATTCCTTACAGAATGCATTTAATGTCAGGATTGATTCCAGGTTTCTGGAGCTACGAGAGCACCTGAATCTGTAATGACACTCTACTATCTTCTGAGAGCCAACAAGTGCTTAAGGCATCATTGCAGATTGAACAAGATCTATGGTAGAGAAATCCAAAGATTTAGAAACTTCTGCATAAGAATATTTCTTTTCGCCTTAGAATGAAATCACCTTCTCCTTCTTCTAAGCTGCAGCATTCTGACCCTGGTCTTTGTCAAACCTCAATACCTCCCTGTCAATGCTTTCCTGATTTCTTGTTTGCTTCTTTAAATGGGTATAACACCATCTCACCCAAACTCTCTTCACAGAACAGCCTCTCATTCTTGGAATCAACCAAAATTAATCCATGATTTGTTTCACAGTCTCTCACATTCTCTTTCAATATTTTGCCACATTATTAGCCCTGTGTGAGGTAGGAGCAGCAAGGTTAAGTTATAAATATAAGCAAACACTTTTCTTTGTTTTGAGCTACACCATTAAATTATACTTGATAGGGTGTTTAAAAGTGTGCATCTTCATTGAAACTGAAGACTGCAAGGTGATAGGTTTCTGCAGTTTCTTGTGTCTTTGGAAACTGTCAAGGTAATCACTTCAGTGGCCCCACACTGTAAACTAGTAGCTGCAGTATTCTCTTTATTGTTGAAAGAGAACCCATCACATAGGAATGTATTTCTACTCATAACATAGGCTTTAATGGGAATTGGGGCTTTGCATTGTGGAATATCATCATGTTATGGTGTTCTGGCAATCCAAATCTCCATAATGCGAGTCTGGCCTACATTGTTCTCCAACCTTAATCCTAGTCTGCTTTTTATTCTTTAACTAAATCTATTTTGGTGTTAAACTGATATATCAGTCCTGCAAGCCCTTAGTTTCTGTTGTAACAAACTATCATTATCCAAATATACAATATCTACATATTCCCCATCTACTCTTTATTTATATACTCAAGAATAAAGCTGATTAAATTTGTTAAATGTGACTTTCCCCTCATAAACACTCTGTCATACTGTGATTTATTAAATCTATGTCACCATGTCAATGATGGATTTTTCTTAAATTGCGTTATATCATGATTAAAGCCCCATGGCTTATTAATTTTCTGAAGACTGTCTGGGCACTCAGCCCACTTCCTGATGACCCAGTCAGTCAACTGGCTGCCTTTCAGTTCCAAATACATAATTACCATTAATTGTATTAAATATAAGACCATAAGATATAAGGGCAGAATTAGACTAATCAGTCCATCAAGCCTGCTCCGCCATTTCATCGTGACTGATCAATTTTTCCTTTCAGTACCAATCTCCTGCTTTATCTGTGTATCTCTTCTTGCCCTGAGCAATCAAGAATCTATCAACTTCTGCCTTAAATATATGGAAAGACATGGCCTCCATAGCTGCCTTGGGAACAATCTTCACAGATTCACCATTCTCTGGCTAAAGAAATTCATCCTCATTTCCATTCTAAAAGGACATCCCTCTATTCTGAGGCTGTGTCCTCTTGCCCTAGACTTTCTACCTGAGGAAACATCCTCTCCACATCCACTCTATAAAGGCTTTTCAATCTTCGATAGGTTTCAATTAGGTCACCCAGTAGCACTCACATCTATAGTGATGAAATGCTTTGAGAGGTTAATCGTAGATAGGATGAACTCTTGCCTCAGCAAGGACCTGAACCCACTGTAATTTGCCTATCACCACAATAGGTGTACGGCAGACGCTACTTCAATTTCTCTTCACATGGCCTTAGAACATTTGGACAATGCAAACACCTATGTTGGGATGCTGTTCGTTGCCTATAGCTCAGCATTTAACACCATTATTCCCATAGTCCTGATCGATAAGCTACAGAACCTAGGCCTCTGTAGCTCCCTCTGGAACTGGATCCTCAACTTACTAATTGGAAGACCACAATCTGTGCAGATTGGTGATAATATCTCCACCTCACTGATGATCAACATTAGCTCACCTCACGGGTGTGTGCATAGTCCACTGCTCTCTTCTCTCTATACATATGACTGTGTAGCTCAAATATTATCTATAAGCTTGCTGATGATTGTTGGTAGAATCTCTAAAGGAGATGACAGGGCATACAGGAGTGGGATATACCATCCAGCTGAGTAATGTCGCAGCAACAACCTTGCACTCAATGTCAGTAAGACCAAAGAGTTGATTGTGAACTTCAGGAAGGGTAAGATGAGGGAACACAAACTAATCCCCATAGAGTGATCAGAAATGGAGAAGGTGAACAATTTCAAATTCCTTGGTGTCAAGATCTCTGAGGATCTAACTTGGTCCCAACATATCAATGCAGCTAAAAAGAAAGCAAGATAGTGACTATGTTTCATTAGGAGTTTGAGGAGATTAGGTTTGTCACCTAAAACACTCAAAAACTTCTACAGATGTACTGCAGAGAGCATTCTGAAAGGCTACATCACTGTCTGGTATTGGGTGGGGGGTGGGGGGTGGAGCTACTGCCCAGGACTGAAAGAAACTACAGAAAGTTGCAAGTTTAGTCAGCTCCATCTTGGGTACCAGCCTCCATAGTACCCAAGATATCTTCAACGAGCAGGATGCAGGAAGGCAAAGTCCATTATTTAAGACTCCCATCACTAAGGGCATGCCTTCTTCTCATTGTTACTGTCAGGAAGGAGGTACTGAAGCCTGAAGGCACACACAGTGCAATTCAGGAATAGCTTCTTCCCCTCTGCCATATGATTCTAAATGGACAACCCATGAACACAATCTCACTTTTTTAGTATGTATTATTTCAGTTTTTGCACTATTTTTAATCTATTGAATATATATATATATATCTTACTGTGATTGATTCACTTATTTTTTATTTTTTCTATATTATCATGTATTGCATTGAACTGCTGCTGCTAAGTTAACACATTTCACAACATATGCCAGTGATAATAAACCCAATTCTGATACTGATTCTTCTGAATTCTAGTGAATACAGGGCCAGAGCTATCAAATGCTCAATACCACAAGCCATAAAATCCTGGAAAAACTTTTGCGAACTTCTTTTGAAGCCTCTCCAGTTTCAGCAGGTACTTTCTAAGATAAAGAGCCCAAAACTGCTAACAATACTCCAAGTGAGGCCTCACCAGTGCTTTATGAAGTCTCAACATTACATCCTTGCTTTTATATTCCAGTCACCTTGACATGAATCTTAACAACGCATTTGCCTTCCTCACCACAGATTCAACCTGTAAACTAACCTTTTAGGGAATCCTTCACACAAGGACTCCAAAATCCCTTTGCACCTCAGATTCTTGAATTTTTTCTTCATTTAGAAGATAGTCTAACCTCGTATTTCTTCTACCAAAGTGCATGACCATATATTTCCTGGCACTGTTGCCGCTTTATTTGCCCACTCTGATCATCTGTCTAGGTCCTTCTGTAGCCTCTCTGCTTCCTCAAAACTTCCTGCCCCTCCACCTATCCTCGTATCATCCGTAAACTTTGCAACCAAGCCACCAATTCTGACATCTAAATCATTGACAAATGAGATAAAAAGAAGTGGTCCCAACACAGACCCTTATGGAACACCATTAGTCACTGGCAGCCAACCAGAAAAGACTCCCTTTTTCCTACTCTTTGTCTCCTGCCAGTTAGCCACTGCTTTATCTAAGGTAGTGTCTTTCCTGTAATACCATGGGCTCTTAACGTGTTAAGTAGTCTCATGTATGGCACCTTGTCAAAGGCCTTCTATAAATCCAAGTACACAAAATCAACCATTTCTCTTTTGTCTAACCTGCTTGTTATTTCTTCAGATTTGTCAGGCAAGATTTCCCCCTGAGAAAACCATGATGACTACGGCCCTATTTCATCATGTGCCTCCAAGTATCCTGAAATACACTCCAGCCTCTTCCCAACCACTGAAGTCAGACTAACTGGCCTGTAGTTTCCTTTCTTCTGCCTCTCTCCTTTCTTGAAGAATGGGATGGTGTTTGTAATTTTCCAGTCTTCTGGAACCATTCCAGAATCTAGTGATTCTTGAAAGATCATTACTAATGCCTCCATGATCTCTTCAGCCACCTCTTTCAGATCCCTGGGGTGTAGACCATCTAGGCCAGGTGACTTATCTACCTTCAGATCTTTCAGTTTCCCAAGAACCTTCTTACTAGTAATGACAACTTCACTCACTTCATGACCCCTGACTCCCTGGAACTTCTACCATACTGCTGGTGTCTTTCACAGTGAAGGCTGATGCAAAATATTTATTCATTTTGTCCGCCATTTCCTTGTCCCCATTACTACCTCTTTAGCATCATTTTCCAGTGGTGTGATATCCATTCTTGCCTACTCTCTATGTATTGATATTATTGGCTAGCTTACTTTTGCATTCTATTAGTTCCTTTTAAACGACCATTTTAGTTGCATTCTGTTGGTTTTTAAAAGCTTTTCAATTCTCTAACTTCCCACAAAGTTTTGCTCTGTTCTTTGCCCTCTCTTTAGCTTTTATGTTGGCTTTGACTTCTCTCATTAACTGCGGTTGTGTCACCTTGCCTTCAAAATACACCCTCCTCTTTTGGAAGCACAATGCCTATAAAAAGTATTCATCCCCTTTGGGAATTTTCATGTCTTATTGTTTTACAGTACTGAATCACTGTGGATTGAATGTGGCTTTTTTTTGATACTGATCAACAGAAAAATACTCTTTTGTGTCAAAGTGAAAACAGATCTCAACTAAGTGATCTAAATTAACTACAAATATAAAACACCAAATAATCAATTGCATAAGTATTCATCTCTTCAAATCAGTATTTAGTAGATGCACCTTTGGCGGAAAATACAGCTTTGAGTCTGTGTGGACAGATCTCTACCAGCTTTGCACATCTGGACACTGCAATTTTCCCCCATTCTTCTTTACAAAACTGCACAAGCTCTGTCAGATTGAATGGGGATCACGAGTAAACAATCCTTTTCAAGACCAGCCACATATTCTCAATTGGATTGATGTCTGGACTCTGAATAGACCACTCCAGAACATTAACTTCAATGTTGTAAAGTAATAAAATATGAAAGCTTCCATATGAAAACCTTCACTGCACACATGACTGAAAAACTCTAGCAAACCTGCCCTCAAGGATATTGGAAACCCTTGGGCTCGGGTGTAACCCATCCTTTTTGCAATTTCTGTTCCTCTGGGTATGGAATCTCTGATTAAACCTTTAGTCCTCTTCACCCTCACCTATTCTGAGCCACAGCACCCAGACACCCAGTCGCTGTGGCTTCCCCAGTAGATTGCCCCACTCAACAATATCTAAAGTGGTATACTTATTACTGAGGGGAATGGCCTCAGGTGTACTCTGCACTGGCTGTGCATTTCCCATCCTCCTCCTGACAGTCACTCAGTTACCTGTCTCCTGAAATCTAGGGGAGACTAACTCCCTGTAGCTCCTATCTATCACCTCTTCATTCTCCTGTATGAGTCAAAGGTCATCAAGTTATAACTCCAGTTCCTTAATATGTTCGGTCAGGAGCTGCAGCTTGGTGTACTTCGTGCAAATGTGTTTACCTGGGAGACCTCTAGCCTCCCAGACTTCCCACATCCCATTCAGAGTACAAAACACTGCCCCTGGAGCCATTCTTATTATACTACTATTATACTATTATACCATTATATTATACTATTATACTATGCCCTACCAGATGAGGAATGAACAAATAAGAACAAAAAGAGATAAACTTACTGGATACCTTTCCTCGCCCAAGCTGATTGTGCTAGAATGATGAGCCAAAGCCTTGACCCATTCAAAAGAATGGCCGCTCCACTTGCACATGCCATTTTTATTTGCCCTTTATTTTATATGATGAATTATTGTGAATGAATAATGTGATGAATTGTTCAGTATTTTAGCATCCTTGAGCACTTTAACCATTGGAGATATTTACAGTTAGGATGTACATTTTTGTCTAAATAAAAGCTTGTGGATTGGGATTGATAACAGAAAAACATGTTATCATCAAAAAACATAGAGGTAAACACATGGAAGAAACAAATACTAAACAAAGAAAATATTGGTTTCTGGACATAGTATTGGTGCACCCGCATGTGGATCCACACCATGTTTCCCAGCTCTCTGATCCAAGCAACCTACCTTTTCCTCCACCTGTACACACACTCACACACACACAAACACACACACAAACATGCAAACACACACACACTCACACACACACACACACACACACACACGCAAACACACACACACACACACACACACACACACACACACACACACTCACACACACACACACGCAAACACACACACACACACACACACACACACACACACACACACACACACACACACACACACACACTCACACACACACACACACGCAAACACACACACACACACACACACACATATGAATGGCACATGCACACACTTGTCCTCAGCAGCATAATCTTGATTTTTGTCTTTTTTCCTACCCATATACCCATATCCCTCTCTCTCTGCTCCCATTTCCCACTCCTCACTGCTCTGTGGTTCCTTGCCTCTTTTCTCAGATTATACCTACAAGCACTGCAACTTCCATCCTGTTGCCTTATTTCCATCTAAGAATCTTGCCCCCAGCCTCATCCTCCTACAGCCACAACCTATGTCCTCTGACCAACTTTATTTCTCTTGTGTCGAGTCAACTGCTTCACGGTCAGTCACTGACCTTATCAGTCCCAACTGCCCTGTCATCTGTGGCCGATAGCCTTGTGTGGCTTCCCCAGCTTGTCCCACAGATAAACCCTCTGGGAGCTGAGATTCCAACAGTGGCCAGAGTGGGAGGCTGTGATCACCTGGTGCTGGATGTGAATGGTCAAGATGACAGTATCTGAGTGAGGGAGAGTGGACCCACTGGATAATTGTAGCCTCTCTTACTCCATTTGAACCTGCCAACACTATCAAAGTCAGAGAACTGCTGTCCCCATCATCTTCAGATGTTCCACAAACAGCTCTCCCATTTGAAAATGAATCAAAATTTTTAGATTTAATTTTTTCCAAATAAAGGAAATGATCAGTGATCTCAGAATCCCACACGCAGCATGATTTATTGGCAGGGGAGAAATGGATGTTAAGTTTCATTTAATAGTACATTTCACTGCAAAAATGAGCATTTTAATCCATCATATTAATTCAGAGTATTAATCATTGCATTTTCCTGGTACTTACTCCATGTTCATTCTCATTACCAGACCCAGTGATAAATAACCTGCAGCTGCAAAGTTGTCTTTATAACGTCCCATTTTAATGACATCCAGCCATTCATCCACAGATGCAAAGGATGTGAAGTTGGGGCTATTTCTGTTCAGGAGTGGGCTGTTCATTCTGCAAGATAAGAAGTGCGGGGTAACATAAAATGAGTACTGAGAATTCTATTATACTACATTGGACTCTATTCAGTGCCAGCTTTATACATTCAATATATTCTATTATGCCTCATCTAAGAGAAATATGCCCTTGCCTGTAGCATATAAACCCTAATTATGACCTTTAATTCACATGACAGTAGTCCTATTGCTCCCATATCCTCTATCTAGAATGGTACATTTAACTTCTGAATACGTAGCTTGTCCTTTTCCAAACTTGCCAGCAGGTTAAATATCTTAACTCATTGTGGATAAATTACAAATTAAGTCAGAGAAATTATTTTCTGCTGAGGGCAATGTTTCTGGGAAGAACTTGAGTGCCATGCAGGTGTCAGTGGGACATTAGTTACTGACAGTCATGAGAACAGATAGAAGTCTCCAGCCACACACAGAAAATGCTGGAAGAGCTCAGCAAGTCGGATAGCATCTATGGAGGAGAATACACAGCTGATGTCTCAGCTTGAGACCCTTTTGATCAGTTTGCAGCATCATCGGAAAAGTCTGTCACCCAGAAAGAAGTTTCCATTCCAATCCTTCTCCTGGGTCATTAGATTTGTTGACCACTTTGGTCCAAATTAGTAGACCTCAGCTGATCATGCAGTGTAATCCTGTGAACCTTTAGGCCTGGACAGGGAGCAGAAGCTAATTGTCAGTCTTTTTCTGGACTTAGTTCCTCTTTATTGCTGTGTATACATGCATAGACTGGAGGCAGGGAGAGGTTACTTCCACCTGAGATGCCCTGTGAAGAGTAAGTGAAAGGTGACAACTTGGAAAAGTTAAGTCAGTGCTGCTGACTCTTTTTGGAATTGAATTCACACAATATCAAGTCCACTCTTGGGTCATAGAGGAAATTGCAAATACAAGTGGAATTTGACAATGTTTTTAACATTTGTTCTCAGATTGCAGATGTTTTGATAAAGTTGTTAAAATGTATGGAGGATACAGGCTTTGAGGAATAGAGTAATATTATATCAAAGAAAAAGTTGTTCCCTGTTAGAGTGATTTTTGGGTTTAGGTCATTTACATTTAGCAAATGGCTTTGGCTACCAGTCTTCTGTTCCTTGAAAATGTATTGCAGATTTAATTTGGAACAATGCATTCCTAAAAAGCTGCGAATCGCAGTCCAAACTATGCCGATATCTGTGAGATGGATGCGAATCAGAAGGTGTGAAGTTTGTATGTAGTTTCAAAAGAAAGCATTGTGAATAATTTTGCTTTATTAATTGGTAAGCATTATGGACAACTCCAAGTATCAGAAAAGATACATACAAGGTGTGTCTGTGTTCTTGACTTGGAATGTGAGTGAGACAGAGAATATGGAAATACAGTAAAAATGTGGACATCCTACTCTACGTGCCCACATCATCAATCGTGCAGAGATATGGAGAGATGCTGCAACTCGTGCATGGTTTATTCACCTCATTGAATACACAGCACAGCACGCACTCAGATCCAACGCACATCACAATAAGCTCACTCTGGTGTAAAGAACCACAGAAAAGGTACAGAGAAGATTTACAAGATTGTAACCAGGGTTGAGTGACTGTGGTTATGAAGAAAGATTGGAAAAGCAGGTTTGTTTCCCTGATAACACAAAAGCATAAGAGAAGGAAAGACCCACGCTAGTATCAAGTCTTCACCACATCCAAAAATACCTCAGAAGTGATCCAGCAGCAGCAAAATGATGAGAGGTTCTAACAAGTTGAAAATTGTTCCCTCTTGCAAATATGTTAATAACCAAAGGTTTCAGATTCATAACTGCTTCTTAGAATATCTAGTGCAAACCAAACGTTACCATTTATCACACAGAGAGAGTTGCTAGAATTTGTCAAAAAACAACGTAAAATATGCTAAGAGCTGATTCTGCGAATGAAATCAGGAAGATACACGAAGATAAGGTCGGCAGGGTAGCATACTGCTTAGCACAACACTTTACAGTACAGGTGACCCAGGTTCAATTCCCACTGCTGTCTGTAAGGAGTTTGTACTTTCTCCCTGTGACTGGGTTTCCTCCCACAGTCCAAAGGCATACTAGTTGGTAGGTTAATTGATCATTGTAAATTGTCCCATTATTAGGCTAGGGTTAAATCGGGGATTACTGGGCAGCATAGATCAAAGGGCCAGAAGGGCCTATTCCGCACTGCATCACAATAAATAAATAAATAAATACATACATACATAAATAAGGTAAATGAAAGCCAGTAACACCGATGTGGGATCAAACACTGGGATCACATCCCACAACATGCAAAATTTGCTGTCCTGTCTCCTTCTCTGTTGTAAGTTTCCATAAATCTCAAAACACTCTTCAGTCCCTAAAGAAGGTGATTAAACTTTTCTCCTAAGACCATTGTGTTCCTTATTGTGATGGTATTTAACAGGCTGGACATCAAATAAATTGTTCTGTCAGTCAGAGCCCTTCCCTTGAGCTCTGTACGTGACTGTTACACACTCAATACCGGCTATAAACAAGAGATTGTTTTAAATGTTGGAAATCCAGAGCAACACGCAAAAAAAGAAACATCCACTACCAGCTACAGAAATGAATAAAGAGACAATGTTTCAGGCAGAGATCCTTCATTTGGACTGGAAAGGCAGGTGGGAAGAAGCCAGAATAAGAAGATTGAGGGAGGGGTAGAAGTACAAGATAGGGGATTGGTGAAACTAGGTGGGTGGGGGAGGTTGAACAAAGTAAAAAGCTGGGAGGTGATAAATGGAAAAGGAAAAGCACTGGAGAAGAAGGTACCTGATAGGAGAGGAGAATGGACCTTGGGAGAAAGGGAGGGAGGAGGGGTACCAGGGGCAGGTGAGGAAAATAGGTAAGAGGGCAAACAGATTGGGGTGGAAGAAGAGGGAAAGGGGAGGGAGAAATCACCAGGTTGGAGGCTACCTATACATTATATGAAATGTTGCTCCTCACACCTGAGTGTGGCCTCATCATGGCAGAAGAAAAGGCCATGAAGCAATATGTTGGAATGGGAATGGAGATTGGAATTAAAATGGTTGGCCACCAGGAAATCTGGCTTGTTTCACATGGAGCAAAGGTGCTTGACAAAACAGTCTGCCAACCTACACAGTGTCTCATCACGGTCAAGGAGGTCACATCGGGAGGGCAGGTACAACAAATGATCCCAAAAGATTGACAGGTGAAGAGTTGCTTCACCTGGAAGGTCTGTTTGTGGTCCTGAGTGAAGTTGAGGGAGGAGATTAATGGGCATGTGTGGCATTTCTCTCACTTGCAGGGATATTAGTGGAGAGGGACAAATGGACAAGGAATCTCGGAGGAAGCGATCCCTACAGAAAGCGAGGGGAGTGGGTTTAAGATGTACAGTCCCATTGAAGACATGCTGGATGTGGAGACTCATTGTGATAGGTCAGGACAAAAGGAACTCTATCCCTGTTAAGGCAATAGGAAGAAGAGGTGGACACAGATGCCCAGGAAATGGAGGAGATGCCAGTGAGGGCTGCTTCAATAGTGGAGGAAGAAAAACCCCATTCTTTGAAGAAGGAGGACATCTCTGATGTCCTGGAAATGAAAGACTCATCCTGAGATGCAGTGGAGATGTAGGAACTGAGAAAGGGGAATGGCATTTTTACAGGAGACAGCGTGGGAAGAGGCACAGTGCAAGTTGACAAGTTTATAATAGATACCAGTAGACAGTTTGTCTCCAGAGAAGGAGGTAGAGAGAGATTGAGAAAGGGGAGAGAGTGTCAGAAATAGACCAAGTGAATTTAAAGGCAGGGTGAAAATTGAAGGCAAAGTTGATAGAATTGTGGAGCTCAGCATGGGTGCATGAAGCAGCACCAATGCAGTCGTAAATGTAGCGCAGAAAAAGTAGGGATCATTACCAGAGACAGTTTGGAACATGGACTGCTCCACCAAGCCAAAGAAAAGGCTGGTATAGCTGGGGCCCATGTGGATGCCCATGGCTACCTCTTGAGAGAAGGCTAAAGAGGAATTGTTGAGTGTGAGGACTAGTTTTGTCGGTTGGATGTGGGTTATGGTGGTTGGGTTCTGACCAGTTCAGCATGTTGTGTGTGTTGCTCTGGTTGTGAACAGTAGGCTTTTCTTTGTACTGGATACCTCCTTACAATTTCTAGTCTGGCTCACTGTATCTGAGTGGTGTAGATGCAGCTGACTGTGACCTTACTAAAGGTAATTCTTATTTCTTATTAAGGCTGTTGTGTCAGAATGACAAGAACAAGAAATGGGAGCAGGAGTGGACCATGTGTGGTTCTCAAGCCTGTAAATGCTACTTATAACATCCTGGCTGAATTTTTACATCCTTCACTTCCTTCTTGAAGCTCCATATCACAATGCCCTCAGTGTCCAACAAGTAATTGGCCTCAGTGTGGAATTGATATAGTCCCATGCTGTTTGAGAGCATGAACAATATATCCTATTCATTCTAACAGGTTCCAGTGCTTTAGATGCATGGAATTAGGTTTAATTTAATTCATTCAATTTGTTTAACATGATCCGAATAGAAAAGCATTTCAAAGTACATGGTTCTCAATACAAACTGCCAGCACGAAGCATCAGTCAGTTGTTTTATGATTTATTACAGAATTTCAATCAAAGCTAGTGTTTTGCTGAGAGTATTTTTGAGCATCTTCATTAAATTCCACAAGGCTTGAGGCAGAAACAAATAAGCTTCCCTCTGTTCAGTAAAAAGCTATTGCTTAAAACGTGACTGATTTTGATCTTACAGAGAATTAGCACATCCTTTATTAGAAAGACTTTGATGAAAATTGGACAGAGGGTGGGATTGATCTGTTGATGTTTACAAGTAGATAAGATAATAGGGAATTATACCTACAGTTACAGCAGGTTGAAGTGTTTCAATTGATGGAAGGATTGCTCAAACAACAACACATTTAACTTGCTTCTTTGGGGCAAACATTTATATTCAGCTTGGAAGTATATGTTTATGCTGGTGGCTTTCACGTGGTGTTGGTTTCTTCTATTTGGATACATCATAGATAAGAATGATAACTGCTCTGCCTAGGACTGTAAGAAATTGCAGAGGGTTATGAATGAGGCCTAGCAAGCCATTTTCCTCTCTATTGACTCAGTCTATACTTCCTGCTGCCTGAGTTAAAGCAGCCATCACAATCAAAGACCCACCTCACCCTCGTCATTCTCTTCCTCTCTTTCATCAGTTAGAAGCTGCGTAAGCTTGGTAGCATGCACTACCAGGCACAAGGGCAGCTTTTATTCTGTTGTTATCAGACTCCTGAACAAATCTCTTGTATGCTAAAACTGAATTCCTGTTCTCCTAATCAATGTCAGCATGATCCTAGCACTTTGTTTGTCTTCCTGCACTGCACTTTCTCCTCAGATACAGCCTGATATTCTGCATTCTGTTTTCTTTTGACTACTTCAGTTAAATTATAAGAGAAAAAAATGCCTAGATGGCACAGAAAGCAAAGTTTCTCACTGTATCTCAGTACACTTAACATTAATAATCAACAACAATCTTCCAGGACTTAAATAAACAACCAAAGAAAATGAATAGGTAGAAACTCAGAATAACTGGCAGTACAAATTGCACCAAAAGTAGAACATTCTGGTCACAATGACCTTTGCTGTTAATTATGAATTGATTCAAGGTGAATGGCAACAATTTCTTCCTAATATTGAGACCTGATAGATGTTCTTTTAAGAGCAGCATAATTTCAACGATTTATAATATTTGGCTTTGGCTTTGATTCAACAATTGTGTTTTTGTTGTTATTGATAGGGCTCTCTGACCATCCCATGTTCCATTGTCTCTCTGTGGGCAGGAAAATCAAGTGCTGGAGCTACTCAAGCACAGTGTCCCAGACAACCAGACTGAGTTGGGCATTGAACACTTTCAGATATCCTTCAACTCTGCAATTGGCCGAACTGCTAAAAAAAACAGACTTAGCTTTTTAAAGCATCTGATAATTTTAAATTTATGATGTCTGAGGGACAGGTTGAAAATACACTGGATGTATCCATACACTGGACGGACTGCTGAATGTAACTGGATCTCATGAACAGAGATCCTTATGGGAAATGTTTATGTAACTCCCAGAGCAAGCAATGAGATTAAAAATAGGAGAAATGCATATATAAGTTAAGTGACTAGGTATTTAAATGTTCAACCTTCTATTCTTGCATGAGTTAGAATTGGAATTGGAATTGGAACTGTTTTGTTATTGTCACATGAACTGAGATACAGAGGAAATCTGTTTTGCATTCTATCCAGACAGATCACTCCAAACGTAAGTACATTCAGGTTGTACGTAGGAAAAAGCAATAACAGAATGCACAAGAGCATGTTTCAATTACAGAGAAGCTGAAATACTGTATTAGCTGTAAAGTGCCTTGGGGTGTTAAAAGGTGACAGAAATGATCATCTTTCTGTTTTTATTACTGCCTTCAGAATACATAACAGAATTTCTTTGGGATGTCCAAGTAATGCAGGGTTACTTCATACAGGCTGATTTGTGGTCAGTGTGTAATTTTTCCAAGTGTTTACTGGAAAAATTGCACCAACTTCCACCATTGGTCTCTTTGAAAACTTCGGAAGCTTTGCTTCAGTATTCACCATGGAAAAGGATCTTGGCAATTGTAGGGATGCCTTACAGAGGACTGAAAAGCTTGAGCATATAGACATTAAGATAGAGGACGTGCTGGAGCTTTTGAAAGCATCACGTTGGATAGGTTGCCGGGTCCGGATGAGATGTACCCCAGGCTACTGTGTGAAATGACGGAGGAGATTACTGAGCCTCTGGTGATGATCTTTGCATCATCAATGGGGACAGGAGAGGTTCCAGTAGATTGGATGGTTGCGGATGTTAGTCCCTTATTCAAGAAAGGGAGTAGAGATAGCCCAGGAAATTATAGACCAATGAGTCTTAATTCAGTGGTTGGCAGGCTGATGGAAAAGATCCTGAGAGGCAGGATTTATGAACAATTGGAGAGGCATAATATGATTAGGAATAGTCAGCATGGCTTTGTCAAGGGCAGGTTGTGCCTTATGAGCCTGATTGAATTTTTTGAGGATATCACTAAACACGTTGATGATGGTAGAACAGTAGATGTAGTGTACATGGATTTCAGCAAGGCATTTGATAAGGTACACCATACAAGGCTTATTGAGAAAGTAAGGAAGCATGGGATCCAAGGGGACATTGTTTCGTGGATCCAGAAATGGCTTGCCCACAGAAGGGCAAAGAGTGGCCATATTCTGCATGGAGTGCCTCAGGGATCTGTTCTAGGACCCCTTCTCCTCATGATTTTTATAAATGACCTGGATAAGGAAGTGGAGGGATGAGTTAGTAAATTTGTTTTAATGACACTAAAGCTGGAGGTGTTGTGGATAGTGTGGAGGGCTGTCATAGGTTACTGTGGGATATCGATAGGATGCAAAACTGGGCTGAGAAGTGGCAGATGGAGTTTAACTTCAAATGAAGTTGTTCATTTTGGTAGGTCAAATATGATGGCAGAATATAGTATTAATGGTAAGACTATTGGCAGTGTGGAGGATCAGAGGGATCTTGGGGTCCAAGTCCATAGGACACTCAAAGCTGCTACACAGATTGACACTGTGGTTAAGAAGGCATTCAGTTTATTGGTCTTCATCAATCGTGGAATTGAATTTAGGAGCCAAGAGGTAATGCTGCAGCTATATAGGACCTTGGTCAGACCCCACTTGGTGTGCTGTGCTCAGTTCTGGTTGCCTCACTACAGGAAGGATGTGGAAACCATCAAAAGGGTGTAGAGAAGATTTATAAGGATGTTGCCTGTATTGAGGAGCATGCCTTATAAGAATAGGTTGAATGAACTCGGCCTTTTCTCCTTGAAGGAACAGAGGATGAAGGGTGACCTATTAGAGGTGTATAAGATGATAAGAGGCATTGATCATGTGGATAGTCAGAGGCTTTTTTCCCAGGGCTGAAATGGCTAACACTAGAGGGCACAGTTTTAGGGTGTGCAAGTAGGTGTGGAAGAGGGTACAGAGGAGATGTCAGGGTTAAGTTTTTTTTTACGCAGAGTGTGGTGAGTATATGGAATGGACTGCCAGTGACAGTGATGGAGGTGGATAAAATAGGACCTTTCAAGAGACTCCTAGTTAGGTGCATGGTGCTTAGAAAAATAGAGGGCTATGGATAACACTAGGTATTTGTAAAGTAGGTACATGTTGAACACAGCATTGTGGGCCAAAGGGCCTGTATTGTGCTGTAGGTTTTCTATGTTTCTACAACCAATAACTGTTTCCAAATACCCCCCTTGTAAGAGCAACTAAGGGTTAACTTTGAAATCTTGAAGCCGTCTATGCCCCTGCTGTACCATTGATAGCTACCTACATTCTTGTTCTTTTATCACTGTCCTGACAATGTACCCATCCCATTCAGTCATTTCTGGATGTTATCTCTTCGGGCAGTATTTTTTTTAGCTCATGATAACTTCTTGCCCAAGAAATTCTTCCCATCTGACTTTCAGCTTTTAACAAAATAAATTTCAGGGAGGAAAAGAGTTTTAGACCCTTTCTCCAGACAATCTACAATGTTTTCTTGGAAAATAAAGAGACTACAGTTGCTGAAATCTGGAGCAACAATACATGAGAGGAATTCAAGTCCAGATAAAGGGTCTCAACCTGGAACATTGACTTCCAATTTCACTCTGCAGATGCCTGGCCCATTGAGATCCCCCAGCATTTTGTTTGTTCTATCTCAATACAAACCAACTTTGCTTGTTTTCTCCCCTTTAAGTACTCCTGACTCCTTTCTCTGTCTCGTTCCAGCTCCTCTGTCACGACTCATTACATGATGCTTGTTGAAGCAGATTTAACTGTAGCAACACATGCAAAATGCTGGAGGAAATCAGGAGGTCGGGATTTTCCACATCAACAGCCGAAACCCTTCTTCAGTACTTACCTGTGGTGCTCTACGTGTGTATGATGACAGTTGAATATTACACGCCAATCAATATGGCAATAGATTGAATTCTCTGCTACTGATGAAACAAATTATATTGTATCACTTCAGACTACAGACATCTTCAACAGTGTATGAACCTCTGGCAATAGATGGGATCTTGCCAATAAAAGAAAGTAGCTTTTTTTGTTCCTAACAGCCTTTGTGAGAGAACTAACATAGTTTCAAATGAAGTGGAAACCTTATGTCATCACAATATTGCAATGTGGATTGGTTGCCGGTGAGGGAGCATGCTCTTTCTCTTCACTACAGGTGTGGTAACAGTATCGACTTTCTCTCACAGGGTAGTACGTTAGACAAACCAGCTCTGGAAACATGCTGAGATGCTCAATGAGAAATTGAAAGATAAAATATTAACACAAATTGAAACAAGAATATCTTACTCCACAAAATACATCAGAGTGTAAAAATTGACTTCATGTATTCACTCAATGTGTCAGTGCTAAGTACCTCTAGCTCCATTTATGTCTAATCGAAAACGAAAGTAATTCCACAGGAAGAATGAAAGGATCATTCAGGAGAGAAAAATACTTTAATGCTGTGTACTCTAACACTGGTTAATGTTTGTTGTAAGGCTATGGAGTGATGAACAGATGGCACTTAAAAACAATACCACCAGTACCATTGACAGACACTGCTGAGGAATTTTACACCATTTGTCCACAGTAAAGATTTATAGAAGGACTGCATTTTTACACACTTTTTTAAGGCATTAAGACCAGGAGGAAGTTTAAATGCATCAATGCAGTTTCCTTAAGGACTGCAACTTAGGGACAAATAACATTCCCTCTGTAACGAATGTCATGAGTGTTGACCAATCAGCAAGCCGCAAAAGATTACTCTTCCTCTTTCTTTTTAAGTACATGGAGATGGAAAGTGGAAATGGGCCATTGAATCACTGAGATTTTACAAAAACTAAAGCTGAATGGGTCATTACATCAAGCAAAAGGGCTAGGATGCAGCATGATTTCCCTAACCTCTGGTAAACAACCATCCCACATGCCCCCTTCCACTTCTGTTTTCCTCCATTTTGGTGGTCCTCTCACCCTTCTCTTTCCCGCCCCACTCTCATGTCATGCCCATCATCTCTCTTACTTTCCCACCATCCCTCGCTTTATTCCATTTCATTCCATTCTGCTATAGGATTCCTTCTTCTTCTTCAGCCCTTTAACTCTTCTACCTATCACCTCCACTCTTCTCATATCCCCCTCTCCACCTACCCGTCTTCCCCTTCACCTAGCCTCACCTGTCACCTGCCAGCTTGTACTCGTTCCTCTCACCCAATGTTTTATTTAGGCTTTTGCGCCATTCCTTTACAGTTGTGATAGAGTATCTCAGCCTGAAATGTTGACTAGTTATTTACCTTCAGTGATGCTGCCTGACTGGCTCAGTTCACTTAGCATTTTGTGTGTGTTGTTCGGGATACAAGTTAACAGTTAGAGAACATATTGTTAAGATCAGCCAGGACAAAGCATAATATTTTAATTACAGCAGAATACCATGTGAGGATGGTTTAAGTGATTAACTGGGTTCAATGGACAGAATTATCTCCCGTGTCAGTATTTGTGAGTGAGTCTGACCTCACCTGTTCACTCACTTCATGGTAGCACCTTGTCATTGTAATCTCAGGTGTTTCCTTGAGGCACCACAAAGGAACTCAGCCCCTACTTTGTAGTGTGGAGGGGAGCATGTTTCACACTGCTGTATTAGACAGCGATCGATTTGTAAATAAATGTACAACTTGTCTGTGCACCACACTGCCACCTCCACCTTAATTAAAGCCAGAACTTGTTCTCCAGCTGCGGCAGCTGAAGGATTGTCACATTAGCTTTGTGCAGCTGGTGCTGTTGCTATCAAAGGAAATGCTCCCTTTCGTCATTTTTCTGTTAACTTGATGGTGTAAATATTCAATAAATTGCCATTGTTTCAACATTTACAACTATGTTCTGAAACCTACTCTAATGAAGAGAAAGTTTCACAGCATTGCTTGGACAAGACAGACTGGACTAGTGAGCCCTTCTGTGTAGAAGTGAGGAATAAGAAAGATATGACTACCGTAATGGGATTATATTATAGACCACCCGCCGGTCCGCGGGATTTAGAGGAAAAAATTGCAGAGAGATTGCAAAATGTTGCAAGAAACTTAAGGTTGTGATAGTAAGTGATTTTAATTTTCCATATACTATAAGAAGGTTGGATGGATAAGAGATTGTCAAACATGTTTAGGAAATTTTCTCTAATCAGTACATTAGGGCAGGTGACAGAAGTTTGTGTAGGGGAACACCTTGGATCTAGTGATCGTTATGCCGTTAATTTCAAGATAATTACGGAAAAGGACAGGTCTTGTCTTCAGGTTGAGATTCTAAATGGGAGAAAGGCCAATTTTTATGGTATCAGAAAGGATCTGTGGATTGGAACAGGTTTTTATTCCCCAGCAAAGGTGTACTTGATAAGTGGGAGGCCTTCAAGAATGAAATTTTGAAAGTGTAGTTTGTATGTTGCTGTCTGAATAAAAGGCAGAGATAACACATTTAGGGAACCTTGGTTTTTGAGTGATATTGAGGGCCTGGTTAAGAAAAAGGAGGTACATAACAGGTATAGGCAGCTGGGAACAAATGAGGTACTAGAGGAGTATAAGAAATGCAAGAGAATACTTAAGAAGGTAATCAGG
This sequence comes from Hypanus sabinus, assembly GCF_030144855.1. Classification (NCBI taxonomy): domain Eukaryota; kingdom Metazoa; phylum Chordata; class Chondrichthyes; order Myliobatiformes; family Dasyatidae; genus Hypanus; species Hypanus sabinus. The sequence continues at coordinate 6,848,730 of NC_082732.1, read as the reverse complement.
AGAGTTAAAGGGAGCTATGAGGTTGCTCTGGCAGACAAGATGAAGGAGAATCCCAAAGGCTTCTACAGATATAGTAAGAGCAAAAGGATAGCGAGAGACAAAATTGGTCCTGTGGAAGATCAGAGTTGTTGTTTATGTATGTCTAGATGGGGGTGATCTGAAATGGCTTTTTTGCATCTCTATTTCCTCAGTAAGTGGACGCAGGGACTATAGAAGTGAGGCAAAGCAGCAGCAAGGTCATGGACCTTAGGCAGATTGCAAAAAAGGAGGTGTTTGCTGCCTTGAGGCAAGTTAGACTGTATAAATCCCTAGGGGCAGACAAGATGTTCCCTTGCACCTGTGGAAAGCTAGTCCGGAATTTGCAGGAGCCCGAACAGAGAAATTTAAAACATCTTTAGCCATGGGTGAGGAGCTAGATGATTGCAGGATAGCTAAAATTGTTCCATTTTTAAAGAAAGGCTCTAATAATAAGCCTGGGAATCATAGACCGGGGAGCCTGACATCAGGAGTGGGGAAGTTATTGGAAGGTATTCTAAGTATTTGGGTAGACTTTGGGATAGTCAACATGGCTTTGTGCATGGTAGGTTGTTTGTAACCAGCCTTATAGAGTTTTTCAAGAAAGTTACGTGGGAAGTTGATGAAGTCCATATGAACTTTAGCAAAGCATTTGACAAGTTCCCACATGTCAGTCAAGAAAGTTCCGTTGCTCGGCATTCAAGATAGGGTAGTAAAATGGATTCGTCTTTGACTTTGTGGGAGAAGCCAGAGTGGCATATGGTTGCCTCCTTGTCTAGAGACCTGCAACTAGTGGAGTACCAACGTGGTAAACCAGATCATAAACTTTCGGCTGACACCAAGATTGGGAGTATAGTGGATATTGAGGAAGACTATCAAAACTACAGTGGGTCTGGAACAGCTGCAAAAAATGGACTGAAAAATGGCAGATTTAATTTAATGCAGACAAATATGAGGTGTTGTACTTTGGGAGGCCCAACCAGAGAAGATCTTACGCAATGAATGATAGGGCAATGAGGAGTGCAGAAGACCAGAGGATTTACCTTTACCTTGTAAGAAATATTTACAAGGAAATCACTGGGTCTGGAGGGCCTGAGTTATAAGGAAATAATGAATAGGTTAGGAACATGGAAGATTGACAGGAGATTTGATAGAGGTATACAAAATGATGAGAGAGATAGTGTAAATGCAAGCAGGCTTTTTCTACTGAGGTTTGGTGAGACTACAACTAGAGGTCATGGGTTAAGAGTGAAATTTGAAATACTTAAGGGGAACACGAGGAGGAACTTCTTCACTCAGAGGGTGGTGAGTGTGTGGAATGAGCTGCCTGAGTTAGTGGTAGCAGCAGATTGAATTTCAACATTTAAGAGTAATTTGGATCAGTGCATGGATGAGAGGGAGATGGAAGGCTATGGTCTGGGTTCAGGTTGATGGGATCAGGCAGATTAATGGTACGGCATGCACTAAATTGGCCAAAGGGCCTGTTTCTGTCTGTGCTGTAGTTTTCTTCAACTCTTTGAAGCAAAATAGTGAAGGGACCATCAATCCTTTTATAAACCACTTTAATTTTGAATTATTATTGTCTATTAATAATTTAAGACAAGTGAGATAATGATGCAACCACCACTGGAGATGTTTGAAGTAATAAGTTAGGACCTGGCTGTGTGTGCTAGATTAAAATGTCTCGAGTCACATCCTTCCTGATTGATTTCAATGGAAATGATGTAAGAAGACCACTTACTTATTATTTCTTCTGATGAAGGGTCTCGGTTTTGTACCATTAACCTTATTTCTCCTTCCAGTGACACTGCCTGACTGCTGAGTGGTTCCAGCACTTTCTGCTTCTATTTCAGATATTCTGCGTTTGTAGTTATTTTTTTAATCTGGTTGTTTATTTGAGATCTCCCAGTATCTCGGTCTGCCAAGGTGGCCTGGTCATTGGAACAGCAGCATGTTAACGCCCTGTGTTGAAATTGAAGGGGGCAAGGCTAATGTAGTGAAGGAGGCAATAGGATACTGGCCTTCCTCCACCAGGCAGTGAATAAAAGAGCTGAGAGGTTATGCTCCAGAGTTTTAACATATTGGCCAGACTTCAGCTGGAGTACTCCAAGTAGGTGTGGTTATATCACTATAGAGACGATGTAACAGTGCTGGAGAGGGTGCACAGGCTCACCAGGTTGGAAGGAATGAACTATTTTAGTTACAAGGTTAGACTGGAGTGATGGGGTAGCTTTACCCTGGAGCAGAGGGGGTTAAAAGGGTTCATGACTGAGATATATAAAATTCTAAGGGGTATAAATGTGGCAGACTGCAGGATACTACCCTAAATCAGAGGCCAATAACATAAGAGTACATAGAGTTAGGGTAAGGGATAAATAACTCAGAGATTTTAGGGGAACCTTTCAGTAAATAGATGAAATAAACTGTGAGATATTGGGGCAAGCAGAATTGCTGACAGCATTTGAGAAATGACTGGACAACCACTTGAATCACCTAGGCAAAGCAGTCTATGGGCCAATTAATGGAACATGGGATTAGTACAGATGGTTGCCCACTGGTTGCCATGGAAATGGAAGGCTGAACAGCCTGATTTCATTCATGGTGACTCAGTGGCCCTATGAATCTTCCTGAGCACACAAAGCTGCTGTTGCTGGCTTCTTACCTGCTCATGGTCTCAAAGATTTTGAGGCTGGTGGGGTTCCTAATCAGCTTGTCCAACACGCCAACAATCTGGATGAACTTGGGCCTCTCATTGCGGTCTTTCTGCCAGCAGTCCAACATTAGCTGATGCAGGGCAGCAGGGCAGCCCATGGGAGCTGGAAGGCGATAACCTTCTTCCACTGATCTAATCACCTGCAACACAAATCAGGGATGAGTGGGATCTCAGTGGTAAGGTTCAGCAACACTAGGGAACATCACAATATTTCATTACACCGGGCCATATCGTATCATGAGCCAGCAGAGGAAACCTGAGGCACTCACAGATGCCCAATGGGATTTACTCATCTTTAGCATGAAGTCTATCACCCTACTTTCTTGGAGATACATGGAGGGTACTCATCACACGGCAATATCAAGTAAGTTTTTCATTGCACCTGTGCACACATATACATATGACAATAAACTTGACTTTGTCATTGACTCTGGCAAATGGGCTCTTCTTCCCATTTGCCTACTTACATTTATCTAACTCTAATCGCATGTTGGTCTTTTGACATTCTCACTGAGATACGATCACTCACCTACACACTATGAGCATTTTACAGTGGGCAATTAACCTGTCAACCTGCACATCTTTTGTGAAATGGGAGGGAACTGAACAATCTGAGAATCATAGAGTTATCAAATACTACAGCACAAAAACAGGCCCTTCAGCCCATGTAGTGCATGCTAGCCTGGTTTTCTGCCTAATCCCATCTACTTACTCCCAGACCATAGTCCTCCACACCTCTACATCCAGTGAAAATCTACAGAGAAAGTGGCAAAGCTCAGCACCCGAAGTCAACGTTCAGCTGGTACCATGTGGCAGTGGATCTGCCAGCAGTGCCATCCCTCCGGTCACTCAGAGCCGTATTTCATTCTGCTCCAGGCTATATAGTGAAGTCTTATTTCTGGTATTCACTGGGGATCGGAGGGTCAGGGTTGGGATGGTGAGGTGGGGAGAGGACAAGATAGGAGGGGCGATAAGGCGGGGTCTGTGCAGGGACGAGGGCTGATATGGGTCCAGAGGCATTACTAAGTCATGAGATTTGGGAATGACACTAAGTTCTGGTTCCATAATGCTTTAAACAGGTGGCCTTTAGAGAAGGCAAAGTGATTACAGGCTTGGCTCCCAGATTTGAGGGGAATACTCAGAAAGGAAGCTGATTACCAGCTTCCAGGCAGGAAGGAAAAACTTTAGAACAGGCCTGTGGGTCAGCAGGGGTAAATTTGTCCCTAGAGAAATGGGAAAAGGGTACCCAATAGGGGTGTATATGAGTAAGGGCAGTAGTGGTCAGTAAACTGGGGGGAGCGGGAAGTGGGGGTTGTGGACAGTTATCTGAAGTCGTTGGTAATTTCAGGGAGTACGGTGACAGTATAGGTGATGGGGTGGTGTGGCGACTGAAGGAGATCTAGTTGCTCTTGGGGGATGCAGAAAGGGTCAGATATCTTTGGGTAAAAAGGTGTCTGGAGAGGAGAAGCAGCAGTTCAAAATAGGCTCAGTGCCAGTCAGTGAAGAGACACAGAAACCCACAAGGCTTACTTTCCCCAACAGCAGGCCTCATCTCCCATCAGCTACCAGATGTCTTGAGGCCTGATAAATGCAGCCACCCAGGTGCCAGTGAAAACAGAGCCTCCAACAATTGGGTTGGCTGACTCTGCTCATAGTTGATTAAAAATGGAGCTGGATATATTCTTGATAGGTTGGATTTGCGTTTGCGTCCATAAACATATTCACTTCCAACTTTCAGAACAGATATGTTTTAAAGGCATATGTCCAGGAGGCCCTGGAGGTAATATTTGATCTTACACGAGGCCCATGACGCTGTGCCTGACAGAAAGAAACTCATACAGGCTTTCCCCTGAGTGGCCCAACTGATTATCAGCCACGTGTCCCCATGGCATTGGGATTCACATACAGCAAATTTTAGTTTTAGTGGATCGTTGGTCACACGAGAGAGATGCCCTGCATGTAAATGGGCAGGGAAGAGCATAAACATGGCACAGTTGATTAAAAACCTGCGGAGCAGTGCACAGACGGCTTTATAAGATTTTATATAGTATAAATGACATTAAAGACTTGCTTTTCTGACGTCTTTTGTTCATCTGCTCTGTAATGAACGACACTGCGATGAGCTATGGCGGCACGTTAGCGTAGCAGCAACACCACGCGTTACAGCACCAGCTGTAAGATGGACATTTGATTCCTACCACTGTCTGTACATTCTCCGCGTGATCACAAGAGCTTTCTTCGGGTGCTCCGGTTTCCTCCCACACTCCGAAGAAACACAGTTTGTGTTAAGCTCTGTGGGGCGCAGGCCATGTTGACACCAGAAATATGGCTACACTTGCAGGCTGCCCAGCACAAATCTCATTGATTTGATTTGATGCAAATGAAGCGTTTCACTGCCTGTTTCAATGAAATTGTGACAAATAAAGTTAATCTCTTTGACTTTATTTTTAAGATTAACTGCAGGGAGACTTCGTAATACGGATGGCAAAGATGTTGACGAAATGAAAAATTTGACAGAGTTTATTGGCTGATCAACTTATGAAAACCTGAACTTGCATAGAATATTGACAAGTACAACACAGCAATAGGCTTTGTTGTACCACAACACATTTGGCTCACAATGTGCTCAGCAATCCACATCGCTCCGTTCTCTGCATATGTGTGTGTCTATCTAACAGCCTTTTAAACAACTCTGTAATATCTAATTCCCCCACAACTCCTGGTCCTCACCACTCTCTATGTAAAAACTTGCCTCACACATCTTCTTTAAACTTGACCCTTCTCATCTTCTGGACCATCCTTCCACCTGGGACTTTGTCAAAGACCTTGCTGAAGTTTATGCAGACAATTTTCACTCCTTTTTTTTTAGCAACTTACAGACAGACAGACATACTTTATTGATCCCGACGGAAACTGGGTTTCGTTACAGTCGCACCAACCAAGAATAGTGTAGAAACATGGCAAAATAAAAACCATAAATAATTAAATAATAATAAGTAAATTATTCCAAGTGGAAATTAGTCCAGGACCAGCCTATTGGCTCAGGGTGTCTGACACTCCGAGGGAGGAGTTGTAAAGTTTGATGGCCACCGGCAGGAATGACTTCCTGTGACCCTCAGTGTTGCATCTCGGTGGAATGAGTCTCTGGTTGAATGTACTCCTGTGCCAGACCAGTACATTATGGAGTGGATGGGAGACATTGTCCAAGATGGCATGCAACTTGGACAGCATCTTATTTTCAGACACCACTGTCAGAGAGTCCAGACCACAAAGTCATGTTAACTATCTCTAATCAGGCCCTGCCTATCCAAGCCCTTATATATCTAGTCCTTTACAATACCTTCCAATAATTTGCCCACTAATGACATTAGGCTCACCAACCCATTATTTCCCAACTTATTCTTAAAGTCTTTCTTGAACAACAGAATAACACAAGCTATCCTCCAGCATATCACAGATGACTAAAAATGTTATAAATACTTTGCCAGAGCACCTGCAATTCCTACTCAAGCCTCCCACAGGATTTGGCTGAACACATCAGAACCTGGGGACTTACCTCCCCTAATTTTCCTCAAGATGACAAGCACCTCCTCTTCAGTAATCAGGATATGGCCCGCAACCTCACTATTGTTTTGCCTCAGTTCCTCAGACTCCATGCCCATCTCTGAGAGTCTCTACACCCGTCTTCTATGTTCTACAGATGATTGCTTATGTCTAAAGTAAAAAGCTCTAAGTACCAGACCAAAATAGGATATTGGGAGAATGAAGAAAGCGCTGCAAAATCAGGCCTGTTTCTCAATACAACAAGCATTGCAAGACAAACAATTGCATACTGATAGTTAGAATTACAGCAAGCTTCACCATCTGACTGTTCAGTAGCACTAACAAAGAACCAGACCAAAGCCTGATCGGAAACAGGAGTTATTTAGTAACAAGACTTCAAAAATAGCCTCTTGTACATAAAATAATAGGCTTGAGAACAATACACTGCATTGAGACAGAACATTGAGGATGCAGACAATAGATGTTCGTGTACCAACTTCTGAAGTTAATGTGTACATGCAAAAACACTGATGAAACTGATTTGCTTCCTTGCTTTTTAAGTTGTAACAGCAGGTAGAACAATTCTTTTTCACATTTCAGTAATGATAATTCTATGCTATTTTATTATTTCTGTAATATTTTATATAATTTTATGTTATCTATTTGGTTTAGATAGGACTTGATGGGTGAAATGAACCTAAGGGTCTATTTATGTGCAGTATGACTCTATACATCCATTCAATATCAAAACAAAATTCCTAATTAATCAACTCGGTTTCTATGGACACCATTGATCTCACAGTCTCAACTGAAGCCAAATCTATTTTTTGTGCATTTAAACTTTAACCAGTTTATAAAAATGGTACCATTGCTCATTTTCAATGTTCAGTGAAGAATGTGTTTTATTTATCATATTCCATTTTCTGTCACAGTATAATGCCTGAAGAAAATCAATTTTACAGAAATTTTATGTGAGGAAGTGGCAGATTGTGTGATGAATCTGAAAAAATCATTCATTTCTCAAAGAACTGACAGAGGCATTCATTTCCCAGAAAGGTTTCTGCACAACATTGGATTGACTCTGTACCATACTCCCGGAACTTATCTCCATTCTTCTACTTGCACCATGATGCACAGTACAGTTCACACCAGGCCCCATCGAATACACTTGGGGTATCTGAAACTGCTAATGTTTTAATCATTTGTTACAACACCAGAGGAGATGAATAATTCAACCGACTGACAATGGTATCAGCCTTGCTTAACTCTGAGCACCAGCAGAGTCCACCAGCGGCACATCAAGTTTCCGATGATAGTCAAGATAGTTAGATAACTGTGATCAAAGCAGTGGTGCGCCTTTTAGATTTCATTTCCCACTTTTGATAAAGCCTTCTATCTGAAATGTAGATCGTGCATCACATGACTGGAAACCTGATTCTTATCAGAAGGGTTGAGTCCAATGTCCTCGCAGATATTTTATGTTTTCTTTCAGTCGTTTCCCCTGCCTGGATCTGTCAGGTAACATCATCACTGCAAGATGATAACTAGAGGAATGTTCTCACAGTCCAGAGCAGATTGGGATAACAGTGTCACCACAGCAAGTCACAAAATGGTAATACAGCTGTTGATAAACATGCAATCAATTAACAAATACTGGAATCCTATACAATATGCACTCACAGGCTTTCAGTCGAGTTGGTGTCTATCACAGGGTGGTTAAATTTAGTTTCACAGTGTGAAGGCAGATAGATAACTGACGATTGTATGATCCTTCCTTTATTCCAATATTCCTTGACAACGGATTAACAGAAATATACTTACATAGTTTCTGGGGTTCATCAAAGCCTTTGTATAAGATAATATGAAGCAAGACTATTCCATTAACTGTTTGGCACAAGTCTATTACTGGATAAAAAATGCACAATAGAAGTGAGCCAGAAACTGATCATTCTAATGTCAATTAGCACTGAATGTTCCTCGGAGATTTGAAGGGATTAGGAGTTATGAAATTGAAATGTCATGGTTTTTCTGAAGGGTTTGGTTACTTTGTCAAGCACTGCTTTACCTCCGGTATGTTCTTGATATCAGGTTGAAACTCAGCCATCAGAAGCAATGCACACAAAATGCTGAAGGAACTCAGCAAATTATGCAGCAGATACGAAGCTGAATAAACAGCTACCTTTTCAGGCTGAGACCCTTCACTGGGACCCAATGCAAAGCAGTATTTTGGCCCAAAACTTAGACTGCTTGTTTCCCTCCATAGATCTGCTTGACCTGCTGAGTCACACCAGCATTTTGTGTGTGTTGCTCCTGATCTTCAGCATCTGCAGAATCTCTTGTGTTTATGCTCAAACATCAAAAGCAAGCTCTCTCACTGAGAGGGAGAATGATGGGAGACTTGAATATCTGCCTTGAATCTGCTTTCGCTACCATTTCTCTTAAATTAGTTGAGCCTTCTCTATATTTTGCTTTCATGTATTCGATAATTACTTTCTCCTTTTGTACTTTTTAGGAGTAGAGCTTGGAGAATGGGGAGAGGAAGGGTGAGTAACTTGGTGGGGGTGGAGGGAGTTTAGGGGGCAGGGTGGGGGGGGGTTGCTGCTGCACCAGATTCTACACTTCATCATTTTTCACATTTAGAGTATTCTCTTCAAATATCTTTCTCATAGGTTGTTTCCCAGGGTTACTTCCCTTAAAAATGTTTCATCTTCCAGCATGTTGCAGGCCTAATGAAAGTTCACTGACGTCAAACACTGCCCCCGGTTCGCTCTCCACAGACTCCACTTGACCTCCTTGCCGCCTCCAGCAACATCACGTCTTAAGCTCAGTTCAGGTCACATGGCCAAAGAGTGAACAGCTCAGAAATATTCAACGGAGAGGTAGCGGATAAATACCTAACCACAGAATGATTCTCCACTTATCCCAATGTTCCTTGACAGCAGATTGGCAGGAATTCACTCATACAGCCCTGGCAAAGAAGGTTTGATCTTAGCCTCGAGTACTGTCCTTTCAGTGTCTGCGTGTGGCCAGCTGGGCTTCCCTCCAGTACTCCAGCTTCCTCACAAATCCCGAATGGATGCTGGCTGGTGGATGTAAATGATCCCTGATGTAGCTGGGTGGAAGAAGGGGGTACTGTTGGGTGTGTGAGTAGTGGAAAGCAAACAAAGCAATGGAACTGCTGGAAAAAGTTGGAGAGTTATCATAGACACAATGGGTGAAATGGGTTCCTTCTATATGGCTGTGAGATAGAAAATGATGTTGAATTTAAAATCAAAGTTCAAAATACATTTACTATCTAAGTATGTACAACTTTGAGATTCATCTTCCTGCAGGCAGCTACAAAGCAAAGAAACAAAATAGAATCCACAAAAAACCTATCAAAGACCGTCAAACATCCAATGTGCGGAAAAGAAGCAATTGTACAAACAATAAGAAGTAAATGCCCTTTTATTGTAGCGGTAGGTGAGATGCTCTGACAGCTCAGGGTGTCCCGGAGTTCAGTGTTCTGCCGCCGTTCGGGAATGAGTATCTGTAATTCCTCACCATGGAGTGCGTGGCTTTTCTCACACCAGGCGGTTACTGTAGAGTCGTCCCGTGATTATGTTAGGGTTAATCAGGTTTGCAGGGGGCTGCTAGGACAGTGTAGCTTGGGGGGCCAGAAAGGCCTATTCCATGCGGTATCACAAAATAAATACACAAACAAATAATAGACAAATGAACCACAGTGAGCAAGGTGAGTGAAGATAGTCCAGGAGCCCAATGACTGCAGGCTACAGCCACAGAGCCAGTTCAGTGCTGAAGTGATTAATTTGTCCTTTGCCCTTGACCTCGAGGCCTTAATGTTTTTAATCTGGCTTGGCACTTGAATTCGCTAAACATCGGTTCATTTTCTACTCTCAAACCCAGGCTCAGCTGCTTCAATCCGGCCCAAAATTTCAATTTAGACTGAAGTGCATTTCAACGATGCTGCCAAGGCCATACAGATAGTTCAAAAGCCCAACTCCCAATTACAGGCTACGAATCACTGTGCTCAGAGTCCAGAAAATGTACATTTAAACAAATAGATTGTTACCTTATTTGTGGCCTGCAAAACGTCACTGTGTTTGGCCAGGGCCACTTTCGGAATATGATCACATAATACACTTCAGGAAAGAATCTCTTTTCTCTTGAGAAAAGGCTGAGGTGTGATCTATTAGAGGTCTTTAAAATAATGAAAGTATTGACAGTAATACAGAGAGAGGGGATCTACTTGTGGGGAGGAACATAGCCAGAGACAACCAGCATAAGATGGGGATCAAGAGTTTCAGTAGGGAATTCAGAAGAAATTACTTTACTCAACGAGTACTGGAATTATACCAAGTGGTTGGAGCAGATAGTCTGTATGCATTTCAGAGGAGGTTGGACCAGTACATGAAGGGAAAGGAGAGAGGTTTTGGTGAATCAAGATTTAGATAAGTAAAGACGGGAGGAGCTTTGAGGAAAGCATTAAAGTTGACAGGAAGTGGAAGGGCCAAATGGCCTTTGTATATCCTATCAGATCTGATACAGTGTACAGTATCCCTTCCTCTTTGGTAGGAGGTCACATATAATTCAGAGCAGCTAAGAACAAGTTTATAATGTCAATCTTCCAGTTTTGCTGTCTAAATTACTGCTGCAAATAATGTATTCCAAATTTATTTAATTGATTGAATCTAAATAAACCAGTGGTTGCAGTGGGTTTTGATGCCCCCAGGTCATTAACCTGGGCTTTTGGATTATTACGTTGTTAGTCTGAGCCTCTGGATTACTAGTCCAGTAATTTGATCATGAAACTACTTCAGTACAGCAACACTTGCTGCTTTATAGGTATTACTGTAACTCTCTGCACTCCCCTGATGTCTCAAAGCAGCAAGATTTACATTAGAATACAAATTGCCCAAGGTTCTCCATGGAAACATCCGGCATTTTTAAGTTTCCATATCAGTTGACTTCATACTTTTGAGTTGAGCCGATGTAATGTTGATATTCAGTGCCCTTCAGTGAGAACTCTAGCTCATGACTTTTGTCAGTCTCTTCTAATGAGTGGGCCTGCCCTGTGAGAAGACTCTTGTTCCTGATGTCTGTGGCCTACCATTCAGAGACAGAAATAAATGAAAACACAGGATGTTGTTTGTCTCGCCAAGACTTATAAACACCCGGTAGGTGTGGAATGGGGGTACAGCCCACAGAAATGAATTGAAAACTTGCAAGAACCCCAGTGGCTTCTTTGCCCTGTGCAGGAATATACATGAATCTAATCAGTGCTAAACACCATGGTTCCACCTGATTTAGCTGACAACTCAAAGATTGACTGATTCCAATGGGTGGAGTGAGAAAGAAGCATTTGATTAAATGTGGCAATAAGGACTCCTGGTGAAATTGAATCAAAAGGGCACCAGGAGCACACAACAGTGACAAGAATCGCAAAGGAAGGTGGTTGTTATTGCTAACAGCCAATCATCTCAATATCAGGGTGTCACAGAAAAAGTTCAGGGTATTCTCAAAGGTTCCAACATCATCAGTTTCTTCATCAATGACCTTTGTTCTGTTTCATTGCAACTTCCAGGTAATAAGACACTGTATGTCTGCATGTAGCAAAACTAACATTTAGCCCTGATTATATATAACACGCAGTATTTACACAATTACCATATCCAATCAGTATCTTTTCGTTATACTTAGTTTCATTAAAAATACCCTTCCATTAATCCAATGTCCTATTGGCCAGTATTCTATCTGGACCAGTGATATAAGTACTACCACCACAAGAGGAGCACAAACGCTGGGAACTCTCGGAACTTTCTGGCTCCCTAAAGAGGTTCTCATATTGACAGCGACAAAATTGGCACGAGATGGGATACTGTCCATTTGCAACATACACAAAATGCCTGAGGAAATATGCAGGTCAGGCAGCATCTATGGAAATGAAAAACCAGTCGATTATTTGGGCTGAGACCCTTCTTCAAGTCCTGATGAAGCGTGCTGAGCCAAAATGTCAACTGCTCATTTTCCTCTATAGAGTCATAGAGAAGTACAGCACAGAAACAGACCCTTCGGCCCATCTATCTATCCCCATCAACCTGCACCAGAACCATAGCCCTTCATATACCTACTATCCATGTACCTATCCAAACTTCTCTCAAACATTGAGCTTACATAAACTACTTGTCCTGGCAGCTCAATCCACATTCTCACAACCCTCTGAGTGAAGGAGTTTCCCCTCATCCTCCCCTTAAACTTCTCATCTCTCATCCTTAACCCATAATCTCTGGTTGTAGTCCCACCCAACCTCAGTGGAAAAAAGCCTGCTTGCATTTAACTTGTTTATAACCCTCATAATTTTGTATACCTCTCTTAAATCTCCTGTCAATCTTCTATGTTCTAAAGAACACAGTCCTAACCTATTCAATATTTCCTTATGTCAGGTCTGCCAGCCCCAGCAACATTCTTGTAAATTTTCTCTGTATTCTTTCAACCTTGTTTACATCTTTTTACGTAGGTGACCAAAATACTTAATACTCCAAATTAGGCCTCACCTACGTCTCATACAACTTCAACATCTCCATTTGCTCATAGTCCACAGACCTAAATGATAGAAGACTCTCTCCAACAGCATTGTGGTTATCCCTTCACTACAGTGATTCAATAGATTGAGGTGATGGCTCATGAGGACCTAAAGGGCAATGATAAATACACAGTAAATGTCATAGGTCTCTGAAAGCCAATTTACTGAAGCCTGAGGTAGTCAAGAAGGCAAACAATATGTTTCTCTTTATGCAGATGTAAGTGAATAAGAAATCATAAAGAATCTTGCTGAGAGCATACCTAGTCTCCTTTTCACTGAGGGAGTGTAATGAAAGTTCAATGGACTGTTTCCCCGGATGTCAGCTTAGTGACTGAGTAGACTAGACCTCTTTTCTCTGGAGCTCAAGAAAATGTGAGATGATGTTATTGAAACATACAGGCACTTAGAAGATCCAACAAAGTAGAAAGAGATTTTTTGAAAGGCAGGAGAGCATAATACGAAGAGCTACCATCTCAACATAAGAGGTAAGCAAATTAGCATGAGGGTAAGAATTATTCCTTTTCACTCAGCTGATGATAAATCCAGAAGCCAGTAATTTTACTGAGAAATCAGAAGGTATAGAGCTCAGGATACGAGAGGTATCTTTGTGAAAGAATATGGAAACTTTAGATAGGGTGCAGAGAAGTATTACGAGGATACCTGGAGTAGAAATTGTGTCCTTGGAGGAAACTTTGAATAAGCTAAAGCTTTTCTCTTTGGAATGATGAAGGATGAAAGGTGACTTGATAGAGGTGTAAAAGATTATTAGAGGCAGAGACATGATGGACGGCCAGCACCTTTTTTTCCCAGGGTGGCATTGGCAGAGAAGATTTGTTACAGGTGAGTGGAGGAAAGTTTAGGGGAGGTGTCAGAGTTAGGCTTTTCTACAGAGGACTGTGGCTGCCTGGAATGCACTTTTAGAGGTGTTGGTAGAGGTTGATATAATAGGTACATGTAAAAGATTCTTAGATAGGTACAAGGGTCTCAGCCTGAAATGTTGACTCTTCGCTCATTTCCATAGATGCTGCCTAACATGCTCAGTTCCTCCAGCATTTTGTGTGTGTTGCTTTGGATTTCCACCATCTATAGACTTTTTTGTACATAAGGAAAATGCAGGTTTATGGGCTCTGTGGGGGTGGGGGGGGAAGGGTTACAAAGCAAAATCATGGGCCGACAGACCCATACTGTGTTGTACCATTTTATGCTGTATGATTTGAAGCATAGGGTCCTAACACAAGAAAATGGGGCTTAGGTAGAAGATCAGCTATAATCTTGATGAATGATGGAACAGGCTCGAAGAGCTCACTCCTGTTCCTACCTTCTCGGGGTGATTGGAGATGTACAACAAATACTTGCCCTTCTACTGGGGCTATGCTTCCAATGTAAATAAAATCATAGTTTCTGCAAAAGTCAAAAGAAATCCCAGAGATCCTCGGTGGAGTTGCAAGAGTGGACATAGGCTCGGTGTGCTACACTAAGTGAGTACTGGAGAACCCTGGACCACTCAGTGAGCTGAGTGACAGAGGACAGAAACAGTTCCTGTGACATTCTCTTGCCCTCCCAAGTACACATCAATCATCAACTTACACTTACACTTCCACTTCTCTAACCCCATCCAATTCTACCACATTTCCACTGACTCCTTGTGGAGCCTATGACTCACCTACTAACGAGGGGTAATTTATACTGGTCTCTATCCGTCTAATAGGAGTCACCTGCAACTTATTTCTAGCTCATCACCTGCAGCCTATTTAAACCCAGCTCTCATACATAATCTTTCTTCCAGCCAGATCACCCAGTTGCTCCTAGCCTTCAGTTACCTCGTTGCCTGTTGCGTTTAGTATCTGTTCTGTCTTGTTTTGAGACCTCATGTGGCTTGTTATTTTTGCAGTCCATTATTAAAATTATCGCTTATCACTGAGTCCTTTCTGCTGCTCTGCTTTTAGGTCAAGCCTCCTCTACGTTTCCTGACGGGGAACTCACATGTGATCACAGAGGGAATGTGCAAATTCCACACTGGTAGCAACTGAGATCAAAATGGACCCTGGGCCTCTGGAGCTCTGCTTGTTTTGCCACAATGCTGCCCCCGACTTCTGGCCTCTTGGCAGATTAGTGTACCTAGCACAATGCTGGATTAAAGCAGAAGATCCAGTATGCAGGCAGTCAGTGTTCCTAAGGTTATGGATAATCTTCCTCGCTAATTTTTGTTTACATTCAATCATTTAATTGACTTTTAATCACTTTTGAAAGTTTCTGAAACACAGGGACACAAAAACACCTTTAATTTTTTATGACACAAAAGATTCTGCAGATGCTGGACATATTGCGCAATGCACACAAAATGCTGGAGGAGTTCAGCAGGTCAGGCAGCATCGATGGAGATAAATAAACAGTCAATATCCTGATGAAAGGTGTTGGCCTAAAGCATCAACTGTATTATATGTAATTGAGAGAGAGTCTGGGAGTCTGGGAGAGTTAATGGGAATGGGAATGGGAAAGAAAAAAATGTAGAAGTGTCGGAATGGTGTATATGGATGTTTGATGATCAGCACACGCTTCTGGGCTGCGGAGAATGTCTCCCTACAGTATGACTTCTTGACTCTAAGAATAAGTACATGAATGCCAAAGGTGGGTTTATTTGGCTTACAGCTGGCAGCAAGTTCTACAGCGATATTTATATATCTTGTGGATTTTTCAGTATTTTGACAAAGAAAATCAGACTGGAGTTTCTCACTCAGTTACCTGTCAGGAAGAAGTTGCTGAAAACACTGGCAAGTTCAAAAGCAAAGTAATTTATGTCCATTCCACTGAATACAGTCATTCAATACTAAAATAATATTGGTTTGGACAAAGCTATGGATTTGACAAGAGACGTGCTGCAGTTTAAAGGTTTATGGCAGCAATAAGTCAGAACCAGGTCAAACCAGCAGAAATTGCGGAAGATACCTCATCAGCTCTGTTAAGTCTCCCTAGTCCTCTCTTTGCTCCAGGATTGCCTGTCGTCCCTTCACTATAAAATTCACCCCCTCAGTCCTTCTGCCTCTCTACCTTTGTCCTCCTCTTTTGAAAGCTTTCAAGTTCAAAGTAAGTTTATTATCAAAGTACATACAGGTCACCATATACAGACCCAAGATGCATTTTCTTGCAGGCATTCTCAATAAATCCAAAACAAAATAACCATATAGAATCAATAAAAGACCGCACCAACTTGGGTGTTCAGCCAGTGTGTAAAAGACAATAAGCTGTGCAAATATCAAAAGAAAGGAATAATAAATATCAAATACACGAGATGAAGAGTCCTTGAAAGTGAGTCCATTGGCTGTGGGAACATTTCAATGATGTGGCAAGTGAAGTTGAGTGAAGTTATCCTCTTTGTTTCAAGAGCCTGCAGGCTGAGGGTAATAACTATTCCGGAACTTGGTGGTGTTAGTCCTGAGGCTTCTGTGTCTTCTTCCTGATGTTAGCATTGAGAAGGCAGCATGACCCGTGTGAAGGGTTCCCTGATTATGGATGCTGCTTTCCTGCAACAATGTTTTATGTAGATGGTGGGAAGGGTTTTACCTGTGACGGACTGGGCTGTAACCACTACTTTTTGTATGATTTTCCTTTCAAGGGCATTGTTGTTTCCATATCAGGTTGTGATGCAGCCCCTCAATACACTCTCCACCACATGAGATGTTTGTCAAAGTTTTAGATGTCATATCACATCTTTGAAAACTCGTAAGGAAGTAGAGGTGCTACTGTGCTTTCTTTGTAATCGCACTTACATGCTGGGCCCAGGACAGGTCCTCTGAAGTGATAACAGTGAGGAATTTAAATTTACTGACCCTCTCCACATCTAATCCTCCAATGAACACTGGTTCATAGACCTCTAGTTTCCTTTTCCTGAAGTCAATCATCTATTCCTTGGTCTTGCAGACATTGAGTAAGAGGTTGTTGTGGCACTGCTCAATCAAATTTTCATTCTCCCTCCTATATGCTTTGTGGTCAGCAAACATGAATATAGCATTAGAGCTACACTTAGCCATACAGTCGTAAGTGTAAAGCGAGTAGACCAGGGGGCTAAACACACAGCCTTGCGGTGCACCTGTGCGGATATTGATTGTGGAGATGTTGTTGCCAATCCAAATTGACTGGGATCTGCAAGTGGGGAATCAAGGATCCAATGGCACAAGGAGGTACTGAAGCCAAGGTCTTGAAGTTTTTTGATTAGTGTTGGATGCATGATAGTATTGAACGCCAAGCTGTAATCCATAAAGAGAATCCTAATGTACTGATGTGCATGTGTGATAGAATTCAAGTTACTTAAATGAGCAGAACCAAAATCATAAATATACTCATGATTTGGAAGGTGATTGTATCTGTAGCTAGAATCTCTTTTAAAAATATTTTTAAGTGTTCTAGTGGTAATAAAGATGACCCTTCGAAGTGTTTACTCACATCAACATGTCTGAAGCAGAAGTCAATACTCACGTCTCGGTTTGTCATATTCCAATACGGTCTCTCTCCGTATGAAGTGACCTCCCACATGACCACCCCATAGCTCCACACATCACTGGCTGAGGAGAACTTGCGATATGTTATAGCCTCTGGAGCTGTCCAGCGAATTGGAATCTTTCCTCCCTGCAGAAAAGGTTTTACAATTAGGGCAAGTTCAAAAACTAAAATCCTGATTGTTCTCTCTATGTCTAAAGCAGACTGGCAATATTCTAGACATGAGATATTACATTAAATATTGATTAATTGATTAATACTTGAAAGGAGAACAGGTTTCACTGAGAAGGGAGAGCAGGGGAGTACAAGCTGGTAATGTGAAAAAAGACTTTCTACCATCTTGTGTGATTTGAAGGCTCAATGAATATATAAGGTTCATAATCTAAAACCCTGTGAAGATAAAGAAGTGGTACGCACTGTGCAATGAGTTTAACATCAAGATCCTAAACTACAGGGTATGAAGCTTGCTCCTGCCACTCTTTACAATAACCCCCCCACACAAACACACCCATACCAACACTCCTGAATCCTACAATACTCTGTCTGTGAACATACTGTGTTGCCTGTAAAGAGACAGATCTCAAGGTTGTATACAGTTTACCCTGACATATTTAGTTGTTTTTTTTTCTCTCTCTCTACTCATCACCCTGCCTGTTCTCCATCTCCCTCTGGTGCTCTCCCCCTCCCCCGTTCTTTCTCCCGAGGCCTCCTGTCCCATGATCCTTTCCCTTCTCCAACTCTGTATCCCTTTCGCCAATCACCTTTCCAGCTCTTAGCTTCATCTCACCCCCTCCGGTCTTCTCCTATCATTTTACATTTCCCCCTCCCCCCCCACTACTTTCAAATCTCTTACTATCTTTCCTTTCGGTTAGTCCTGACGAAGGGTCTCGGCCTGAAACGTCAACAGTGCTTCTCCCTATAGATGCTGCCTGCCCTGCTGTGTTCTACCAGCATTTTGTGTGTGTTGTTTGAACTTCGTACTCCATATGGAAGAAGACTTTGGGCAGGGAGGACCACAGAATTCAGGCATATACACGAACACAATTCAGCCCAGGGCATTAAATGACTATTTAACAAACTAACAACAGTTGTAACCAGAGCAAGTTTAATCGATAACCACAAAATCAAAAATTCCTCTTTGGACTAGTGATTTACAGTAGATTTTAAAGTCTCTTTATCACTCCATTCACCTGCAGTAAAAACTAAGACCAGTTATAAACACATGAAAGTTTGCAGACGCTGGAAATACAAAGTAACACACACAAATCACTGGAGGAACCCAGCAGGTCAGGTAGTGTCTATGGAAATGAATAAACAATCGATGTTACGGGCCAAGACACTTCTTCAGGACCACATTGAGACCAATCTTACAGTGCTTACTGTTAGTCACAATGATTAATATTCAGTACATGGAAAACAATATATGTGTCGACAAGCAGGGGCAAAAGAGTGTCAACATTATGACAAGTTCCTACTATAAGATGGCCACACCACATATGGTGCATCCAGAATGCACAATTAAGAATATTAATATAGCATAGGAGATTCTAAACCATAGCATAATATGGACTTTTGAAGTACGGCCACTGTGTAACATCCATAGCCAATCTACACACAATGAGGTGTCAGAAGCAATGACATAATTATGATATTGTTTATAGAAATAAAGGAATCATACAGGATGGAACCAGGCCCTTTAGCCCCTAGACTCTGTGCCAACCATTATACACTATTTCTACCAATCCTTCCTGAAAGCTGTTTTATTCTCTCCACATTCTCATCAAATCTCCCCAGGTCCAACCACTCACCTATGCACACCAGGGGTGATTTACAGCCGTGAATTAGCCCACTAACCCATATATCTTTGGGAGGTGTGAGGAACCCTGAGCACCATGGGAAATCTCATGCAGTTATAAGGAAAGTGTATAAACTCTGCACCAACAGCCCTGAAGTTCAGGATTGAACCTGGGAACATGGAACCATGCTGCATGGGACAAGCATTGGCCAGGAAGCTGGTATTATCTCTACATCAGTGGTGCCATGGAACCTGTTATGCCTGCCTCAGAAAGCATACAGGGGCTGCAGTTAATGTCCTACAAGTGGACATCTTTCCAAACAACCTGGCTTCACTCACTGCTACCTACTTGGATTATGCGCTCACATTCCTGAAGTGGGATTTGAACCCAATAGCTCTGCCTCAGAACTGAGAGGAAGAGCTGCACATTGAGCCACAGCTAACAGCTTAGATAAGACAGCAGAAATACACCCCTGCACTACAAGAGGGCAGTATGGCAGGAGAGCTGAGAATGGAGAGGAAGTAGTACCACAGGGCTGATAAGAACCGGCAGATCATATGGTCTGCTTTCATCATTTAAGAAGACCATGGACGAGCTGGTTTCGACTGCCCTATTGCCATACTTAATTTACCTGGGAAGTTCCCTATTTTTTTCTCATTTTGTCTGTTTTTTCTAAACATCAATGGCACTGAGATATACTTCCCCCAACTTTGGTTGCAGTGCAATAGCATTGGTATAATGACTATTAAATCAAAGTCATTCACAACAAGTAGTCATAGAATTAATTGAACTGGGCCAGTGCCCAGGGAACATTCACACTTGATCCGTAGTGACGTCAGATGCATAGGGCTGGTTATAGTACAGAAGCAGACCATTCAGCCCACCATATCCATGGTGGCTATCTACCAGAGCAATTAACAAATCCCATGCTGTAACACCTATTTTCCTGTTGCCTTGCAAGTTTTACTTCATTATAATTTTATCCAATTTCTCTCTGGAATGCCGCAGTGGAGTCGGCCTCCACCACATCTGTAGCCAGTACATTCCAGATTCCAGTCAAAAGCTGTGCAATAGGTTTAATTCCTTAACCTTGCATTCTCTTCCCCTTGTGTCCTCAACACTTCCACCAGGGAGAGCAGCCTCCACAATATCCAGACCCCCATTATTGTATATTTATCAAATCTTCTGTAATCTTCTTTTAAAGAAAATAGTCACAACCTCTCTAATCTATCCTTCTAAATGTAGTTTCTCATCCTGGGAAGTATTTTTGTAAATCTTCTCAGGACCCCTTCTAATGCCCTCACATTCCTCCTATAGTGAGGCAATCAGAACTGAACACAATGCTCCGTTTGTGGCCTGACCAGTGTTTTATAAAGGTTCATATATCCAAGTCACTGGGTAACAGGATACAATGCACACATTTACATATGGCTAGATGCAAAGCCAATCAATGCTCCAAAGAGATAAATTAAAATGTAACTGCATAGACTAGAACAAAATGGTGTGCTTGTAACTACTGGCTAGAGGGGAAGGCATGCCAATTGTGGTTGTTCTATACTTAGACAAAACAGTGAAGCTGTGTGGAAATGATAAATTAATGCAAAGTCAAATTATTGAGTAATATTTACCTCTTTCTTCATAAGAGAAATGCAGAGTCAATAGAATTAAAGGTATCCATGGAATTAAATCTCACCCATGCCTATACACAACCGAATGTCAGAAAACATAACAGTATCACCATTAATGTACACAAAAGGCTCTACTCCAAAAGACTAACCCCAACAAGTTACGTCAGCTCAAATGAAGGGTCTCAGAACTGAAATGTTAACTCTGTTTCCACCTTTACTGCCTACCTTGTTGCACATTCCAGCATCTTCTGTTTTTCTTTCAGGTTTCCAGCATCTGCATCTTTTTGATATTCATATATTGAGGCTCCTGTGTCACTATGTCCTGGGCTACCTGATTCATTATCATAACCTTCTGACCTCAACCAATACTCAAATGCAATCTAAGGGAGGTGATTCACTCCTTCCCTCCACATCCCTTAGTTTATAGTATTTAGTCAGCAGTAAGACTTTATGCAAAAATACATTAACTTAGAACCATAGAACACTGTACCACAGTACAGGTCCTTCAGCCCTCCATGTTGTGCCGACCCATATAATCCTTAAAAAAAAGTACTAAACCCACACTACCCCATAACCCTCCATTTTCCTTTCATCCATGTGCCTGTCCAAGTGGCTCTTAAATACTCCTAATGCTTTAGCCTCCACCACCATCCCTGGCAAGTCATTCCAGGCACTCACAACCCTCCCAGTAAAAAACTTACCCCTGATGTCTCCCCTAAACTTCCCTCCCTTAATTTTGTACATATGCCCTCTGGTATTTGCTATTGATGCCCTGGGAAACTGGTACTGACTATCCACCCTATCTATGCCTCTCATAATCTTGTAGACCTCTATCAAGTCCCCTCTCATTCTTCTACGCTCCAAAGAGAAAAGCCCCAGCTCTGCTGACCTTGCTTCATATGACTTGCTCTCCAAATCAGACAACATCCTGGTAAATCTCCTCTGTACCCTCTCCATTGCTTCCACATCCTTCCTATAATGAAGTGATCAGAATTGAGCACAATACTCTAAGTGCAGTCTCACCAGAGATTTGTAGAGTTGCAACATGATCTCTCTACTCTTGAACTCAATCCCCCGTTAATGAAGCCTAGCATCCCATAGGCCTTCTTAACCACCCTATCAACCTGCACAGCGACCTTGAGGGATGTATGGATTTGAACCCCAAGGTCCCCTTGTTCATCCACACTCTTAAGTAACTAACCATTAATCCTGTATTCAGTCTTCTGGTTTGTCCTTCCAAAATGCATCACCTCACATTTATCTGGATTGAACTCCATCTGCCATTTTTCTGCCCAATTCTGCAGCCTGTCTATATCCTCTTGTAACCTTCGACAACCTACAGCTCCATCCGCAACTCCTCCAATCTTCGTGTCATCCACAAACTTACTCACCCATCCTTCCACCTCTACATCCAGGTCATTTATAAAAATCGTAAGTAGAAGGGGTCCCAGGACAGATCCCTGTGGCACTTCACTAGTCACTAGGTAGAATATTTTTCTTCCACAACTACCCTCTGCTTTCTTCCTTTAAACCAATTTTTTATCCAAACAGCCAAGGTTCCACTTATCCCATGCCTCATGACTTTCTGGATGAGTCTCTCATGAGGGACCTTGTCAAGTGCTTTGCTAAAGTCCATGTAGACTACATCCACTGCCCTACCCTCATCAATTTCTTTTGTTACCTCTTCAAAAAACTCAATTATGCTCGTGAGGCATGATCTTCCCTTCACAAAACCATGTTGACTATCCAAGAGTATACTGTACTTCTCCAAATGCTCATAGATCCTAAAGAATCCTTTCCAGTAGTTGGCATACCACTGATGTAAAACTCACCAGTCTATAGTTCCTAGGTCTATCCCTATTACCTTTTTTAAACAAGGGAACTATATTTGCCATTCTCCAGTCCTCCAGCACTTCCCCTGCAGCCAAAGAGGATTCAGTAATCATGGCTAATGCTCCTGTGATCTCTTCTTTCAATTCCCACAACAACCTGGGGATTTATCAATCTTAATGTTTTTAAGAAGATCCATAACTTCTTCTTCCTTAACCTCCACACTGTCCTGCACACAGGCCCACTCTACTTTGACCTCATCCTGATCAAGATCCTTTTCACTTGTGAATACTGAAACAAAGTATTCATTTAGGACCTCCCCAACCTCCTCTGCCTCCAGGCACATGTTGCCCTCTTTATCCTTTAGCGGTCCCACCTTCGTTCTCATCATCCTCTTATTCTTCACATATGCATAGAACGCCTTGGGGTTCTCCTTAATCCTACATACCTTCTCATGCCCCCTTTGAGCTCTCCTAAGTCCTTTCCTTAGCTCCTTCCTGGCTATCCTATGTTTCTCATAAGCCCCTCCTACTTTCTACTTCTTATATCTAACATATGCTTCCTTTTTCCTCTTGACGAGTTGCCTCACATGTTTTGTCAGCCATGGTTCCCTTTTCCTACCATTTTTTTCCTTGCCTAAGTGGGACAATCCTATCCTGATCCCAGCTCAAGTGGTCCTTAAACTTCTCCCACATTACTTCTGTGCTTTCCCCTTTGAACATCTGTTTCCAATTTACTCTCGCTAGTTCCTGCCTCATCCCTTCAAAGTTAGCCTTTCCCCAGTTAAGCACTTTACCATTTCATCTGATTTTATCCCTTTCTATAGCTATACTGAAGCTAAGGGAGTTGTGGTCACTCTCACCAAAATGCTCCCCCACCAAGAGGTCTGTCACCTGACCAGGTTTATTACCCAGAACTAGATCCAGTATAACCTCTCCTCTTGTCGGCCGGTCCACATACTGTGTCAGGAATCCTTCTTGAACACACCTGACAAATTCAGCCCCATCTATCCCCCTTGCACTCAGGAGAACTTATAAGACAAAATTGTAAATCTTACTGTGAGCAATTTCCACAGACTGGAAGTTTTGGAAGCAGTGCAGAGGAGTTCCTTTTCCTGCAATAGAGGCCCATAATTGAGATGGTAAATCTCCAACAAACAAAACTGTAGATTGAAATGTAGTGACTCTATCTATGGTGTTTACAATTGCCTAGATAGGAGCCAGAGTGAGGGTATTTCTGACATACTGTCTTTTAAAGAGTTACTTTATTATTAGCAAATAAAACAAGGTATGCAATGGTTCAATGTGAAGAAGAACAAAAATGAAAATATGAAATAAATAAACCTTGACTGAGACCCTCACCAATGTAATTTCCCTCTGCTTTTTCTAGACTCTTAGAAATAAATCTTGCAAGTAATAAAGAACATAAAAGATTATTATTTCCCTCTGATTTTCAGGTGGACATTAAATTTATCAGAAGGATATGGAATTCTGCATGTGAGGTTTTTAGGAAGGAAACATTTTTATTCGTATGAAAACTTTCATGTCCTAATTTGGATACGGCTCTTTATCTCAAATTCTTTCTCATCATGGCCCTGCACCTTATTGGCTGCCTGCACTGCACCTTCTCTATAACTGTAACACTTTTTTCCGCATTCTGTTAATGATTTCTCTTGAACTACCTCAGTGCATTGTTGTAATGATATGATCTGTATGGTTGGCATGCAAAACAAAAGTTTTCACTGTAGATCAGTACATGTAACAATGGTAAAGCAATTTACCAATATTATCCAATGGATTATTTTTTCTTTTCTTTCTTTTTCAATATTTTATTAGCTTCTTACATAAAAGCATACAGGGTATAGTAAGATATATAATATATATCGATTATAATATATTGAAGTATTTTTGATATGGCATGACCGTTTCATAAGGTGTCAATTTGCCAGTAGCAAACTTCTCACCAAAAGCAATGAGGCAAGTGACTAATTAATCAATTTTAATGAGGCCAGGGGACCAAGGTAAGCTAAGAATCAAAAAGAGTTGCAGATGCTGGAAATCTGAAATAAAAACAGAAAATTCTGAATACACTCAGTATCTGTGCAAAGAAAGTTGAAAACCATTTTCTGACCAATATGAGTTGCCTTGCATTTTTTTCATTGCTGGCATGCTTGTGTCAATTTAAGACAACAAACAGAGAGAGCCTTGCTCTAACATATCACTTGAAAGACACTGCCTCTGATCATGTGGTTTTCCTTCAGCACTGTTACCCTGGGCTGCATGTTCAGACTCAAAGTGAACCTTACCTTTCAAGAGCCAATGAAATAAATATACTAAGATATTATGTACTCATTTACATGTCAATACAAAAGATCCACGGCAATGACAACATACTCAGAGAAAGCAACACACACAAAATACTGGAGGAGCTCAGCAGGCCAGGCAGCATCTGCGGAAATGAATAAGCAGTCAACGTTTCAGGCCGAGACCCTTCATCAGGACTGAGAAGGAAGGGGGGGGGGAAGACGCCAGAATAAAAAGGAGGGATGAGGGGAAGGAGGCTAGCTGGAGGTGGTAAGAGAAGCCAGGTGGGTGGGAAAGGTCAAGAGCATGAGAAGAAGGAACCTGATAGGAGAGGAGAATGGACAATGGGAGAAAAGGAAGGAGGTGAGGATACAGGGGGAAATAATAGGCAGGTGAGAAGAAGTAAAAGGTCAGAGTGGGGAATAGAGGAAGGGGGGAGATATTTTTAATAGAAGGAGAAATCGATATTCATGCCATCAGATTGGAGGTTACCCAAATGGAATATGCGTGTCGCTTCTCCTTCCAGAGGATGGCTCCATCTTGACACAAGAGGGTCTCCTGGACCGACATGTTGGAATGGGAATGGGAATTAGAGTAAAATTATTTGGCCATTGGGAATATTATTTCTGGATGTAATACGTTTTGAACATGTGTTATCCATATTTTAGAAACTACTGTCAAAATTTTGTGTCCGAAGCACTTCATTCCTGTGTTACACTGCTATCTCTGAACAAGGCATTTAGTTCTGAGACTTGCAATTAAGATATAATATTGAAACATTGAACCGACCGGGAGAATGCTCAGGCATGAGAGGAGAAAGCTGAATATTACATTAGGAATTATCAGTTCCTAATTATGAAAGGTTTGTGCAGGTAAATTGTGAAGTGTTACTTCTTGTGGTCAATGGATCTTGACAAGAAGTTAGGAGCAGCACTGCATGCAGAAATGGTTTCTGTAAACAGTAACTCGTTTCTGTTTGCAAGGTGTTGTGGAAGATGGAAGGCAGTGAAAGTAAATGACAACTGGAGCTTAGTCATATGAGAATGAATTACAAAATCACTTGACACTAAACAGGAATAGTGGGTCGAAACTAAATTAAATCAGCCAGACCTAAGGCAGAAATGATGAAGATAAAGTTGTCCTGTGCTGAAATTTCTATAAGTTAGTGATTTATTCCAGGCAATGTAGGGTGGGCTGGCTGACAGTGCTCTTTGAAGAAAATCTCCAAAGTGAAATTGAGCTTCTATTCTGGATCACATTAAAAATGCTCATCTGAACTAGTTCAAACTTTGATTTGTAATGAATGAGCTGATTTCAGATCATTTCTTAAAGTAGCTTCAGTTCCTGAAAGCACTTCTGTTAAGAGCCAATTAATATATGAATAAGGAGTTTGCACTCAGTTCTTCTGTCAAGAGACTCACTATTTGAAACAATCACCTCACATCACAAGAGACTGCAGATGTTGGAATTTGGAGCAACAGTCTGCTGGAGGAACTCAACAGCATCTGCAGAGGGGAAGGAACACAAGCAAAATTTTGCATCTTTCCGCCGGAGATGCTGTTCAGCTTGTTGGGGTTATCTAGCAAATTGGTTATAAACAACCTTATGTTGCTTTGTTCGAACACCATGGGTTGCCTGGCGATGCCAGAGAAGTGAAACGATGGAATTAATTTGATAATAACCACACAGCTTTATGTGTCAGGAATGAGGGGCCGTTTACAGAAAGTGAAATGCAGGAACTGTACATTGGCAAGCAGGGGGATGTTCACTCAGAGATCACTGAAGTAAAAGAGTCATAGGGACAAAGAGCAATACAGCATCGTGTCAGGCTGTTCGGCCCACATATCCATGCTAATCATGGTGCCCACTCTGTTACACCCAGTTTCCTGCATTCATAGAACATACAGCATAGACCAGTACAACAGAGTATTGGCCCTTCTGCCCACGATGTTGTGCTAATCAATATAAGCTCTATAATCAATTTAACCCTTCCCTCCTATGCAGTTCAAAACCCTCTTACATCCATGTGGCTAAGATTTCTTTAAATGTCGCTATGTAGCAACCTCTACTACCATCCCTACCCTGTCAAAAAGACAGTTACTGCCCACTTCATCATGTTATCAAGTTCTGTAAGATCACCCATTGTTCTCCAGACTCTCAGGTTACAGAGTTCACTCCCTAGTTCAGATCTATAGTATCATCCAAGGCTGGTTGTGGATAAAATGACAACAGGAGGACAAAGCACTGTCTATTAGCTCTCATGAAGGTTAGCTCACTAGATGGAAAGGCCTCTCAGGGTCGTTAATTCTGTACAGTTCTGGCCTTAGTTACTGTCTGTGTGGAGTTTGCACGCACTCACGCTGACCACAGGGATCGGCTCTCATCACACAGTGGATGTCAGTAGATTAACTAGCTACTGTAAGTGTGGAGGGATGGCAGAACTAACGGGAATGTGAAGGCACTTGGTTACAGGGGAAGTCGAGATGGATGATGGATTTACTGCGGTTCAGCAAGGACTTGCTAGGCTGAAGGAAGTATCAATGATGAATTGATAATCTCCCAGGAGCTGCATTGTGTATGATGAGTACTAGTGAATTGGTAACTTCTCTCATTAAAATTGGGAGTGGTGAAAGACATGCCAGTCCATTAGTGCGCAATGTTACACAATTGCACGAACTACATCCACCTTATAGAGTTAAGGCTTAGTAAGGGCTAGCAGAGATGGTTCAGGTTCAGTTTTGTGTATTTTATCATATGTACATTGAAGGATATAGTGAAACAGCTGACACAACTAAGGATGTGCTGGAGTCAAGCTCACAAGTGGACCAGAGTGTGGTCGGTTCCCATTTAAAACTACATACCTTGTCCTCAATCTTGACATAAATTCCCACACCCACATTTATACTGAAAACTGCCAGTGTAAGCTGGTCACAATATAAAAGCACCTTCTGAAACAGCATCTCTGCAATATTGCAGAAAAAGACAGGAAATTGGTAATCAAAGCATCAATAAAATAGTGACCCGTATAATATTGCAATAGAGAATATGTTGGATGTTATGGTTATTAAATCTAACACAATTTTATTAAAACAAAGTAAAGTAAGAATCTGGTGATAGAAGCTCAAAAAGGTTAGTCTTATATAAAGCTGATTCAATAAGAGCTGACACAGCAGCTTTCCACACAAGGTAACTGCTGTGGGTCCAGGGGACACAGCAGAGCACGAGGCTCGAAATGTACACCCTGGCAACTCAACCTGAGGTCAGTCTTTGTTCTTGTATACCGGGGAGTTGTACCATGTTTAAACCAATTTGGCACTCCTAAGAGATAGACAATGAGAATTCAACCGTAAAACCACCAGGTCAAGTGGCAGACTGAAACAGAAAGACGGATATTCTTCACAGCCAACTTTCCATGGCAACATTATTTGTATAATTGTAGTTCCAAGTTTGGTGCAACTAAAACGCATGCCAATTAAAATTAAAGTGTGGGAACACTTTCCTTGGAGTCAGGAGGTGGAGTTGTTACCTTACAGACATTTATAAAGATATTTATGAAGAGTGTAGATAAGATGAATAGCCAAAGTGTTTTTCCCAGAGTGTGGTAGTCCAAATCTAGAGGGCATTAGTTTAAAGTGAGAGGGGAAAGATTTAAAAGGGATGAGAAAGACAACTTTATCATACATTCTGGGTACCTGTCTCAACCACTTCCTCTAGCAACTTATTCCATATTCATACAACCTCTTGTTGAATGTTTGCCTCCCACCCCCTGAGTTCCAATTAACTCTCTCCCCTCTGACCTTAAACCTATGCTCTCTCCAACTTTTTGATTCTCCAACACTGGAAAAAAGACAGTGCTTTCACCTCATCTGTGCTGCTCATGATTTTACACATGCTGGGAAAGAAGGAAATGGAATTTAGTCAAAGGTCTAACACTGACAATAGCATTGGTATAATGGTCTCCATCTATGAATCTACTGAACTCACAATCAGAATCAGGTTTAATATCATTGGCATATATCATGAAATTTGTTGTTATGTGGCAGCAGTATATTGCAATATACAATAATAAAACCTGTAGATTATGCTATATATATATATATACATGTTTTTAAAGTTAAATTAAATAAGTAGTGGTGAGATAGTGTTCTCGGGTTCTATGACCATTTAGGAATCCAATGGCAGAGGAGAAGATTCATTGAGTATGCATGTGCCTTCAGGCTTCTGTATCTCCTTCTTTATGGTAGCAATGAGAAGAGGGCATGGCCTGAGTGATGGAGGTCCTTAATGTTGGATACCACCTTTTTGAGGCAAAGCTCCTTGAAGGTGTCCTGGATACTACAGAGGCTAGTGCCTATGATGGAGCTGCCTGAGTTTACAACTCTCTGCAGCTTACTATGATCCTGTGCAGACCCCACCCCCATACCAAGCAGTTAGAATGCTCTCCACGGTATGTCTGTACAAATTTGTGAGCTCTTAGTAAAACATCACAGCAGACCAAAGTCAGAGACAGGAGAGAAGTGAGATTCCACTGACGGACATCTTTGAGAAATGGTGTTTGTCTCCGATTTGATTAACTACTGGATCATAAGTTATCTCAATTCCCAATACTCCCTAAACTTTGAGAATTAATAAATGAAAAGTCAAAAGAAACTAGTTTTTTTTTGTTTTGTTCCATTTGTCTTGGGCTGCACACAGCAATGCTTTGGAGATCCAATCCAAACTGAGTCTTTGTGCCAGACCAAGAGCGACTTCTATACATAGCAAAGCAGTAGCCCGGTTGGTTGGAACTTTATGGGGCAATTGGGGATGGATCGGCAGTTAGGAGTAGCAGAGATCAGAAACAGTTTGCCAGTGTTAAAAGCACTTTATCTGGAAAAAATCAATGGCAATTTCACCCAGACATGAGTGATTGTTTTTTAATATATGGCAGCTAACTTAGTAATGTTTTTCAAAGGTTCTTTTGTTTCAATTTAAATTTACAAATTCTTTTCCCCAGTGGTTTGGCCTGTATTTTTCTAAATGTTTTTGACTGACAAGTTCCGTCTCTGCCAGTACAAAAATCTGCTGGTGTTTGTCCTTGGAGGATTGAATGCAAACACTAAATTCCACTTCATTACTCCCATTTACATGGGAAAATTGAGCGTGTGTAGATCAATTTGTATTAATGCGGATCAGTGACCATATAAATGACCTCAAGAATCATCTCAAAGGTGGCCTCACGACTGATTTTCTTTCCCAACCTTAACACTTTGAGATCCAGAAGTTTTTCTGTTAACCAACATCTCCACATGTTGAAAAACTAATTTATAAAGTAGATGAAGAGCAATATATAGAATCAAAGGTGCAGATAGAAGCCCTACAGACAGGCAGGTGTTGATTTTCAATTTAAGCTGTTGCAGTATGACTTGTTGCCACGGTGCTGTACATGTCCTGGCAGGATGAATTGAATGCATAGTGATTAGAAGACAAGTTAGAAATCATTATGTTGCTGGCTCAGGAGACTCAATGAAATTCCTGTTCTGTCTGAGAGAGATCTCAGTGCACCACTTTTCCACTACAAACGTCCATGCTCAAAATCATACCAGCAGCTGCTGATTCTGATCTTCCCTGTAGCAGCGTCCGCAGGTCTGATTTTTATCTGGAGTCTCTGGGGTGAAGTGGGCTAGGCAACCAAACCTAATGCCAGACCACTGACTCTTTATCCCTCTCTGTGTCCTCTTTGCCACAGACAATGTCCAGAGTTGTGCGCGTGCCAGACCCTGCTTGAGGCGTTCTTGATGCAATGTGGCATTATAGCATATCAATTTCACAGCTGATGTGAGATGGTCTTCTGTGCAGTGTCATATTAGACTGTAACATCAGCCAGAAGAGGAAAGCAGAAAGTACAGGAAATGAATTCCTAAAGGAATTACAGGCAGCATGTAATTTACTGTTGACTGTTACATCAAATCAGCTGTCACAAGATACCACTTTCAATTTCTCCATACACCTGCTTGAGATTATTTATATACATCTAAAATTGAGCAAACTTTGATTCTTCCCCTTATGTCCTTAATGAACATATAGTATGATCTGGTATCAGCCTTGCGTTAATCACTGTTACCCATGAATGAGTAAACACCATTGAAATGAGCATGAAATCGGGGAAATTACCTACTTCGATAAGAGGAAGTGTTGCTGTCTTTGTTGCTTTGCTAGAGTGTGTATAGTGTTATATATTGGACCAAATATTGAAACAATGCTCTGCCTGCTCTCTCAACTGGGTTTATGGTATTCCATGGCAGTGGATTCTCCTCGGATGGCATGACAATAATCACTCCCCCGAGTATTAGAGACAGTCCAAAGGAGATAAATAAATTAGATCCATTTTCTAATGGGTTTAATAATTAGAAGAATGGGGAGAGATCATATTGAAACAAATGAACTTCTGAGGAACATTATAGGGCAGATGGTGAGATGCTTCCACTCGAGGGAGAATCTCAAACAAAGAGTCATAGTTAACAAGATAAGAGCCAATCATTTATGAGTAATTTTCTCACAGAAGGTGGGGAAACTCGATTCTCCAATTCACAAGGTTGGATTATTGGGGCCATTTAGAAACATAGAAACCTACAGCACAATACAGGCCCTTTGGTCCACAAAGCTGTGCCAAACATGTCCTTACCTTAGAAATTACCAAGGATTACCCATACCCCTCTACTCTTCTAAGCTCCATGAACCTATCCAGGAGTCTCTTAAAAGACCCTATCGTGTCTGCCTCCACCACCGTCACCGGCAGCCCATTCCACACACTCACCACTCTTTGCGTAAAAAACTTACCCCTGACATCTCCCCTGAACCTACTTCCATGCACCTTAAAACTGTGCCCACTCATGCTAGCCATCTCAGACTTGGGAAAAAGCCTCTGACCATCCTCACGATCAATGCCCCTTATTATCTAATACACCTCTATCAGGTCACCTCTCATCCTCTATCACTCCAAGGAGAAAAGGCCAAATTCACTTGACATATTCTCCTAAGGCATGCTCCCCAATCAAGGCAACATCCTTGTAAATCTCCTCTGCACCATTTCTACGATTTCCACATCCTTCCTGCAGTGAAGCGATCTGAACTGAGCACAGTACTCCAAGTGGTGTCTGACCAGGGTCCTATAGAGCTGCAACATTACCTCTCAACTCCTAAACTCAATCCCACGATTGATGAAGGCCAATGCACCATATGCCTTCTTAACCACAGAGTCAACCCGCGCAGCAGCTTTGAGTGTCCTATGGTCTCAGACCCCAAGATCCCTCTGATCCTCCACACTGCCAATAGTCTTACCATTAATACTATATTCTGCCATCATACTTGACCTACCAAAATGAACAATTTCACACTTATCTGGGTTGACCTCCATCTTCCACTTCTCAGCCTAGTTTTGCATCTTATCAATGTCCCACTGTAACCTCTGACAGCCCTCCACACTATCCACAACACCCCCAACTTTTGTTTCATCAGCAAATTTACTAACCCATCCCTCCACTTTCTCATCCAGTCATTTATAAAAATCACAAAGAGTAGGGGTCCCAGTACAGATCCCTGAGGGCCTCCACTGGTCACTGACCTCCATGCAGAATATGACCCGGCTGTAACCACTCTTTGCTTTCTGTGGGTAAGCCAGTTCTGGATCCCCAAAGCAATGCCCCTTGGATCCCATGCCTCCTTACATTGTCAATAAGTCTTGTACAGGGTACTTTATCAATTGCCTTGCTGAAATCCATATACACTACATTTACGGCTTTACCTTCATCAGTGTGTTTAGTCACATCCTCAAAAAATTCAATCAGGCTTGTAAGGCACGACCTGCCCTTGACAAAGCCATGCTGAGTATTCCTAATCACATTATGCCTTTCCAAATGTTCATAAATCCTGCCTCTCAGAATCTTTTCCATCAATTTACCAACCACTTAAGTAAGACTCACTGGTCTATAGTTTCCTGGGCTACCTCTAACTCGCTTTCTGGAATAAGGGATCAACATCCGCAACACTCCAATCCTCCTGAACCTCTCCCATCCCCAATGATGATGCAAAGATCATCGCCCGAGGCTCAGCAATCTCCTCTCTTGCCTCCCACAGTAGCCTGGGGTACATCTGATCTGGTCCCCGTGACTTATCCAACGATGCTTTCCAAAAAGTCCAGCACATCCTCTTCCTTAATATTAACATGCTCAAGCTTTTCAGTCCGCTATAAGTCATCCCTACAATCGCCAAGATCCTTTTGCATAGTGACTAAGCAACTCTGCTATCTCCTTTGGTTCCATACACACTTTTCCACAGTCACACTTGATTGGTCCTATTCTCTATGCCTTATCCTCTTGCTCTTGACATACTTGTAGAATGCCTTGGGGTTTTCCTTAATCCTGTCCGCCAAGGCCTTCTCATGGTCCCTTCTGGCTCTCCTAATTTCATTCTTAATCTCCTCCCTGCTAGTTTTATAATCTTCTAGATCTCTGTCATTGCCTAGTTTTTTGAACTTTTCGTAAGCTCTTCTTTTCTTCTTGACTAGCATTTGTACACCATGGTTCCTATACCATACCATCCTTTCCTTGTCTCATTGGAACCTACCTATGAAGACCTCACGCAAATATCCCCTGAACATTTGCCACATTTCTTCCAAACATTTCCCTGAGAACAAATGTTTCCAGTTTATGCTTCCAAGTTCCTGTCTGATAGCCTCATATCCTAACATATCTGTTCCTATCACTCTCCAAAACTATGGCAAAGGAGATAGAACTGTGATCACTATCTCCAAAATGCTCTCCCTCTGAGAGATCTGACACCTGACCAGGTTCATTTTCCAATAACAGATCAAGTAAGACTCTCTTCTTGTAGGCTTATCTACATAGTTTGTCAAGAAACCTTCCTGAACACACCTAAAAAACTCTACTCCATCTAAACTCCTCATTCTAGGGAGATGCCAATCAATATTTGGGAAATTAAAATCTCCCACCATGACATCCTGTTATTATTACACCTTTCCAGAGTCTGTCTCCCTATCTGCTCCTCAATGTCCCTGTTACTATTGGGTGGCCTATAAAAACAACCAGTAGAATTATCGACCCCTTCCTATGTCTAACTTCCACCCACAGAGACTCTGTAGACAATCCCTCCATGTCTTCCTCCTTTTCTGCAGCCATGTCACTATCTCTGATAAACAGTGCCACGCAGTGAAACATCTAAAGCCTGAAGCATTTAAAGTGGAAGTAGAAGTGTTTTTTTTTTAATTGGGCACCTGAGGAATATGGGGAACTGGTACACATGGGGGGATGAGGACTGGGGCAGATCAGAAGTGAATTATATCAAAAGGCAGGGCAAGCTTGAGGAGCTGAGTGGCCTACGCCAACTCTAATATTAACAGACAAAAAAAAAACAAGTATACTATTTATTAATATGTTGATGAAGACTTTGGGCAAAAATGGCCAATGTATTTCCTCTCTTATAGCAGTAATTGAGCTCCAGAAATATTAAACCGTCAAGGTTTAGGTAAAGCCAGGGAAGCAAAGGGTGTTCTGTAAAAGAAAGTTCTCACTTTCCATGCTCTCTAACTTCTCTCCCAGTCTCAGAATTAGATATATCTGTCATTCTGCACTCCAATTGATGCAAACAGCCTGCACAGCTTTTGTACTGGGTAAAAACACAAAATGCTGGCAGAACTCAGCAGGCCAGACAGCATCTATGGGAGGAGGTAGTGACAAGGTTTCGGGCCAAAACCCTTCATCAGGAGTGAAGTAACATGGGATGGTGGAGAGGGGATAAGAAGTGGGGGGAGGGATGAAGTAGAGAGCTGGGAAGTGATAGGCTGGAGGGAAATGAGCTAGGGGGAAGGTGGAGAATTATGGGAAATAAAAGAGAAAGAAAGGTAGGGCTTGGGGGGAGATTATAGTGAGGGGGGAAAAAAGAGAGAGAAAGAGAACCAGACTAAAATAATAGATAGGGATGGGGGTAAAGGGTGGCAGGGGTATCAATGGAGGTCTGTGAGTTGGATGTTCATGTCGGCAGGCAGGAGGCTACCACCCATCTCCTCTCCACCATCCCATGTTACTTCACTCCTGATGAAGGGTTTTGGCCCGAAACGTCGTCACTATCTCCTCCCATAGATGCTGTCTGGCCTGTTGAGTTCTGCCAGCATTTTGTGTTTTTATTTATTTCCAACATCCGCAGATTCACTCGTGTGCTTTTGTACTGAGTAGTTACCTTTGTGGCATTTCACATCCTATCGAGTGTTGTATCCTTTTCTTCAGACAGGAAGTGATTCTTGTTCCCTCTAAAGCAGGTCATACTGCACAGGTAGCACAACTGACAGACTTACAGTGCATCAGTTAACAGCATGAATGATGATTACTCTTTGAACAATGCAACAAATCTACACAGATACAAGTTCCAGCTTGGGAGTTTTTTGCCCTTATTCAAATATGTCATACTCTCAGCTACTCTTTTCCCATCTTTGTTGCATATTCTCTGATGCCATTGTTGAACCACATGTACTGGTTTCAATTCCCACAACTTTCTAAGACTAAGAGAGAGACCAAGATGTCTGCTGTCCTTCCAGGCCCACATAATAAGACTGAGTCTCTTATGCTGAATTGGCTACTGAAAGAAATTCTCTCAATGTCAAGTTTAAAATGTCTTCTTTGTTTTAGTCATCAGTTAGATCTTCTTTCAGCTTTCTAAACTCAAAGAAATAAGCCCAAACATTCTCAGTGCAGAAGGTTATTTTAAGGGCGAGAAAACAATTCCGATTGAGGTTAGAGACAGAATTGGATGCACGTCAACTCTGACAGAATTTGCAGGCCACTACTTCCTGCAAAGAAAAACCTAACTCAGGAATGCCTATGATACTTCACTCCCCAACAAGCTCAAAACCTTTTAAGCATGGTTTGAAAGAGAGATTAAAACTACACCTGTGCGAATCCCTGCAGCATCTCGTGACCCTGTGATCTCTGTCTTGGAAGCTAACTTCAGAACATCTTTCAAGAGAGTGAACCTTCGCCAGACATCAGGCTCTGATGGTGTACTTGAAAATGTGTGCCAATCAACTAGCGGGAGTGCTCAGAGGCACCTTCTATCTCTCACTCTGCAGTTAGAGCTTCCCACGTGCTTCAAAGGGGTGACAATCGCACCAGTGCTCAAGAAGAGCAGAGTCAGTTGTCTCGTTGAATAATGCCTAGTTGCACTTAATCTACTGTCATGAAGTGCTTTGAGAGTTTATTCATGCCTAGAACCAACACCTGCATAAATAAGGACCTGGATTGGCTGCAATTTGCTTATTGCCATAATAAGTCAATCATGGATA
Source organism: Hypanus sabinus (assembly GCF_030144855.1). Classification (NCBI taxonomy): domain Eukaryota; kingdom Metazoa; phylum Chordata; class Chondrichthyes; order Myliobatiformes; family Dasyatidae; genus Hypanus; species Hypanus sabinus. Next base: position 6,812,493 of record NC_082732.1, on the reverse strand, counting down.
TAATTTCATTAGCTCTCCACTTGGCTTTGGTTCTCCTGGACAACAGCAATATCTACATCAAGCTGCTGTTTATTCACTACAGCTCAGCGTTCAACACAGTCATACCCTCAGTTCTAATCAACAAGCTCCAAAACTGTGGGTTCTGCAACTGGATCCTTGATATCTTTGCTAGGAGACCACAATTGGGGTGGATCTGAAATAACATCTCCTCCTCACTGATGGTCAACATTTGTGTACCTCAGAGATGTGTGCTTAGCCCACTGCTCTTCTCTCTCTGCACCCATGACTGTTTGGCCAGGCACAGCTCAAATGCAATCCATACATTTGCTGACGACACAACTATTGTTGGTAGAATTTCAGATAGTGATGAGAAGATGTACAAAAGTGAGATATATCAGTGAGTTGAGTGGTGTCACACTAACAATTTTGCATTCAGTGTCAGTAAGACCAAGGAATGGATTATGGAATTCAGGAAAAGGAAGGCAAGAGAACACACACCAGTCCTCATCGAGGGATCAGAAGTGGAGAGTGCAATTTCAAGTTCCTGGATGTCAACATTTCTGAGGATCTATCCTGAGCCCAACATATTGATGCAATTACAATCATTGACTATACTTCATTCGGAGTTTGAGGAGAATTGATATGTCACCAAAGAGATTTGCAAATTTTTACAGGTGTACCATGGACAGCATTCAAAGTGGTTGCATCACCGTCTGGTATGAAGAGGCCACCGCATAGGATGGGCAAAAGCTACAGAAAGTTGCAAACTCAGCCGGCTCCATCACAGGCACCAGCCTCCCCAGCATCCAGGACATCTTCAAAAGGGGGCGTCCATCATTACGAAACCCCATCGCCCAGGACATACCCACTTCTCATTGCTACCATGAAGGAGCCTGAGGCACATGCTCAACATTTCAGGAACGGTTCCTTCCCCCTGCCATCTGACTTCAGAATGGACAATGAACCCATGAATCAACACGTACAAACAAGCTGGATGAACTCAGCAGGTCAGGCAGCATCCATTGAAATGAGCAGTCAATGTTTCGGGCTGAGACCCTATTTTTCTCTCTTTTTGCAGTATGTATTTAATTTCATTTAACTTTCTCTCTCTCTCTCTCTCTCTCTCTCTAAATATATATATACACACACATACACCTTTTAGTAATTCATAGTTTTTATTATTATGTATTGCAATGTACTACTGCCGCAAAACAACAAATTTCACAACATAAACCTGATTCTGATTCAATTCATGATTCAATTTTTTCAGGCCCACTCGCATCCTGGCCTCTCTCCTGTTTCTCTATACAAAGTCAATCAACCTTTCCTGAATTGCATCTTTATACTTCGACTGAAATGGGAGGTGTAAATTGAGTAAAAAAAGAGAAACACAATCTATCCTTTCCCCCCTCCAGTGCTGGATCGTTCAGTTAAATCATGGCTGCTCTGTCGCTCGAAACGTTCAGCTGCCACTCAGTTTTATCAAAGCTCTACAGCACATGATAACACCAAGAATAATGACAGATGGGCCACTTGGCAATACCTACAAAATGGATTCAGATATGACAAAGGACCAGTTGACCATGCAAATTCCTGACATAAACTCCTGGGCGCTGTTGTCGAAATTGGGAGATCTGCACCACAACCTGTCACAGCAACGCTCTCAGAGTCTGATCCTCGTTCAGAGCTCCTCAATAATCAACGGACACATTTAATGATGAATACATACACACTTATAATTTGTATCTGGTTATCATTTCCCTACAAAGACAGTTAAATTTAAATCTCTGAGGACATATCAGTCATAACTTTCAGCTAATGTTCCGGAGTCATTAATCAAGACTGCTGTGCATATCCTTCTATGGTAGGTCAGAGCCACCTGGTGATTTGTAGAGTTGTTAAGAAAGAGTAATCTTAAGAGGCTTTGCGTCAACTCCAGACTCCATCAAGCTTAATGTTAACACTGAGGCGATGTCACAACCACGGACTCTGCCACGGAGTCCAGGCGCCATTGCAGTCGGGTAGGCAATTGCACATGAAACAATGCACATTCCAGCCAATTAGGGTTTATTTGTTGTTATATTTAATGCCCTTCCTCTTGTTTCAGTCTTGTTGAGTCTTGACCAAAGCATAGTTCAAGTTTAATTATCAAGAATACCAATGAATACAGCCAAAGGAAGCAGTGTTCCTCCAGGGTCAAGGTGCAAAACGCAGTCCCACACAGCACACTGCACATATCAGACAGATGGCAGTAAACATACAGTCACACCAAATAAGCAGCGACAGCAATGCTCCCTGCTTATCCAAGTCCTCGTTTTGGGAAAGAAGATTACAATTTAGATTAGCACTTCAAAGGAGCGTTACTGTTTCTGAGCCACAGAGGCTCAGGAGTGGCTCAGATGTTAGTTTGAGATTTTTCATTAGTGGCCTTGCTGACCTCATGTTTATTACTTTCCTTTGATTGTGTACAGTTCTTATTAAAACTCAGTGAACTATTCATCCTGCTGCTGTGTCTCTCCCTCTGCACTTCAGCTATCACTGAACACCATGTCAGCAAGACTAAACATGGTCAGCAAGAAACTGACCCCATCGCAGAGAGCACAGATGACCTCAGCCCTGAATTCCACTGGTCAGGCAGACGAGAAGTTAAAGTCAATGGAGGCTTGGCTGGCAGGAGTGGCTTAGGCAGTGCAACAACTAATCACAGAATGGCCAGCCCAGCCCAAACTAAAGTTCATTGGTAGAGAAGTAGTTGTTTTAGAGCAACAAGCTCAGTCCAAGTAGAAAGAATGTGTATCAGTGCTCACAGTGAGATCTCTACCTCACCACAGACTGCCAGTACCACTCTCACTGCTGCTATTCAGCAGCTCACTACTGACATTACTGCAGTCACTGCCACAATTCATCAGCCTTCTGCCAGGAGAGTGCCACTCCTAGCAGCAGGCTCTCACGCCTCCTCCTCCATGACAGTCTCCTCAGCCTCAGCCACTGTGGTCCAAACTCAGATGGCAGCTTCTGGACCAGAATTGTGCATCCTCCACCAGGCAGATGCTCTTCTGACCCTGACAGCTGTAGGCATTTTATTATCTAGTGTGAATTGACTGTCTAAGTCCAGGCAGGTTAGTTTGGTGATGATACATGTAAACTAGCTTAGAGTAGCTTAGATGAATCTCTTAGACTTGTTCAATGTTCTACAAGAGCAAGTCTTCCCAGCAGCCTGGCCTTTCCAGCAATTTGATGTCGAGTTTAGAAGAGCATTTAATCTTCTAGTGTGGGGCAAGGAGGCTGCCCACTGACTCCTGGACCTTTGCCAAGGGAAAGAGACAGTGAAGGCCCATGCGGTAAAGTCCTGCACACTTGTGGTTGAGAAGGAGTGGAACAAGAGATTACTCATCACTGCTTTCCAGAATGGGCTGAGTGCAAAGGTCTGATTTGAGCTCGCAGTGCGTGATGAACAGGACAGCCTGGATGATCTCATAGATCTGGCCATTTGAATAGCTCTGAGGTTCCTACTCTTTAGATAACGATCTGCCGTCACCCTTTCTCACATCACCCATTACACAGCCTGCGGAGGAGCCTACACAGGTGGGGGGAGGGGTGTAACTATCTCAAGAGGAATGAGAATGGTGCAGGAGAACAGGTTGCTGCCCCCTCCATGGTACTTCCAGCCATCATGTCCCAAGCACTCAGTAAAAGAGGATACCCATCAGCAGGAAGGGTCACTTTTTCCTGCAAGCATCTTCCCCTAATCGAAGTATAAAAAGATAATCCTCGCCTCAAACATGGTCAAACCAGGATTTTTCAAGTTCAAGTTCAAGTTTAATTATCATTCAACCATACACGAATACAGTCAAACCAAAGTGTTCCTCCAGGACTAAGGTTGCCAAACACATTACCAACAGCACACTGTACAAACAGAACATATGGCTATATCATAAGTTTTATCACACAAAACATTGGAAACGTATCAGCAAATAATGCCATGTGGACAGAAAATCAGGTTTTATCAGATATTGTTGAATCCCTTTATGAAAATCACACAAATGGACAGAAAGTAAGGTTTTAAGGAGCCTTCTAAGCGTGGGAGAGAAAAGTGGAGCTTAAAAAGGGAATTCCAGAGTCTTGGTGGCTGAAGACAAGTCAGTATTAATGGACTTAAAAGAAACATACTTTAAAGTCCAGAGTGCAAGGGCGTAGTTGAACAGGATTTCCATATTCATTATTTTTCATTCTATTTCAGTATTTCCCATATTCATTTTTGTGCCTAATTCTTTGAGGTAAATGGGTGACTATAAATGTATATATTGTGACTAGGAAAAATACTATTTTTTCACAGGTTTTCAGTATAACTAGAAAACACACACGGTATTTGAATTCAACAATTTCTTATTTTTCAGGGGAACAAAATGATACATTTTACTTCAAACTGAGGAAGTGTTTTCCATAAGTCATTATTTGCTCTTCATTGTGAGAATTCGTAAATATTAAACATTAACTCATTTTTTCGGAGGTGCATGTTTGAAATTGGAGCATATTTGTACAATGACAGTGCTTATGAAGTGAAATAATATTATGGATCTTATGTTTTACATTCACCAGAACCCATTTCCTAACCTTCAATCTTCAATTCGATTACACAGCAAATTATGGGAACAGGAATAACACTGATGTAAATAGAAATGGAAACACAATTAAAGTAACTACTGAAGAAAATAGTTCTTTGACATTAACAAGCTGGAGTTTGATATACTCCTTATATAAAAAAAAACACACTCAACTGAGATTGTGGGACAGCTAATGGGAAAATGAGCAGTAAGTGTTCTGGAGAGTTTATTAGATTTTATATGTTTTTGCCTCTCATTCAATATAAAATATTATAAAAATTATAACATAAAAAGAAACACATATTTCATAAATTGATTTTAATTTCAGAGTACTGACAAAGAATCATAGATCCAAAGCATTGACAGCTTCTCCTTCCATGTTTGTTGTTTGTGCTTTCAGTGCTTTGTATCGACTTTATGCTTCCTTCTTTTCCCTCATCAAGCCCTTAATAGTTCCTGACTTCCAAGATTCCCTGGGCTCAGTGGCCTTGCCTTAAGAACTGTTTTTCAGATTCACTATCCTCTCCGGGGAATTCATTAACTAGAAGATATTCAGTACTTCTGAAATGTGGTTGTGAACTTGGATTATACGGCCTGCAGCTCAGGAAACTCAGCAGCTGAAGGGATGGAGGTCACTTCATCCAGAAAATAAGTAAACATTGTGTGCGAGTCATGATGACTTTCCCTTGGCCAACTAGACAAGGCAGCTACAGTCTGACATTGCTCAAAGGCGTTCTCTCCCTTGCAAAGAACTCTCTTTCCCTCTTCTCCACCCCTTAAGCCCTCGCCCTGCACAGGCTCAGGTCTGAGTGAACACTAAAACCTCATGTCAGACATGAATCCCTTTGGTAACTAGGAGACAGATCTCTAAAATAACTTCCAGAAGTAGAGAAGGGAAGATGAGGAGAATTATTTTGTTATACACTATATTATTATGTTTTGGAAAACTGCCGAAGAATGATAGAAATGGATATAAGGGTAACTTTTCACAGAGGGATTGATCTAAACAGGAAAAGGAGGAATCAGTGGGGCTACAGCAAAGAAACAGCCATATGGACCCAATTGGTTAGCTCTTTCAAAGAAGCTTAAAGGGCTAATGGTTTTCTTGTGCAAATGTACTTGACGGTTGCGTGCTGATTGCGGCAGAGTTAGCTGCAGAGTGCAGGACACGCAGAAAAGGGGGAACGTTCAGTGGCTCCTACATTAGTCAATATCTCATGTCCAATGTGTAGCATGTGTGCGTGTTTGTGTGTGTGTATGTGTGTGTGTCTGTGTGCGTGTGTCTGTCTGTGTGTGTGCGCGTGTGTGTTTGTGTGTGCGCGTGCGCGTGTGTGTGTCTGTCTGTGTTTCTGTGTGTGTGTGTGTGTGTGTGTGCGCTCGAGTGTGTCTGTGAGTGTGTGTGTGTATGTGTCTGTGTCTGTGTGTGTGTGTGTGTGTGTGTGTGTGTGTCTGTGAGTGTGTGTGTGTATGTGTCTCTGTGTGTGTGTCTGTGTCTCTGTGTGTGTGTGTGTGTGTGTGTGTGTGTGTGTGTGTGTGTGTGTGTGTGTGTGTGTGAGAGAGAGAGAGAGAGAGAAAGAGAGAGGGGAGTTTGCTGCGGCACATGTGTCGGTAAAATTTCATTCCTCAGCTGAGATACTCAGCTTACTCATTACTTGTGCACCCATGGAACACACCCCATGAGCAGTTATCAGATTTCTGGTACAGTCCAGGATAGAGCGCGGGGGCCATGTGAGCAGATCTTCTTCAACCAAAAGGGGACCATCGGGGGATAGTGGTGGGGAAATACAACACTCAACAAACGGAAATACTTGAAACATAAACAAATAAAAATATTAAAACAAAAAAAAGATTTATTTCATTTTCTATTTAATTTAGAGATTCAGCACAGTAATAGGCCCTTCTAGATCAAGGAGCCCGTGCCAACCAGTACCAGCAGGTAACCAACTAATCTACTAATCGTACATCTTTGGATTGTGGAGGGAAACTGGAGCACCTGGAGGAAACCCCCACGTTCTTGGCGAGAAGGTACAAACTCCTTACAGAGCATGGAGGAATTGAACTTGGGTCACTGATGCTATATTAGCGTTATGCTAACTAACTGCTATGCGACTAAAACGCTCCCAGACAACTTAAGTTGCAACTTATTGTCACTTAAAACATTACAATAACGTAAATCATGGAGAAAGCCACTGTCACCTTTTCCAACAGGATTGGAAAACCTATTCATTTCCATCCACGACCCAAACATCATTGACCCAAACCCTGCTCTACAAACCACAGCCATGCCTCTGTCTTCAGTGGTGCACCGGTCAGCAGCACTAGTTCTGACTCTTGCATCTCTAGGATTTCTCCTTTGGCTCGGCAGCCTCCAAATTTCGAGATATATTAAGGTCACAGGTGCAACTTCCCAGCAGGACCAATTGTCAGTCAAAATGCTTCAACCAGCCAAGTAGCCAAAGGTGAATTACAGTCATAGAGCAGGACAGCACAACAGGTCTTTTGACTAACCTTGTGCTGAACTAATGTTCTGACTAATCCTATCAACCTGCACCTGGAACTTGGCCCTCCATACCCTCTCATCCATGTACTTGTTTTAAATGTTGAAATAACCCGCACCCACCACTCCTGCCGGCAGCTCATTCCACACTCTCACCACCTTCTGAGTGAAGAGGTTCCCCTTGAACACCACCCTTCATCAGCAACATATCACCTCGTCTTACCCAGCCTCACTGGAAAATACTTGTTTGCCTTCACCCTATTTGTACCCCTCAATTTTATATCAAATCTCACTCCTTCTCCTACGTTCTAGGGAATAAAGTCCTAGCCTATTCAACCTTTCCCTATATCTCAGGTTCTCAAGTCCCAGCAACATCTTTGCAACTTTTCTGTGTACTCTTTCAATTTTATTGATAACTTTCCAGAAGGTGGGGGACCAAGACTCAAGGCCTTACCAACAACTTCAATTAAGCTTTGATTTATGTCAATGATTTAGATGAAGGCATTGAGAATAACATCAGCAAGTTTGCTGATGATACTAAGCTGGGTGGCAGTGTGACATGTGATGAGGATGTTAGGAGAATTCAGGGTGACTTGGATAGCTGGGTGAGTGGGCAGATACTTGGCAGATGACGTTTAATGTGAATAAGTGTGAGGTTATCCACTTTGGGTGTAAGAACAGGAAGGCAGATTATTATCTGAACGGTGTAAAGTTAGGTAAGGGAGAAATGCTAGGAGATCTAGGAGTCCTTGTTCATCAGTCACTGAAGGTGAATGAGCAAGTGCAGCAGGCAGTGAAGAAGGCTAATGGAATGTTGGCCTTTATTACAAAGGGAATTGAGTACAAGAGCAAGGAAATCCTCTTGCATTTGTACGGTGCCCTGGTGAGACCACACCTGGAGTATTGTGTACAGTTTTGGTCTCCAGGGTTAAGGAAGGACATCCTGGCTGTAGAGGAAGTGCAGCGTAGATACACAAGGTTAATTCCTGGGATGTCAGGATCGTCTTACACAGAGAGGTTAAAGAGACTGGGCTTGTACACGCTGGAATTAAGGAGATTGAGAGGGGATCTGATTGCAACATATAAGATTATTAAGGGATTGGACAAGATAGAGTCAGGAAATATGTTCCAGATGCTGGGAGAGTCCAGTACCAGAGGGCATGGTTTGAGAATAAGGGGTAGGTCATTTAGGACAGAGTTAAGGAAAAACTTCTTCTCCCAGAGAGTTGTGGGGGTTTGGAATGCACTGCCTTGGAGAGCAGTGGAGGCCAATTCTCTGGATGCTTTCAAGAAGCAGCTAGATAGGTATCTTATGGATAGGGGAATCAAGGGATATGGGGACAAGGCAGGAACCGGGTATTGATAGTAGATGATCAGCCATGCTCTCAAAATGGCGGTGCAGGCTCGAAGGGCCGAATGGTCTATTTCTGCACCTATTGTCTATTGCCTATTGTCTAAATCCTGGATTCAATACTTTGATTTATAATGGCAAGTGTGCCAAAAGCTTTCTTTACGATGTTATACCTGCGACACCACTTTCAATGAATGTTAGATCTACATTTCTAGATCTCACTGTTCTACCATACTCCTTAGTGCCCGACCATTCACTAAGTAAGCCTGGTTGGTCTCTCTAAAGTGTAAAGCCTCACATAAGTCTGTTTTAAATTCTATCTGCCACTTTCCAGCTTATTTTTCCAGTTGGCCCATATCTTGAAGGTTTGATTGCCTTCCTCACTCTCCACTCAGTCTTAGTGTTATCCACAAATTTGCAGACACAGTTTGCCACATTATCATCCAGATCATTGATAAACAGCAACAGACCCAGAACTGACCCCTGTGGTACACAACTAGTCGCAGGCCTCCAGTCAGAGAGGCAACCCTCTTTCACCACACCCAAAATGCTGGAGGAACTTAACAGGCCAGTCAGCAACTATGGAAAATAGTACAGTCGACGTTTTGGGCAGAAATCCTTTGGCAAGGCTGGAGGAGAAAGCTGAGGAGTAGATTTAAAAGGGAAGGGGAGTGAGAAATACAAGGTGAAAGGTGAAAGCTGGAGGAGAAGGAATGAAGAGAAAACATAGAACCATAGAACATTACAGCACAGAAACAGGCCTTTTGGCCCTTCTTGGCTGTGCCGAACCATTTTTCTGCCTAGTCCCACTGACCTGCACCTGAGCTGTATCTCTCCAAACCTCTCTCATCCATATATCTGGCCTCAGTGGAAAAAACCTCTATCATTCTATCTGACCCATCATAATTTTATATACCTCTATCAAATCACCCCTCATTCTCCAAAGCTCCAGGGAATAAAGTCATAACCTATTCAACCTTTCTCTGTAACTCAGTTTCTCAAGTCCCGGCAACATCCTTGTAAACCTTCTCTGCACTCTTTCAATATTTCTTATTAACATGCTTCCTGTAATTAGGTGACCAAAACTGCACACAATACTTCAAATTCGGTCTCACCAATGTCTTATACAACCTCACCATTACATTCCAACTTTTATACTGAATACTTTTCGATTTATAAAGGCCAATGTACCAAAAGCTCTCTTCACAACCCTATCCACCTGTGACACGACTTTTAGGGAATAATGTATCTGTACTCCCAGATCCCCCTGTTCTACTGCGCTCCTCAGTGTCCTACCATTTACCTTTTATGTTCTACTTTCTGAAGTGCAATACCTCACACTTGTCCGCATTAAACTCCATCTGCCATTTTTCTGCCCATTCCTCCAGCTGTTCCAAATCCCTCTGCAGGCTTTGAAAACCTTCCTCACTGTCCACTACACCTCCAATCTTTGTATCATCAGCAAACTTACTGATCCAATTTGCTACATTATCATCCAGATCATTGATATAGATGACAAATAACAATGGACCCAGCACTGATCCCTGTGGCACACCACTAGTCACAGGCCTCTACTCAGAGTAGCAATCCTCCACTACCACTCTCAGGCTTCTTCCATTGAGCCAATGTCTAATCCAATTTACTACCTCTCCATGTATACCTAGCGACTGAATCTTCCTAACTAACCTCCCATGCGGGACCTTGTCAAAGGCCTTACTGAAGTCCATGTAGACAACATCCACTGCCTTCCCTTCATCCACTTTCCTGGTAACTTCCTCAAAAAACTCTAATAGATTGGTTAAACATGACCTACCAGGCACAAAGCCATGCTGACTGTTTCTAATAAGTCCTGTCTATCCAAATACTTGTAGATCCTATCTCTTAGTATTCCTTCCAATAATTTACCTACTACTGATGTCAAACTTACCGGCCTATAATTTCCCGGCTTACTTTTTGAACCTTTTTTAAACAACAGAACTACATGAGCTATCCTGTAGATAGAGAGCTGGGAAATAAACTGGTAACAGAAACAGAAGACCATGGAGGAAAGAAAAGTGGGGAGGAGCATCAGAGGGAGGCGGTGGCTGGTCAGGGACATAAGGTGGGGGAGGGAAAGGGGGGTGATCATTACTGTAAGTTTGAGAAATCAATGTTCATGCTATCAGATTGGAGGCTGCCCAGATGGATATGTTTTCTCCCCAGTCTAAGTGTGGCCTCATCATGACAGTGGAGGAGGCCATGGATAGACATATTGGAATGGGAATGGGAAGTGGAATTAAAATGGGTGGCGACTGGGAGGTCCCACTTTTTCAGGCAGACAAAGCGTAGGTGATCAGCGAAGCGATCTCCCAATCTACGTTAGGTCTCACCGATATACAGGAGGCCACACCAGAGCATTAAACACAGTATATAACCCCAACAGACTCATAAGTGAAGTGTTGCCTCACCTGGAGGGACTACTTAGGGCCCTGAATGACAGTGAGGAAGAAGGTGTAGGGGCAGGTGTAGCACTTGTTCTACTTGCAAGGATAAGTACCAGGAGGGAGATCAGTGGGAAGGGGGCAAATGGACAAGGGAGTTTCATAGAGAGCGATCACTGTAGAAAGCGGTTAGTGGGGGGGGGGGGGGGGGAGAAAGATATGTGCTCCCACACATACTGAGGGGTACCTACTCTTCAGCTTCTTTTCTCCAGTCCTGCTGAAGAGTTTCAGCCCAAAACATTGACTGTACATTTTCCCTAGATGCTGCCTGACCTGATGAGTTCCTCCCGCTTTTTGTGCATATTGCGGGAGTTTCCAGCATCTGCAAATTTTCTCTTGTTTGTGATTGGGCAACTACTACCACTCTCTGACTTCTCCCACAAAGCCAATGTCTAACCCAATATGCTACCTCATCCCGAATGCTGAGTGATGGAACCTTCTTGACCATCTTCCCATGTGGGACCTTCTGACCTTATGGGCATCACTGAATCGTGGATGAAAGAAAATCACAGTTGGGAGCTTAACATCCAAGGATGTACATTGTATTGAAAAAACAGTCAGGTAGGCTGAGGGGGTGGGGTGGCTCTGCTGGTAAAAACTGAAATCAAATCCTTAGAAAGACATAGGATCAGAAGATGCAGAATCTTTGTGGGTAGAGTTAAGAAACTGTGAGGTTAAAATGACACTGGGGGAATTATATACAGACCTCCCAACAGTAGCCAGACTGTGGGCTACAATGCAACGGGAGATATAAAAGGGATAGTCTGTTCTAATATCTTGTGGTCTTATGATAATTGGAGTAACGGATCTTCATCGTGATGAATAAGGATATTCTAGATATGGGGCCACCAGAATGGCCACGAGGCAGAGGCTTGTAAGCATCAGAAAGTCCAAATGGTTCCGTTTATTATCAGAGAATGTATACAGTACACAACCTGAAGTACTTCACATCCACAAAACCAGAAGAACACCAAAAGAATGAACGACAGAAAAAGCATTCAAACTTCCCCCTCCCCTGCGCAAGCAGCAGCAGAGCCACAACGCATCACATATGAGATTACATGTAAGCAGGGTGTTGTCAGAATTAACTGATCACATGTCTACTCATCGTGGGATGGTCAAGAAGTGATAGCCGTAGGTTGTTCCCCTTACCTCTAAATGTACATAAAAATGCTGTGAATGATAGTGAACAGGCTTACCATTTCCACTTCAAGGAGAAAGATCAATCGAATAAATACCATAGACTCTCAGATTCATGCAGCATGGAAATAGATACTTCACTCTACCAAGCTTTACCCCAGCATCAAACCCCCATTTAATCCTAGCCTAGCCTCATTGTATTCTCTCCATGTTCCCCACAACTCCCCCCAGATCCCACCTCTGGCTAATTACCATGCCAACTTGTATGTCTTTCGGATGTAGAAGAAAACTAAAGCACCAGGGAGAAACCTGTATGACCACAGAGAGAACATGCAAACTCCACAGACAGTAACAAAAGCCAGGATTAAACTGGGCCATTCGAGGTATAAGACTGTGCCACTGTGCTCTGTACAAGAGCTGACCTGCTTACGTGCTGTTTTACAACCCAAAACCAGCAACGTGGAAGCTGGGCTGTTTTACGTCAATTATAAGCAATTCCATTCGAGTTAGGTTCTCATAGACAATTCGAAGAAGAGCAGAAACCAGTCCCCATTTAATGAAAAACTGCTTCCATCTGAAGACAAGTCAGCGCATTCACCATCATCACAAACAGTTTTCCCAATTAAGTCCTAGTCATTTCCATTTTTATGAACAAATAGACAGTTTCTCAGATTCTGATTAACAAGCCCTGCAGTGTGGCTAAAAATCTCACAATCCAATGTAATAAAAACAGAACTCGACTCTGTCGCCATAAAGCAGCAGCATCAAATATGAGTTTTCAGCTATCAATTACCATATTACGCATGCCAAAACCAATAAGTGATTTGAGCTACTTAATCCTCTTTGCTAGTTATTATGGTATATCACTTTCACCACACTTCCTTCAGGGGAGCAATTAGGCAGTCAGTTTAAATCATTGTAGACAGCCTTTAACTCAAATCTTGAATTATCATTTGAAAATGTTGATATTCACCAATGCTGAGCAGTTCATTTTAACAGGTACTTTGGAGGATTATTTTAACTGTATTACAACTTTGTGGAAGGAATTATGGCCCAGATCATTTTAGACAAAACTTAGAGAGAATTACAAGAAGTTAAGATGGCACTAAGAGGCTGCCTCTTTGAGCTCATCTGTGGAACCAGCTTAAATTCCCCTCTTTAATGTCTTTTTTTTTCCTTTTCAAGGTGGTTGGTGTTTGATTGAGGTCGTGATCTGCAAGTGGCACTCAGAGTGCGTTTTTTTTACATGGATGAGTTCCCACTCCTGGAGCTCGTTGGACGACTGTCTTCTGATATTCTCCAGGTGTGGATAGGAAGGTGGTGTTTCCAGGGTGCGGCCCCGTGGATGACCGATTCCAGGCTGGAGATTGAACGTTGCAGCAGATTTTTGGAAAACAATACAGCAGATTGTAATATAATAACGGTGACCGTCAGTCTCCCCTTTCGCTGTGAAAGTGGGTTACGTCACTGTCTCTCGTTAGCGAGAGAGAGTCAGCTTGTGGCATATCGAACTGTTGGGTGAACAAAAGTTCTTGTTGACTGCAGATCATGGTCTCTCTTTGGATGCTTTGCTATTGCTTGGTGGGTGCTGGGCGCTGCTGAAACAAATGGGGAGGGGGAGTTTGATGCATTAATGCTTGCTGCTGCTTGTGCATGGGAGGGGAGGAGAGGGGGTGTTGGGGTTTATTCTCTTAGGGTTCTCCTGCTTTTCGTGGACATCTGCGAAGACAAGTATTTCAGGTTGTATTCTATATACCTTCTCCGCTAATACACGGAACCAGTTGAATTTGAAATTGAACAATGTGCAAGAAGAACCAATGGGAATACTTTGCACATAACATATTATTTTGATTCTGAACAGCTTGATGTATACACATGTTGATGATATCTGCAGGCAAATATAAACACCAACAAGGAAAGTCATTTGTTCACCATAGCACGATTGTCCAGCTTGTCTCAAGTTCTGAAGGTTTAATCAATTCCAAGTTTATTGTCTGCACAGTTTGCACATTTCACCTGATTGTAGCCTGTGCATTCTCCTGGCCTGTCTGTGTGTGACTATCCTCTTATTGGTCCACACTTGATGTAATTCCAGCCAACTGCTTTCAATATATCTTTTCGAATCAGGTCCTGTTCTGGAAGTAATTTCACTTTCTTCTTTGATATATCAATGACCTGAATGAGTACAGCTTGGAAGTTTGTTGATGATGTTGATCTCATAAATCACGATCAAAGGGAAGCAGATACATGAAGCACAGTAGACTGACAATCTGATGAAATGGGTAGCCATGTGTGAAAAGAAAGTAATCTTAAATCATGGAATCGAACAGTAGTAATTGCAGAAAAGGGATCCAGCAGACCATGGATTCTTGTAAATGATTCAATCTCATTAGTCTAAGGTTTCTTCCAGATCTGCAGCCTATCTTCCTTCAGTACTTGTCTTTGATCTGACCAAATACCCATTTGGAAGCCCTGATAGATTTTTCTTCACATCCAACTGCAAGCTTAGCCCTTCACTTTAAGTCTGTGTATCCTGGGTCTTAAACCATCATTAGTGAGAAGAGTTTCCCTCCTCTTAACCCTTCTGAAACAACTATGATCTTATCCATCTCCGCCAAATCTCCTCAGTATCATCTTCAGTAAGGAAAACAAACACAGCTTTTCCAGTCAAACTAGGAGCTGACGTCCCACATTCCATATCTGTGGGACTGTTGTGCCTTCATTGTCTTTATAAAATCATAAGTGACTGGAAATGAACATAAGAACTGTGGCTCAAGTTTTTTCATGAGATTGCAACCTGGGGTCCACGGCATAAAAAACAGGTTGGGAACACCTGTTTTAAAGGATCAATATAGTCTTGCTCCATACCATAGATTAGGAAACTCAAATTCATTCTCTTAACTAGCTGTGACTTTCAGATATTGTATATGCCACTGCAAACTTGACTCCCTCTGTTCCTGCACATCCTTCATTACTGTGTCACTAAGATCACATTATTTCCCTTTATCCTTTCTGCAAAAATATATCACTTCACATTTCTCTGAATTAAATGACACCTAACATTAGTCTCAGATTCCATCCGTAATCTTTTGCTGCCTGTTAGCATCCTTCTCACTATTTACCACACACGCAGCTCCTCAAAACTTGTTTAAATGCTAACCTACACACCCCTGTCAATAATACTTGAAAAACAACCGGTCCCAGTGCAAGCCCCTGAGAAACTGCATTGTTGGCCAGCCTTTAATCTTACAAACAAAATTGTTGCCAATTCTGTTTTCTACCCTTGAGCCAATTTTACATTTACCTGTTTGTGCTGCCACTGATCCATTTGTCCCATGGGCCTGTTTTGTTAACTAGCTCCTTATTTGTTAACTGTCTTCTGAAAATCCATATAAACATCGACTGCATTCACTTCAGCTACTTCCCAAATTACTGCGTTCAAAAATTCAATCATATTAGTCAAACACAACTTGCTTTTAACAACTCTGAAATGACTTATTTGTTTTTCACTTACTTTTTCCTCAAACTGTAGGTTTCTTTGTTGTTGGACATTGTCTTAGAACTGTCATTAAGCAAATATTGCCTTTTCTTACCATTTTGTTATTATATTGAGGTTAAACCCAACATACATCAACTGAGTATTTCTTTGAAAAAAGATGTTACATTTCCCATTCCTCACAACTCTAAGCTTGTGTAAAGCAAAGATTACAACTTCTGCTGAACTCTTGGTGACACCTCTCATAAAAACTTGGAATCTTTTTCATCTGGAGCTGGTGGCATGCCTGCATTAAATGTGGTCAAAACCTACTTAGTATAACCTCATTAATATTCACTTTCTCCATTAACTCTACTATATCCACTTCTACTGAGATGGTCAATCCCCCCCCCCCCCCCCCCGTAAAATCCAATACACAGGATGCAAACACGAGGAAATCTGCAGATGCTGGAAATTCAAACAACAACACACACAAAATGCTGGTGGAACACAGCAGGCCAGACAGCACCTATAGGGAGAAGCACTGTCGATGTTTCGGGCCGAGACCCTCCGTCAGGACAAAGGAATGCATGCAGGTTTGCCCTCCACTTCTCTACACAGATGGTGTCCTTGTTCTCCAATCATTCTCTTTAGGACAGTGTTGGTTCCTTTCATGTCATATGCTCTCTATTCCATTCTCTCTTTGCCCAGCTCCTTTCCTCTGGTCCTCATGTGTCTTTTCCACATGGGTCCTAAAATTCTTGTTTTGCTATCCAAAGTGATGTAGCTTCCCTAACCATTCTCCCCTGTGGAGCCCACTGTGACCATCCCTGAAACACCCCAGTTTGAAAGGCCGCCTGTTATTCGGCAGTGGTTTGCCTATAATTTTTTAATTCCAAAAAAACTGCAAATGCTGAATATCGGAAATAATCTAAAACAGAATTGAAACACAGTGTTTCAGACAGCACTCTTGGAGAGACAAACTGAGTTAGCATTCAGATCAATATCCTAATGGAAGGTTGTTTAGCTGAAACACTCCATGCTGTTCTTTGCATGGACACTGTCTGGTCTCCTGTGTGCTTCCAGAAGTTTCTGCTTTTATTTGCATTTACAACCCTTGGAAATGGGTGAACAAGCTGAACATGTACTCAGTGAGGTGTTCAGCATGTAAATAGGGTCAATTAATACATTTGTAAATAGGCCAATTATTACATAATCAAGTCTTGATGAACCTGTGAAAAGATCTGCTTAGATTTAGAGTAGAAGACATGGCAACAGAATTAGGCCATTCAGCGCATCGATTCTGCCCCACCGTTCAATCATGTCTGATCTATTACCCTTCTCAATCCCAATCTTCTGCCTTCTCCTCTAAAACTTCGACACCCTTACTAATCAAGAACCAATCAACCTCAAAATATACTCAATGTCTTGGCCTCCACTGCCATCTCTGGCAAAGAATTCCACAGACTCACTATCCTCTGGCCAAAGAAATTCCTCCTCTTTGTTCTAAATGCACACCCTTCTATTATGAGGCTGCACCTTCTGGTCCTAGACTCTCCCACATCCACTGTGTCTAGCCTTATCGATATTCAATAGGTTTCAATGAGATCCCCCCCCACCAGCACCATTCTTCTAAACACCATCAAATACGGGCCCAGAGCCATCAAACACTTCTCATATGCTAATCTTTTCATTCCCATGATCATTCTCATGAAGTTCTCTGGATCCTTTCCAACATCAGCACATCCATTCTTAGGTATGGAGGCAAGAAAAATTGCTCACAGTACTCCAAATTTGATCTGAGCAATGCTTTATAAAGCCTTAACATTGCATTCTTGCCTTTGTATTCTCGTCCTCTCAAAATGAATGCTAAGATTACATTTGCCTTCCTCACCACTGACTCAATCTGCAAGCTAGGGAATCCTGCACGAGGACTCACAAGTTCCTTTGAATCTCTGACTTTTTCTCCATTTAGAAAACTGTTTATGCCTTAATTCCTTCTACCAAATTGCACTTCCCTAAATTATATTCCATCTGCCACTTCTCTGCCCATTCTCTTAATCTGTCTAAATCATCTGCAGACACCTTTCTTCTTCAACTCTACCTGCCCCCCAACCCAACTTTGTATCATCCGCAGTCTTGCTTTAAACACATTTCGGAACAACATGGCTCAGGAGGGAGGACAGGTTCGGAGAAGATCTAGGTCAGTTTCATAGGGATTGTGCTGCCAGGAATGAGGGGTTTTGGCTGTGAGGGGTGACTGGATGAGTTGGCATCAATGAGGGAACTGTGAACCTTGCTGAAAAAGGTATCAGTGGAAAGAGACAGGAAATAGCAGAAATGCACCTTTCTCCCAGGGCAGCAATGGCCGATACAAGATGCCGTCCTTTAAAGATGATTGAAGGATAGTTTGGCGGTGATGTCAGAGGCTGATTTTACACAGAGTGAGTTAAGTACCAGGAATGCAGTGCCAGGGGTGGTAGCAGAAGCTGAAACATCAGTAACACTTAAGAGAAAAATGGAGGGCTATGGGCTGTGTAGGAGTGAAAGGTCAGATTGATCTTGGAATAGCTTAAAATTCAGCACAACATCATGGGTTGAAGAGCCCGCACTATGCTGGGCTGTTCTATGGTCTACGTGCTCAGACTGGAACCCTTGAAGCTTAGGGAAGCCCATCAGAGAATCTTTGTGTGATGTCAGAGAGCATTTACTCAGAGGAGCAGCAATTCTCACAGGTTCTAAAGCCCATTCGGTCCAGTGTGGTGATCAGTTATCTGGGAGGTGGCCAAAATGTGGGCTTTGTTCTGATTCTTACTAATATCATGTAACGAGCCCCTTTGTAAAAGTAATGGATATGTTTTGGAATGACACCTGATACTCTCAGTAAATCCCAGGACCTTGCCAAGTATGGAAAACAAATCCATTCCTGCCAGCCAGCCATCCATAAACTAAATGGAGTGCTCCAGGGAATACAATACACAGCAGTGAAGAATGAGCCTGCTTTTTTAAAGCCTTTTTCAGAATGGCCTAAAGAAGTTTGTCACCAATCAGATTCATGAAGTACAAAGATTGATATAATGAATGGATTGAGCAGCTAATTTACATTTGGAATGACCCCACAGAGAGAAAATGAATTAGTTAATGATCATTTAGTTATTTTTTGATACTGATTGAGTGATTATTATTACTGAGACTCCCTGCACCTTTTTGTAAAAAAAGAATCACATCTTTTACATTCAGCTTAAAGGAACAGACAGGACACTGGTGAAATTCTCACATGTGAACCTACACCCCTGATACTGTGGGTCTCCTGTCACGTTGCACTGCACTGGATTGCAAACACAAAACCTGGGCTAAGAGTTGAGTCTGAAACCTGTGAATGAAACATACTCTGAGTAAGGGTGTGGCTAGGAGGGACAGATTAATTCTTCTGAGGTCTCCAATAACCAATTAGAATTACTCAGTAAAAGCCCATGCTTCTAAATGGGAATACTATGGGAAGCTATTTATTAATGCTTTTTGGGAGGGTGATTTTAGATGCATATCATATTTATACTGAGTTAAATACTGTATGTAATTAGTTTTGCTACAATAAGTGTATGGGACACTGGAAAAATGTTGAATTTCCCCTTGGGGATGAATAAAGTATCTATCTATCTATCTACTGTTTGTGTTGTGTGTCAGTCTCAGTTTCCAGGTGACGACACATAAGAGAATGGAATCAGGAGCATCAAACAACCTGCTGGAGGAACTCAACAGGTTGAGCCAATCAGTGGAGAAAAGGAATGGCTGATGCTTCACACCCAAACATTGAAATGACCTTTCCTTCCACAGATGATGCCCATGACCTATGCCAGCGATATTAAACCTGATTCTGATACAGGCTATTTGTTGATAACGTAGCAACGTTCTGGTCCATTACTTTTGTTGTCCTGTGATGCCAGAACGAGTGGTAGAAATGGTGCGGGAAGCGGTTGCCTCTGCTGAAGTACAACTTGCCTGAAACTCATTCTGTCACTAGTAAGATCCCTATTTTCAAAACTTGAATTGTGACTGGAGAAAATGTATTGAATTTCAAATTCAATCATAACTGGAGAACACAGATAATGAGATAGCACATTTACAGGTACTCTTCTTTGTAAACTATCAAGCATCTATTTAAAATTAAGCAATGAAAAAACAGCATGATCCAGTGTTTGAGTGCTTGTCAAAGCCACAGGAAATTGTGCATACATTGGTAATCATGTTTCAGCAACCTTTATGAGCTAGATGGACATTGCATTCTCATATCAGAAAACAGGAGCACTTATCAGCTCAAACTGGGTCACTGAACACCAAATTATCCCCTCCCAAAGATCAGGGACCAGGAAACTCCTTATTCCATCCTCGTATGTTATTCAACATTGAGGCCCAGTTAGTGAATTTGTTGACAATGTATTAAACAGGGGTTGTTACCTAGGACTTGCTTAAAGCATTTGCAGATGTCGAAGGGCACAAAATGAGCACAACTAAGATCTTCTGAGTGTTGCAGTTCCTTCCAAATGTTGGTTGGTAAATTGATCATTTCCTTTAAGGTGTATGACATGATAATTGGGGGGAGTTTGATAGACAGTTGATAAAGAATACACAGACTGATGGGAATGCTCTAGGATGACATAGTGTTTTGGGGCTAAATGGCCTTCTTCTCTGTTGTGAGAAATATGAGAAAATGTTTTCTTTTTTGATTTTACTGCTGTGAAAACACTGAACACTTACTCAAAGTGCAAAACATTAATTCATCTCCAAAACTCAAACTCCTCTGTAATCCTGTAATCTGCTACCAGGACCAGCTCCGCAACATTGTACTGTTGCAGTAAACTTTATGGCTCGAATTGCTACAGTTTTCATGTTTCCAAAATTGGGATTACTTTGTCATTGTCTTTCTGTACTGCTGTTGAATAATGCCACAAAAGTCTGCAATTTAATTGCAGAAGGAATGGACTTCCGGATGAACAATGGCAAAAAGGAAAGTTATTAACATCGTAATTTGTCTCTATATTTTCAATTGCAGTTGAAGAGCATTTGCTTTCCTTGTCTCTTGCACTAATTTGTCGTGTCACAGCACAATGTTGATCAATGGGGGAAAGCGTGGGGGGGGGGGGGAAGAACAGGAGCCCGCACCTTTCAGAAATACAGGAACGACTGGTTAGGTGGATTCATTTTCCGGGGAGCAGAAAAGGCTGATGGGACCTGTCAATGATGGTCTTAGGTAGAGTATGTAAAAGCAAACTTTACCCTAGAACAGAAATATCTCTGAATTAGAGGGCATGGGTAGGGTAAGGGGGAAAATGTTTAAAGGGGATCTGAGGAAGAACATTTTTCTCCAGAGGGTGAGTGGAATCTGGATCATCTGCCTGAAGAGATATAGGAAAACTGCTCTTACATCTGTACAGCAACATTTGAATTGCCAAGGCATTGAAGGATCTGGATGAAGTGAAAGTAAATGGGATTGATATTAGTTACTACTTGCTGGACAGAATTGATCTGATGGGCTGAAGGAACTGCTTCTAGCTCTATGACCCTAAATGTTATCCAGCCATGCGTCTTGATTCATGCTATCCTAGTCTGTGTCTCTTCATCAATATACTATTTGTCAAATGACACCGTGGTTCAGAATAGAATTCATTTTGCAGGAACTCACTAATTGTTATTGTGGACACAGTGTGCACTTTTTCCTAGATACAGTTTGCAAAATCCTTGATAGCATCTGCACACCCCACCTCTGCATCATGAGGAAAGCACAGCTGGTTGATGGGAGAATGTCACCTTACCTTCTCCCAGTCACTCTGATTTACAACTCTGAACTACACCAGTATTTGCTGGCTTAGTTCTGGAGCAGCCACTCAGTTACACAACAGGGTTCAAGAAAATTGCCCACTTTCTGTGAAAGTCAATTTCCTGAGGGAACACATATTGGGAAGGGTTCATTGTACCCCTTTCCCAATGCCCGCCCCATCTTCTTATTAACACCATAAGACCATAAGATACAGTTGCAGAAGCAGGCCATTTGACCCATCGAGTCGGCTCTGCCATTCAATCATGGGTTGATCCAATTCTTCCAGTCATCCCCACTCCCCTGTCTTCTCCTCATACTCTTCAATGCCCTGGCTAATCAAGAAGCTATCTATCTCTGCCTTAAATACACTCAATGTCTTGGCCTCCACAGCCACTCGTGGCAATAATTTCCATAGATTTACTACCCTCTGATTAAAGTAATTTCTCCGCATCTCAGTTCTAAATGGTCGTCCTTCAATCTTGAAGTCATTCCTTCTTGTCCTAGACTCCCCTACCATGGGAAATAACTTTGCCATATCTAATCTGTTCAGGCCTTTTAACATTTCTATGAGATCCCCCCTCATTCTTCTGAACTCCAGAGAATACAGCCCAAGAGCTGCCACACGTTCCTCATACGGTAACCCTTTCATTCCTGGAATCATTCTTGTGAATCTTCTTTGAACACTCTCCAATGACAGTATATCCTTTCTAAAATACCGGAGCCCAAAACTGCACACAATACTCCAAGTGTGGTCTCACGAGTGCCTTAACATCACATCCCTGCTCTTATTTTCCATACCTCTAGAAATGAATGCCAGCATTGCATTCGCCTTCTTCACAACCGACTCAACCTGGAGGTTAACCTTTAGGGTATCTTGCACAAGGTTATGTTCCAGCAGAAGCAACCCTAAATCTCTCATGTAGCTGTATCTAGAAACAAAGAATTCTCTCCCCATCTTAATAATAGTTTGCCCATTTATTTCTTCCACCAAAGTGCATGATCATACACTTTACAATATTGTATTTCATTTGCTACTTCTTTGCCCATTCCCCTAAACTAAACTGATGAAGGATCTTGGCTTGAAATGTTGACTGTTTTGCTGACTTGCTGAGGTTCTCCAGCGTTTTGTGTGCTTATGACTTGGGAGTCCTTGTTTTTTGAGATGAAGGATATCAGAAACATGAAAAGAGACATGGAGAATGGAACACAGGGAGCAAGAATTACCAGCAGCTAATGGAAAGTGTTGTTAACGGATAGTGTGGCAAAAGGATAGCTTCAGCTGCTCAAGGCCAAAGCATGTAGTATAGGACAAGGGTAAAAAAGGTATCAACAAGTAACAATGTTAGATGGGAATTAGAGGTTAGTTTCCAATGTTAGAGTATATTTCCTGGTGTCTATTCATTGACAGAATGTGTATATCATTAGTAATGTCTGGATTTGTTGTCCAATTCTAACTGCCTGAACTGAAATGTCCAGTGAAAGATGACCAAAGAGTCAGATATTAAACATCAACTGTTGTTATCCTCTACAGATGCTGGCTGACCCAATGAATCCTGCAGCATATTTTGTGTTGCCCCAGATTCCAGCATTTGGAGTTTCTTTTAAATCCAGAGTTGTGTTTGGAGTCACATTTCAACCCTAATTGGGTAGAATTATAGAATACCTCTTGTGGGGCATCAGTGAGTTTTCACAACTTCAGCTACACAGTCCCTTTTACTTAACTCCTGCTCTGTTTAGTTACAGGAATTTAAATTTCTCGGCTGGCATGCTGGGTTCAGTCTCAGGTCCCTGGATTGATGGCTGAAAAGTCAGGATGTTATTGCAGTAACTGAATAATTACAGCAGATTTTGGAATATCCAATATAAATGTCAACCTTAGCTCAGTGTCCTGTTTGCTGCAGATCACCCTGCAGTCCTGAGGTCAAAATTTGGGTTAACACTGAACACAGCCCTGAGGAATGCCACACAGCCAACAAGCCATGAAAATAAGGGACTGTCAATCACGCACAGGCCAACTGAAGAGTAGCAGGGCAGCTTAGCACAATATCTCAATCAAAGCCAACTCCTCCATTAACCTCACTGAAACTCCTCAGCTTGCATCATTGAACTGAATATCAACAGTTTGCCTTTAGAGACCAGTCGGCCTTCACCAATTTACATCGACGCACCATAGAAAACGTTCTATCTGCAGGTATCATGGCTTGGGTGCCACAACAGCTCTGCACGTGATCGTGCGAAACCAGATTCCTCCATGGACTCTGTCTATACCTCTCAGTGCCTCAGTAAAGCAGCCAGAAAAATCAAAGAACCCGCCCACCCTGGACATTCCCTTTTCTCCCCTCTCCTGCCAAGCAGAAGACACAAAA
Source organism: Hypanus sabinus (assembly GCF_030144855.1). Classification (NCBI taxonomy): domain Eukaryota; kingdom Metazoa; phylum Chordata; class Chondrichthyes; order Myliobatiformes; family Dasyatidae; genus Hypanus; species Hypanus sabinus. The sequence goes on along the minus strand of NC_082732.1, from coordinate 6,788,765 downwards.
GCCTGAAAGCACCAGGCTCATGGGCAGCTTCTGTCTTGCTCTAATCAGATTCTTGAACAGATCTCATTGATTGAACTCTTGACCTCACAATCTCACTTGTTATGATTTTGCATTTTATTGTTTTACATGCACGGAACGTACTTCATAGCTTTTACACTTACACTCTGCATTTTACCTTGTTCTGCTTCAAAGCATTGTGTAATGGTTTGATCTATATGAACAATGAGCGAAACAAGCTTTTCACTGTATCTCTGAACATGGAACAATAATAAACCAACACAAAACCAGTTACAGTTGTAACCATACTCCTGACCCCTCTACCTTAACCCCAGGACATATTCTTTCCTCTCATTTTCTTAACCACTATATACTTCTACAAGGACTATATCCATTCTGTCCATTCCCACATTCTACCCTTCTCACAAAGACTGTATCCATTCTGTCCATTCCCGCATTCTACCCTTCTCACAAAGACTGTATCCATTCTGTCCATTCCCACGTTCTACCCTTCTCACAAAGACTGTATCCAATTTGTCCATTCCCTTCTCACAAAGACTGTATCCATTCTGTCCATTCCCACATTCTACCCTTCTCACAAAGACTGTATCCAATTTGTCCATTCCCTTCTCACAAAGACTGTATCCATTCTGTCCATTCCCACATTCTACTCTTCTCACAAGACTGTATCCACTCTGTCCATTCCCTTCTCACAAAGACCATATCCATTCTGTCCATTCTCACATTCTACCCTTCTCACAAGACTGTATCCACTCTGTCCATGCCACTGCACTGTTCTCATCTGCACTGCTGTCATTTGTCCTGTCACAGTAGTTGTAAACAGCATTATCCCTGCCAACTTATGACTGATTAAAATTCCAATCCGTACCGTGGTGGTGTAGGCTGCATCTGGATCATCTTCTAAAATTCGGGACAAGCCAAAGTCCGACACTTTACACACCAAGTTGCTGTTCACCAGGATGTTTCGAGCCGCAAGGTCCCTGTGGATGTATCCCAGGTCAGACAGGTATTTCATTCCCGCAGCAATGCCACGCAGCATTCCAACCAGCTGGATCACTGTAAATTGTCCATCATGTTTCTACAGGAACAGAGACAGTATCAATCACTCTCTTCCGAACTACAAAGTTCCCCTTCATAAATGGAACAGAAATGTTATTAAGTATTTCAAATGGAAAACGTTAAACCTGGCCTGGGAAAGTATTTCTCCCAAGTTGTTACAATATGCAGAGGTACAAGTTATTGATTCACCCTGACACCGATGGTCTTTGTCAACAGGCGGATGGTCAATCTCCAGGTTACAGTAGAGCCACTGCCTCCTAGTTCCAGAACCCAGGTTCTGGCCTGACCTCCAGCTCAGTCTGTGTGAATACTACATACCCACCCTGTGATTACGACAGTTTCTCCTGGGACCCTGCATTTCTTCCCACTTCACAAAGCTGGGGCTTGGTGGCCCGAGAGAACTTAATAGACAGGAAGTATATATGGAAATTGAATTTAATTCAAGAAATAAATGTTTAAATTATGTATTAAATTCCATTTAATCCAAAGAATATGAGAAGTGCTCAAATGAATATACAATAAACAAAATATTAAGATGTTGGATTGAATAAAAGGACCTAGGAGCATATATTTACAGATCCTTACAAATATTAGGACCGGTTAACAGATAATTGAAATGTATTATCGATGCTTTCTATTACTAGGTAAGGTTATATAACTACATTCTATACAGTCGTGGTTAGGCCACAGTTTGAGTACCAAGTTCCTACTCACCAACAGGAAAGACGTGATTGCGAAAGTCAGAGGGCAGAGATTCAACAAGAGGGAAAAGGAAGCAAGATATTTTTCCACGCAAAGGTGGCGTTTCTAGAGTTCACTGTCTAGGAGGATGGTTGAGGCAGAAACCTTAAACAGGCTTAAAGAGTACCTGGCCCTTCCTGAGACAGTGGAATGAATTTTCCTTATTTCACCATTTTGCCATCAGCAGTGCCAGACTCCACCTTTCATCTACCCGCAAGTGGCAATTTACAGGGGATAAGTAACGCATGCCTTTGGGATGCGGGGGTAAACGGGAGCACCCGGACACATGGAAAACATTGACACTCCACATAGATGGAAGTAAGGATCAGAACTGAACGTGGGTCTCTGGCACTGTAAGGCAGCAGCTCTACTCACTGTTTTTTGCCAGGAGGATGACAATGACACAGGACAGTTAAAGGCTCATACCGCTCATGACACTATAGAATGGCTGGGAAGGTTTTTGAAGAAAGGTTGAAGAACACCGGTGGGGTGTTAAGCTCTTTTATCTGTTTCCCTGTTAACAATGCTCACAGGTCCAAGAGAATGAGCTTTTATACAGGTGATCCAGCTCAGATCCATGGTCCAGAAGAATATTTCCCTCCACAGATGCTGCATGACCCACTGGGTTCTTCCAATGTCTTATTGTGGATCTGGATTCCAGCAACTGCTGACTTTTGTGTCTCCCATTCAGATCTAACTAGTTCTGGTCTATTCACAGGACTGTAGCGGAAATAATGCCTGGCTCTTTTGAAGCCTGTCAGCTTCCCCTGGATGCCCGGCTGGGTGTAATGGCCATGGCCATGACTATCCTGTCCCATTCACTGGTGGCAGATGCACAGGCACAGTATTTCACAAAGGAAACAATGCATAGCAAAGTGGGAATAAACGCACAGTAATCAGTCACACAAAGTACATTTTCTTGTAATTAAATTCTGCATGAATGAAACGAAAATACCATTGCAAGTTCAATATTGTGTATTTATGAGGTGTTGGCTGAAAGCACAGCAAAATATATAAATCATAATTTAATAACATGTTCTTATTACCACTGAATATAACATTTCTGCGGGATGTCTAGATTTCACTTTTCCTTCCACTGACATTTTCATTTGACTTTGAGTGTGAGTGGACAGAAATGTAATGCTATTTGGTATTATTTCCAGGGTTTGATCCTTTGCCGGTATAGTTAAATTTAGTTTTAAAATAAAATTTGAGACACATTTTGAACTATGTGCATAACTTCTGATCTACAGTCACATTATAAATGGCAGTGTTTGTAAAACCTAATTTAGAACAAAAGATTTAAGCGTGACTGTTATGAAATATAGGGCTACTTCACTTGAATGCTCCATTAAATAAACTCACTGAAGAAGTAAACTTATTTATAATGAGGAGAGAAATCTGTAAAATAATTGAATCAGTCAGAAAATTGATTTTTTACTCATTTGAAATACTCTCTTTACTTTTAATTTAGTTCCAAAAAGCAGTGATCTCTGAAGCTGCCCATCTCAGATATTCAGCAGAGCAAATGAAGCAAACAGGTGTTTAGAAGCTATATTGTCTAAAATGAAAAATATTAATCCTACAATCAGCTTACCCTCAAAAATGAATCCAGTGACCCATTCTCCATGTAGTCTGTAACTATCATCACTGGCTTACCTGCAAATAAGAGAGTCAGGGAGTCAAGCATGGTATTGCATTATCCTGGACAGACTTATTCTGCAGTGGTGATACATCAGACAGGGTAAAACAGAAGGAAAAAATGAAAGCAGAGGATTCCATAAATACTCAGAAACCACTTCTTCCTTCTCCTTTTGGCTTCTTCTCCTGTCACCAGATAAAAGTCTGAGGTTGTGCCTGAGTATCTGGATGACTGGGTTGTAAATCCCTTTACAAATCAGATGCCCTGAACCTGAGATCATGTTGCTATCAATTAGGCAATGTTGAATCCCCACTGGTTTTCTGCTGCAAAGTTTGGGTCATGCAGACGCATCACACAGTTTCAGAACTTTCCATGACCTTTGTAGCTAGGCGGGGCTCCTGTGTTAGGAACAGCTGCTGGGCAACACTACTTGGATATAACTAAGTCGGTGGGAAAGATTAAGGAGAATTTAACATACAATCTGGGATGTTAGTGAGCAGAACTGCAGTGTATTCCATTCAATCAAAGTGTAAAACAGCATGTGTTAAGGTCTTGAACAAGATATGGAATATAATTGACATATGTATTCCGCCAAATGCATAGCAGGGATTTCAATGATCAGAGTTGATTCTGGATATCGGAAAAGGAACAGATAAAGACTTCTTAAACTTGAAGAACATTCATCAACATTTCCCAGGAACAACAGCTGGATTAAAGTTAAAAGTAACTTTATTATCAAAGTGAACTAGTTCATGGACCTCCCATTTCCTCCATGTGAAGCCAATAATCAGCTTCTTGGTCTTGCTGACACTGGGTGAGAGATAGCTGTTGTGGCACCACTCAGCCAGATTTTCAATCGATATGCTGAATCGTCACCACCTTAGATTTGGCCAACAATAGTGGTGTCATCAGCAAACTTAAATATGGCTTTGGAGCTGTGCTTGGCCTCACAGTCGTAAGAATAAAGTGAGAACAACAGGGGGCTAAGCACAGCCTTGTGGTGCACTTGTGCTGAGGGAGATTGTGGAGGAGATATTGTTGCTAATCCAAACTGACTTGGGTCTTCAAGTGAAGAAATCGAGGATCCAATTGCAAAAGGAAGCATTGAGGCCAAGGTCTTGAAGCTTATTGGTTAGTTTTGAGGGGATGATGGTATTGAACGGTGAGCTGTAGTCGATAAGGAGCAGCCTGATGTATGCACTTCTGCTTTTCAGATGTTCCACAATTAAAGAGGCTGGTTTATACTGTTGGGTGACCTTGAACTATTTTGCTAGGGTTTGAGGAGGTGAACCAGAGAACATGATGTCAATATAGTTGTGAACTGCTAGCCCAGAGAGGGAGATGGCTGGCCCCTTTCCCCGAGGGACAGAGACTTAAACTGTTCAAAATAAATTTTTTATCCAAGTACATATATGCCAAATTGTCACCATACCTGAGATGTGTTTTCTTGCAGGCATACACAGTAAATCCAAGAAAAACAATAGAATCGGTGAAAGACCACACCCAACAGGATGGACAAACGACCAATCCACTAAAGCCAATAATGGTAAATAAATAAGCAATAAACATCAAGAAGATGAGGTGCAGAGTCCTTTGGTTATGTAAATAGTTCAGTGTTGGGCCAAGTGAAGTTGAGTTAAGTTATCCACTCTGGTATTTAAAATCCAATTTGCAAGGGAGAAGAGTAACCCTGAAAAAGAAATATTTAGCAAAGTGTGCAAATATTGTGCAGCATACTGTCTCAGATCCTGGAGATGCAAAGGAAAATCGAGGTACATAAAAAGGATTGCAGTTTGGGAAGCACAGAGAAATGGAGGAAAGTTGTGGAACTGAATTTAAAAATGAAGAGGCAACAATGGAAAATGAAAAGATGGACTATGGGCAATGAGGTAAACATTGACACATTTATCATAGTCTAATTTTTTTTCTCGTGATGCTTAAGCAGGTGTAAGTGGGGGCAATGAGTTTCAAAGAGGGACCAGGTTCTGTAGGTCTGTTTATGTGTCCTCGCATTTCTTGCCAGGCTTGCTGTGACTGTTCCTTCAGCACATCAAACACAGCAGTTGAACAGGAAGGGCTAATAATATCCATTCAATAAATGATGATGTTGCCACCTAAGCCAACACTATGACCATTTAACAAAAAGAACATGAGGAGATTCCAGAGGAATGCTGAACTTTGCTGTAAAGTTATTAGAACATCATAAGCCTGAAAGGGTGGATCATTCCTCCTGAGCTGAGAAGCAATTAACTAAAGTGATGGAAAAACAATTCTGCAAAATGCTGGCTGGCAACAGGTTAACAGTTCCTGAAGTCAGATGGAAAATCAGAGGAAGATTAAACCTGAAGTCAGACATTTTTCTCCAGTTGGTGTTAAATTTCAAACAGATATGCGGATCAGTTAAGCACCAGGAATCCAATAGCTCCTCTTTTATGTTGAGATCAGCATCAGGGACCACATAACTTAATGCCTTTCGTAATGCTTCATAGCCCACATAGTGTGTGTGTATGTGTGTGTGTGTGTGTGTGTGTGTGTGTGTGTGTGTGTGTGTGTGTGTGTGTGTGTGTGTGTGTGTGTGCGTGTGTGCGTGTGTGTGTGCGCGTGTGTGTGTGTGTGCGTGTGTGTGTGTGTGTGTATGCGCCACTTTTGGGACAAATAGAGTGGAAAAGAAACAGGATTAGGTAGGGAGAATAGAGTGACTGGTGGGCCATGATGTTATTTGAGGGAGGATTGGCACTGAGGCTGGGGTTGCTGTCCTTTAGAGGGCAGTGAGTCAGGTCAGAATTAGTTGCAGGATAGTTTGTCCAGTGTTGGTTCAGAGTGGGATGGATACAGCGGGTGAATACAATCATATAAGAAAGAGCAATGAGAAGGGATTTTATATATCACCTTACATCAATCCAAAGTTACCTTCTATTCACTATTAGGTTCAAAATGTATACAACTAAAACCAGGCTGGTCACATCATGGCATGTGCTTTACTAAGTGGAGCTCCAAACTCAGTAACCAAAGATACAATGACATTGATGTGCAGACTTAGATCGATAGCCTTGCCATCCATCCATTAATTTCATGGGAACAACACACTGCATTTCATTCACAAGAAGTGAACAAGTTTGCAATCTCCAGACTGACTAAGCTGTTTAAGTAAAAGGAGGCCATCCAATGATGAGTATTTCATTTGTGCTTTGACTAATTGACCCATTATGCATTCAAGTCAGACCCTTTAGCTTTGAGCAGCATAGACATATTTGTTGCACAACAAAGTTTGATTAGGTCTTATCAAAAGCTGAAAGTATATTTATTTTCAAAGTATATATACTCCATACCAGCTTGAGATTCATTTTCTTGCAGGCAGCCACAAAACAAAGATACACAACAGAATCCACAAGTAAACCCACAGCAGAAAGACGGTCAAACATCCAATATGCAAGAAAAGGACAAGTAACGCAAACAATAAAAAGAGTAAACAAATGAACCGAAGAGTTGCCGAAAGAGAGTCCACAGCCGGAATCAGTTTGGTGATGCAGTCAGTCCTGGAGTCCAAAAGTCAGCCCAGCGCTGAAGCAAGTGAAGTTGGTACAGGAACCTGTCAGCTGTGTTCATTCTCTGTCCTTGGCCTTAATGCTTTAATCTCTTAATCTGGCTCAGTTCTTAAATCAGCCAAGCATCAGTTCACTTTTTTGCTCTCGGGGCCTGAACCTGTCACTTCAATCCAGCCTGAAGTTTCAGTCCAGCCCTACGTCCATCTAGCAGTGGCCACCATGGCTGTCCCTGCACTCCGGATACCGCAAAAACGCCAGGTTGTGCAGTACCGGCGGTGAAAAGCACTGCTCCCAGACCGAAATTACAGGCTGCGGTTCGCAATAATCGTACTCCAGAAAAAGTTTTTTTAATCAAATAGTTAGTCATTTTGTTTGTTGCCAACTAAATGTCGCCAAGTCTCTCCAGCACCATTTTGGGACTTAAATTGAGGAAATGGTACCCATTAAATGAATGAGTGCTGCAATCACAGCTATTGAAAGCATATCAATTGCATTTCATTAATGACTGATTTTGTGTGGAATCGATACAAATGTTATTTTATGGAATTAAGTGATGCCAATTTATTTGCAATTAAGTGTATGACTGTTTTCAACATGAAGGATGAAGGACCATAGACTAGGTCAAGTCCTAAATCTTAACCAGCAATTGGGTCAGACATTGGGAGAACGGGTCCTGCCTCAGGTCTGGACACATTGTACTGAGAACCACCTTGATGTTTTAAGAGGAAAAGACAGATTTAGAGCAAATCTTTATTCCAGAGCAAATCAGTATTAAGGCTATATACAAAACACTGGAGGAACTCAGCAAATCAGGCAACAGGAACTGATGAAGTTTGTTGCCTGAAATGTTGATGGCTTATTCCCTTCTGCCGGACTGATGAGTTCTGCAGAACGCCTTGTATTTATGCTGTTACTGGGACTGAATATTTTGTGTGGATGGGCTGGGGTAATTTTCCCTGAAGTGTAGGGTCTGAGAATTGGCCCCATACAGGTCTATAAAATCACGAGAGGCAAAGATGAGGTGAATAGCTAAAGTGTTTTCCCCAGGGTGTGAGAGTCCAATACCCGACGGCATATTGAAAGAGGGAAGATTTCGATGGGAACTAAGGGGTAACTTTTTTACACAGGGGGTGACGTGTGTTGTCAAAATGATTGAGGCAGGTAAAACTGCAATGTTCAGACATACTGGTAAACCTGGATAGAGGGATTTTGGCAAAAGACAGGAAAATAGGGTTTGGCTCGATCAGTTAGGTGACTCATTTGACACGTACAAGATGGGGCAAAGGGCCTGTTTCCCTGCCAGATAACTCCAGGTCTCTGGGACACCAATAATTCTAAGAATTTGTTGGGAATGGGAAAACTCATTTGAGCATTTTTAACTCCTTGAAATGTGACTGCAGGCAGACTGAATCACATGCTGGACAAATTAGACTGAAATGGCTCAGAGACAAATAGTTTTCAATGTTTAATTACAAAAAGAAACGGTGAGTGTGAATGATGATCTGCTGTTTCTGAAAGGTATTTAGAAAGGAGGTAATAGAGCAGGTTGCATGGTAAGGGTGAATAGCTGAAGTTCATCATAGGCAGTTAAGCTTTCTGATTTTAGATGACAACTACAAGCACATTTTAAGCATGCTGGGTTTCTTATTTCCACTATTACATAGGGCGGTATGGTGTCACCATGGTTAGCACAACACTTTACACTGCCAGTAACCTGGCTTCAGTTCCCACCACTGCTTGCAAGGAATGTGTATGTTCTCCCCACCAATGCATGGGTTTCCTCCAGATGCTCCAGTTTCCACCCACAGTCCAAAGACACGCCGGCTGGCAGTTTAATAGGCCATTGTAAACTGTCCTGTGATTAGGCTGGGATTAAATTGGGGGATTGCGGGGAGGTGTCATCCACACTGTATTTGAATAAGTAAATAAATTACAATCAGTTACAGTCACACAGCAGGCAATTAGGAAATAGGCCCTTCAGGCCCAACTCAACATGCTAGCAAGTTCATCCCATCTACCCATGTTTGGCCCACGGTCCTCTGAAACCTCTCTGATCCATGTACTTATCTAGATAGCTCTTCAGGCAGCCACCTCAACCACCATGTCTGGCAGCTCATACAAATATACACCAGTTTGCATGAAGAAGCTGCTACTGATGTACCTTTTAAATATCTCCATCTTAAATCTTATGGCCTCTCGTTTTAAGCACCCCCTCCCTAAGAATCCTTGCCCTAATTCTAACATGCATCGTAGGCAGATTCAGTGCAGTCAAGGAGACAAAATTATTGAAACAAAACATACTGGGAAATCTCTGCAGATTAGGCAGCAACTGCACAAAATGAAACGGCTCATGTTTCCAGCTGGAGACTCTTTATCAGAATTGATAAAGATACTCTAACCATAGACATTGACACTGTTCCTTTATCCACAAATGCTCCTTACCTGCTGAGTGTTTTCAGTATTCTTTGATTTTATTTTATATTTTTACACCTGCAGTTTTTTATTTTTTTCCCCACAAGGTGAAGTATTGGACTGAAGTCTGTGTGGGAATGCCAGGGATTTGGTAGGAGACTGTGGGCAATTGCCTGTGGCATCAAGGTCAGGATTCTCACACAATTCTAGGACGTTATGATTCCTTTTCACCAAATTGTGTTGGAACTGCCCATGGAGACCCAAAGAGGGCCAACCTGTGGTGCTGGTGGAAAGTCTGCAAATGGGACCCAGCAGGAATGGCTCCGCAACTTCAGGTGTGAGGCAAAAGATGAAGAGTGCATTGTTCCGCTTTAGGTCTTTGGGGATTACTTTCTCGATTAACTAAGTTTAGTTAAATGATTTTAATTGTTCAAAACTTCTTTTGCATTTTTATTCAGTTTCTGTCTCTTGGATTTTAGTAATTTTAAGAAATTCTCCATTGTTAGATTGAAACATTTTCTGAATACCAGAAACATTTAGAAGGATTCAAAGTATTGACAGGTCTGACCGCCGGTTATGTTAGGAGCATTGGTGGCTCCTGTGAAGACTTGCTGGGCCACTATGCCTGGAGAGGGACAAGAGAATATACGGATCCAATACTAAATTCTCTTAAACAAACATTTCCCAGTGTCGAGAACCTTATGATCAATAGTCATTGGTCAAATCAAGCCCGTTCAGGTCTTGGATACACCTGAAAGGAGAACGTTCAGAGGTCTCTGCTGGGTCATTGAAAGAAGCAAGCAGCTTGGGCCTCCTCCCACCTTTTTCCCATAATTTACCGTATATCATTCCTTTCTCAACTCTCCATTGAATCTGCATAATGGATCATATCACTCCACTGTATAACAAGTCTCATCTCATCAATACCCCGCCCCACCTCCCCCACCATTCTTGAGTCAGTGACTGTAATGGGAAATAGTGTACTGGGCATTGACGCCTGTACTTGCCAAGGTGTGTTAGGCAGTGCCGATGCAGTGGGCTCTCAGTTTGTCCGTGGGCGCAGCATGATGACATTCAGTGGCACACAGGCCTTGTGTATTACCCTTCCCCAGCAAAGCTTTCTACCACTGTGAAATGTACAAACAAAACTGAAAGGGCTTGGTGGGATGCAGCTGGAGAGGGGAAGTCCAGATGAGTGAGTAGAGTGAGTGAGTGAGTGAGTAGAGGGATTGTGAAGAGGGTCAGCTGTTGTGGCTTGCTGAGTGAGTGAGTGAGTAGAGGGATTGTGAAGAGGGTCAGCTGTTGTGGCTTGCTGAGTGAGTGAGTGAGTGAGTGAGTAGAGGGATTGTGAAGAGGGTCAGCTGTTGTGGCTTGCTGAGTGAGTGAGTGAGTAGAGGGATTGTGAAGAGGGTCAGCTGTTGTGGCTTGCTGAGTGAGTGAGTGAGTGAGTGAGTGAGTAGAGGGATTGTGAAGAGGGTCAGCTGTTGTGGCTTGCTGAGTGAGTGAGTGAGTAGAGGGATTGTGAAGAGGGTCAGCTGTTGTGGCTTGCTGAGTGAGTGAGTGAGTGAGTGAGTAGAGGGATTGTGAAGAGGGTCAGCTGTTGTGGCTTGCTGAGTGAGTGAGTGAGTGAGTGAGTAGAGGGATTGTGAAGAGGGTCAGCTGTTGTGGCTTGCTGAGTGAGTGAGTGAGTGAGTGAGTAGAGGGATTGTGAAGAGGGTCAGCTGTTGTGGCTTGCTGAGTGAGTGAGTGAGTAGAGGGATTGTGAAGAGGGTCAGCTGTTGTGGCTTGCTGAGTGAGTGAGTGAGTGAGTGAGTAGAGGGATTGTGAAGAGGGTCAGCTGTTGTGGCTTGCTGAGTGAGTGAGTGAGTAGAGGGATTGTGAAGAGGGTCAGCTGTTGTGGCTTGCTGAGTGAGTGAGTGAGTGAGTGAGTAGAGGGATTGTGAAGAGGGTCAGCTGTTGTGGCTTGCTGAGTGAGTGAGTGAGTGAGTGAGTAGAGGGATTGTGAAGAGGGTCAGCTGTTGTGCCTTGCTGCTGACATGGGCTGTAACCATCATTTCGGCCTTGAGGCTGATGTGGATGCTGAGGAAGGGATCTTTGATCAGCCCTGAGTTCTACAACAAAGAAACAGGCTCTTAGGCTAGTAAATCTGTGCTGACTATCAAACACCCATTTACACTGATATTAGACTGAAACCATTTTACCACTCCTCCATCTTATCATTTGCCTACAATCACTGACACACTAGCAGCAATTCACAGAGGTCAACTGACTGACTAAGCAGCATGTCTTTGGGATGAGGGAGGAAACTGGAGGGAGAACGTGTAAACATCACACCGGCAGCAGCTGACATCAAGACCGAACTCTGTCAGCAGTCGGTGTAGTTGCTGGTTTGAGCTGGATCTTGTGACCAGTGTGTGGAGTCGAGATTTAGTGAGGGCAATGATATTGTTGGCTGTCAGGGTGTGCTCTATCACTGAAGCTAGGGAGTGAAGAGAAGCAAGTAAATATATCACTTAAGGAGGATGTATTGGTTTGGTTTCTAGTTCTGAGATTGGACCTGTGCAGGGAGTCCTCAGAAGCCAACCCCTCCAGCATCTGGGACTCCCACAAGTGAACAGTTCATACCAAGTGAAAAATCTCAGGTAGACCACTGAACAATGAATTGGCTGCTATTGCACACCTAGTATTCTCCACACCACATGTATGAAGCCCCTAACTTTCATTCAAGCGTTCCCTTTCAGGGAAATTAGGTATGTAGCACACAAGAACATACCACAGTGCCTGAACCAATTTCCAAGCCATGGTTCTTGGTACTTAGGAGTTTTAAATTTGTTCTCACCTAGATTACTTGATGTTATAATCATTCACTGTTCCATCATCAGTTCCTGAACAATCAAAGTCCCATGAATGATCAAAGTAATATCAATATTTCTGAGTATTTATCTATTAAGTGAAATCGCTCAGAGTTTCTCCAGAGGGATTCTATAACTTCGCTGCAGCTTTGGTGTGGAATGGGAGCAATTCTAGGAAACTCTCTGCCAATGAATTGATTTCCAACAGGACAGGTATTACAGTAAAGTACAGCTATTGTTGAAATGAGTAATAACTATCTTTGAAACTACAGCCATTTCAGTACTCACTTCGAGTGACAACTCCTTCCAGTCGGATGATGTTGGGATGGTCAAATTGGCCCATGATACTGGCCTCACTCAGGAAGTCCCGCCGCTGTTTTTCCGTATATCCTACTTTGAGAGTTTTTAAAGCAACAGGGATCTCTCGTTTTGCTGGCAATTTCAGACGACCGTAGCATACTTCACCAAATTCACCTGTATAACAAATAAATGTTGAAAGCGACAGTCCAAATCTAATGGATTCCAACAGAGAGCATTTGCTTTGGGTGTTGGTGCTAAGTCAACAACAGTGGCTTCATATTCAGTTTCATGGAAATGAATATTGGATAGGAACGTAACATCTTATTCTCGTAACAACATGCACCCAACCACACCAGCTTCTGAGGTTTAGATGCTCTAACTTTCCAGAATATGGATAGGGGGTGCAGCTCCTTTAAATGTTTTGGCATCAAGATTTAATATTTAAAGAGTACCTGAACTGAAGTTTGGTATTCAATCATTCAGCTCAAGTTTGGATTCTCGTCTAGCATCTCATTTAGAACCCTGTCTTCATTTCAGTTGTGTCTCACTTCTAGTCCCGGCACTTGGCTCCTAATTATCCTCATCTCAGTCTCCCATCACAGTTATCCTCCAAACAGCTGAGTAAAGGGTATAAATAATTCTGTCTAATGACCCAAGAATAGATAATCACAGAAACTTCTGCAATAATTATTTCCATTGCTAAAAGGGAAAGAAAAGCAAATGAATTTCTCACCTGAACCAATAACTTTCTCAATTTTTATTCGCGATGCCTCTATTTCTCGGGCAAATTCTCGGACAGCGAGACCTGGGTCTTCGTAGGTGTGAGGGTCAACGTAAATCTTTGGGTCTGGGAATCTGACTGTTAAAGCAACAGCACAACAGTTTCTGTGACACCATTTCAAACATTATGGCAAGATATGAATTAGTCATGCTTGGCCCGAGTATTAGGGTATCTTTGTCAGGATTCCAGAACCTGGGTGAAGAAAATGAATGCTCAGTGCGTTGGAGTGCCGAACGGTCCTACCTTATCCTGCATATAATTAGCTTTATTGTGTATTTTAGGAGTGGGATTAATTCAGGTAAGCCACAGCACTATACCAGTACCTTCAGATGGAATTACATCTTTAGAAAGAGGTGACATAGGGTCAGAGAATGTAGAATCTTTGTGGGTGGAGTTAAAAAAAGCCATGATGGGAATCATATATAAGCCTCCAAATAGTAGCCAGGATGTGGGGTCGAGATTGCAAAGGGAGCTAGAAAAGGCACGCAATAAGGGTAATGACACAATTGTAATTGGGGCATTCAATTTGCAAGGAAATTGGGAAAATCAGATTGGTGTTGGATTGAAAGAGAGGGAATTTGTTGAATGCATATGAGATGGCTTTTTACAGCAGCTTGTGCTTGAGTCTACTCGGGGAAAAATTATCTTAGATTGGGTGTTGTATATTAACACAGACCTTATTAGGGAGCTTAATGTAAAGGAAACATTAGGAGGCAGGGATCATAATCTGATTGAATTCATACTACAATTTGAGAGGGAGAAGCATACATAACACGCATGTATCAGTATCGCAATGGAATAAAGGGAATTACAGAGACATGAGAGAGGAGATTGCCCAGGTGGATTGGAGGAGGATACTGGTGAGGATGACGGCAGAGCAGAGATGGCTCAAGTTTCTGGGAATAGTTCACAAGGCGCAGGATAGTTAAGCAGGATAGAATAAAGTTCTCAAGTGACGAGGGTAGGGAACCATGGCTGACAAGAAAAGTTAAAGATTGCATAAAAGACAAGGAAAGGGCATGTAACGTAGCAAAAGTGAGTGGGCAGTTGGATGACTGGGAAGCTTTTAAAAACCAACAAAAGGCAACTAAAAAAGCTATAAGAAGGTAAAAGATGAAATATAAGGGCAAACAAGCCAATAATATAAAGCAGGTTACTAAAAGTTTTTGGTTATATAAAGAGTAAAAAGGGAGATAAGAGTTGATATTGGACAATGATGCTGGTGAGGTAATAATGGGGGAAAAAGAAATGGCAGGTGAACTTAAGGCTATTGCAACTGTCTTAGCTGTGTAAGACACTATCTGTGTGCCTGAGATCCATGAGTGTCAGGGAGCAGCAGTGAGCGTCAATTAAATTATAAAGGAAAAAGTTCTAGGGAAGCTCAAAGGTCCAAGTCACCTGGACTGGATGAACTACATCTCAGAGTCCTGTGAGAGCTTGCTGAAGAGATAACATATGAAATGGGCAAGATCTTTCAAGAATCACTTGATTCTGGCACGGTACTGGAAGACTGGAAGATTGTAAAGGTCACTCCACTTTTTAAGAAGGGAGGAAGGCAGAAGAAAGGAAATTTAAAGGCCAGTTAGCCTAATGTCAGTGGTTGGGAAAGTGCTGGAGTCTATTATTAAGGATGAAGTTTTGGGGTACTTTGAGACTAATGATAAAATAAATCAAGGTCAGCATGGTATAGGAAAATCTTGCCTGACAAATCTATTAGAGTTCTTCGATTTAGTAGCAAGCAGGATGGATAAAGGAGAGGCAATGGATGTCATTTACTTGGATTTTCAGAAAGCATTTGATAAGGTGCCACACTTGAGGCTGCTTAACAAGATAAAATCCTGTGGCGTTACAGGAAAGATACGGGCATGGCCAGCAGAATGGCTGACAGGCAGGAGGCAGTGTGTGGGAATTATAGGGATTTTTTCTGGTTGGCTGCCAGTGTCTAGTGGTGTTCCTCAGGGTCAGTATTGGGACCAATGCTTTTCACATTGCTTGTCAATGATTTGAATAATGGAATTAATGGCTTAATGGCAAAATTTGTGGAGGATATGAAGATAAGTGGAGGGGTAGGTAGTGCCGAGGAAGAAATGTGATTGCAACATGATTTTAACAAATTGGAAGAATGAGCAAAAAGTGTTGTATGGAATACAGTGTTGGGAAATGTATGACAATACATTTTAGTAAAAGGAACACTAGTGCGGACTAAAATCTAGATAGGAAGAAGGTTCAAACATCCGAGGTGCAGAGAGACTTAGGAGTCCTCATGCAAGAATCCCAGAAGGTTAATTTACAGGTTGAGTCTGTGGTAAAGGTGGCAAATGCAAACTTGATATTTATTTTTGAGGGGGATAGAATATAAAACTAAGGAGATAATGCTGAGCCTTTATAAGACACTAGGCAGGCCACACTTGGAGTAATGTCAGCAGTTTTGGTCCCCAAAACTGTTGTCATTGGAGAGAGTACAGAGGAGGTATATGAGAATTATTCCATCAATGAAAGGGTTGACATGAATGTTTGGCAGCTTTGGGCCTGTACTCACTGGAATTTAGAAGAATATATGGGGATCTCATTGAAATGTACTGAACGTTGAAAGGACTAGAACGGTTGGATGTGGAGAGGATGCTTCCTATGTTGGGGGTATCCAGAACTAGTGGGCACAGCCTCAAAATTGAGGGGTGCCCTTTTCGAACAGAGGTAAAGAGGAATTGCTTTAGCCAGAGAGTAGTGCATCTGTGGAATGCTCTGCAGTGGAGGCCAAGTCTGTGCGTATTCTTAAAGCAGAAGTTGATCATTTCCCAATCGGTCAGGGAATCAAAAGATGTAGTGAGAAGGCAGGTGTATGGGGTTGAGTGGGATCCGGGATCAGCCATGATGGAATAGTGGAGCAGAATCAATGGGCTGAATGGCCTAATTCCACTACTATCCCTTATGGTCTTATGATCTTCATTAGAAGGAATGCAATGGTTCAAGAGTCCACTCATTGCCATCTCCTCAGACAGTCAGAAAATGATGAACTTATCAAGGATGCCATTATCCTATAAGCTGATTAAAAGGAAACCAAGCATTAGAATCAGAACATAAATTTGGCACTTTCTTGACTTATATTGCTAAATATATGTCTTATTTCTGTTTAAATTGAATGATTTATTGAACTGAATATTTCTTTGGTTTTCACATAGATTTAAAAAGAATCAAGTGAACTAGAGCTCTTGCCCGCTGTCTGCATCACCATAATGTCACTTTGGATAGGTCTACTCAGCAAAAGCCAGAAATGTGAGATACATCTCAGGCCACACCGTAGTTGTGTCTTCTCCCTGTGGAATGGGAGTTTGAATTAAGTTCCAACCTGCAAGCTGCATAGATGTAAATCATCCTGACAGTATTTGAATAAGAACTTGCAGTTCCTTTCTTGACTTGCCTTTTATTACTTTCTATCTTAGCCATTGGTACTCAGACCAAATGATTTGGACGGTCGATCATTCATTTGGCATGTGTGTGATTACCTGTGTGAAATTTAGTTGCTTTACATACCCTACCTCTTATAAACATGATGCTAACTTAACTGGCTACTCTAAGTTATTCCTTGTGAGTGTAGTGAACATGTGGCGTGCGAGGGAGAATGGACTATGAGGAAATCAGGAGGAGGTTATAGGTCAAATAGTCTCCACCCATGTCAAAGAAAGCAAATCTATAATACAATATAAAAGACATCTCATTCTCCATGATCTAATGTCAACTTCTTAATGAAGCGAATATTATTCCTGTACTTACGGTGTCCATTTTGGTAATACATCTTCTCTTCGTCAGGATCCTGAAATGCTTTACTGTACCCACACCTCCTGTAAGAAAGATTTAACCGTGTTACAGTAACTCTAGAGGGATCTTCAGTTTGAACAGAGTCTGCTCAGTAACACAGCCCACCGTGTGACTCTTACACAGCATGCATTTAATCACTAGGCCTGCTATTAATGTGCCATCAAGATCAATAGCTTCTTGTAAAACCTTTCTTTGAAATTGGAACTGTGGTTTGTAATAGTTGAAAACAAGACAGACAGATTACTGTGCATCACAGAACCTGTCAATTTGGAATTTCAAAAGAGAAAACCTTCCTCTTGCCATGGATGCTGTCTGACTAGCTGCGTTTATTTCAATGTTTATTGTTTTTATTTCATGCTTCCAACATCTGTGTTACTTTTTCACATTTTCATTTGAATTATCATTTACCTTGGCTGTCATTCTACGAAACAAAGCAATCTTCAATACTTGCCAGATCCTTGGACAGTTAGTTTTGGACAATTATAATGCTTGTTTAAAAAGTATAATTTATTGGAGAAAATATTTAAAAGGCCAGGTGGAGTCTGGAGAGAAAGAAATCAAGTCAACTGAACTACAGGTGCTGAAAAAGAGTTATTGACTTGAAACTCTAACTCATCCCAAAAGTGCTGCTTGATGTACTGAGTTTGTTCAGAGCTTTCATAAGAACATAAGGAGTAGGCCATTTGGCCCATCGAGCCTGCTCTGCCATTCAATAAGATCATGGCTGATCTAGCCATGGACTCAGCTCCACCTCCTGCCTTTTCCCCATAACCCTTAATTCCCCTACTATGCAAAAATCTACCCATCCATGTCTTAAATATATTTACTGAGGTAGCCACCACTGCTTCATTGAGCAGAAAGTTCCACAGATTCACCACTCTCTGGGAAAAGCAGTTCCTCCTCATGTCCATCCTAAATCTACTCCCCCGAATCCTGAGGCTATGTCCCCTAGTTCTAGTCTCACCTACCAGTGGGAACAACTTTCCTGCCTCTTTCTTATCTATCTCTTCCATAATTTTATATGTTTCTATAAGATCTCCTCTCATTCTTCTGAATTCCAGTGAGTACAGTCCCAGGCAACTCAATCTCTCCTCATAGTCTAACCCTCTCATCTCTGAATTAACCTGGTGAACCTCCTTTGCACCGTCTCCGAAAGCAGTATATCCTTCCTCAAGTAAGCAGACCAGAACTGCACACAGTACTCCAGGTGTAGCCTCACCAGTACCCTGTACAGTTGCAGTATAGCCTCCCTGCTCTTAAATTCAATCCCTCTAGCAATGAAGGCCAACTTTCTATTTGCCTTCTTGATAGCCTGCTGCACCTGCAAATCAACTTTTGTGATTCATGCACAAACACTCCCGTCCCTCTGCACAGCAGCATGGTTGAATCTTTTTTACCATTTAAGTAATGATCTGCTCTTTCATCTTTCCTTCCAAAGTGGATGACCTCGCATTTATCAACATTGTACTACATCTGCCCGACTCTTGCCCACTCACTTAACCTATCTATATCTCTCTGCAGACTCTCTGTAGCTTCTGCATAATTTGCTTTTCCACTCAATTTAGTATCATCAGCAAACACTCGGTCCCCTCTTCCAGATCGTTAATGTATATCATGAACAGTTGCAGGCCCAGCACTGACCCCTGTGACACACTGCTCACCTCTGATTACCAACAAGAGTAACACCCATGTATTCTAACTCTCTGCTTCCTATTAGTTAACCAATACTCTAGTATAATCCAATATATCACCTCCAATTCCATGCATTCTCATGGACAAGTCTTTTATGTGGCACCTTATTGAACATCTGTTCCCCTCTATACACTGTGCTCGTCAGATCCTCAAAGAGCTCCAGTAAGTTTGTCAAACAGTTCTTTCACAAGAACACAAAAAATATGGGAGCAAGAGTAGACCACTCAGCCCCTAATTCCTAAACCAGTGTTCAATACTGCCCCACTGCTTCAGCTCCTCTTCTGTGCCAGTTCCAAATAACCCTCAATCCCCTGAACTTTCAAATATTTATTTATCGCTGCCTTAAGCATATCCAATGATCAGGCCTCCATTATTCCTTCCAGAGATTCACTACCCTCTAAAAGATAAAAAAACAACTCCATGCTTTACTTTTAAATGAACAGCCGTTTGTTTGCCATTATATCCATATGTATGTACTTTTATTTCAGGTCTCCTGCATTTACATTTTTCTGCTTTTTAGTTTTTGATAATTACTTGGCTTTACTCCAGAAAATTACCATAAAAGGTGTGGATGGACTGAAATACCCCCCCCCCCCCCCACAGACAGCTCTTTCCAGCCATGTCTCTATATTGTCATATTCTATATAGGCATCCATTAGTCTCGTGAGACCATGGATTTGCACCTTGGAAGGTTTCCAGGGCGCAGGCCTGGGCAGGGTTGTATGGGAGACCGGCAGTTGCCCAAGCTGCAAGTCTCCCCTCTCCACGCCACCGATGTTGTCCAAGGGAAGGGCAAGGGCTGATACAGTTTGGCACCCGTGTCTTCGCAAAGCAAAGTGTGGTTAGGAGCCTTGCACAAGGTCACAATACGCTGCCTTAGCTGACGCTCAAACTAGCGACCTTCGGATCACTAGACCAACACCTTAACCACTTGGCCACACTGGAAGTAGATCAAGCAGTTTATACTTAAGGCAGGTCAGTATAGGAAGAGGAAAGGCAGGCTTTGCAAAACAGAGTAAAATTAAACATAAATCTAGGCAGGCAAGTGAAACCAAAATGAAGAGTAAATGAATTGGATTTAATTAGGTGTCCTAGGATTGATCTTACAACTAACAACCATTGTAACTTTTTCACGGTAATGTTTTATGTTCTGATTATATGTAAACAAGACAGAAAAGCAAGTTCCCTGTAGCTGTGGGGAGTTGAGAAATCTCTTATTTAAACAGAAACAACATACCTACGTCTATATTTTGATGCATAAATCTATATATATCTGCACATGAATATTTCTACTACTTTTTTTAGCACACTGCAGCAGCCTTTTACACACATACCTACATTTCACAGAAATAAGAGCACCTCCAATGTCATCATTTTCTACACTGCAGAGAAAATGTAATCAAGTAAACATGAGGCTCTGGGATAGGATGTTAATCTGGGCTGGTGTACACATTGAACTGATCAGCTTCCATCAGAGAATCACTGACATGCACTGATCAAAAAGCAACACAGGAACAGACTAAATCATTTTGTAATGTGTAAAAAGGTAAGGGACTTTTTCTCCTCCCAACAAGGAACAGCTGCCACAGCTGAGATTTGGTGTTTATAGTCAATAACTACAAACTCAAAAACCTCTGTGCAATCTTTAAGTTATTTCTACAAGAGTGTGTACATATGTAAACTTTCAGGGCAAGATTTCCATTGGTAAGAATTATCACAGCTCAGTGAAATAAAAATAATAATTCTGACAGAGAAATTATTCTAGCGTAAAGGCCCTCTCTGATCTATTTCAGTTGATGAAAGTATCAAAATTTTTGCCCTGTAGTTACCATGGTGACCTTAAATGTACACACCATAACCTGCATTCAACAACAGGACCAAGGGAAAAGCATTTATGTGTGGCCTATTGAGCCATTCATCCAGGAGGACCACAACCTTGTCATAGGGTTTCGAGGCCTGCGTGCCTAGTGACCCAGAGACCTAGGTTGGCTGGAGTCAGGGCTTCTGCTCTGGCTCTTAGCCAAGTCACCCATGCCAAACAGGTCAATGAGTAGAGGCCAGATGAAAAGTGGCCCACTGGTCCTCTGGACCTCCAGCTTCGGGGCTTCAGCTGTGTTCGCTACCCTGACTGGTCAAAAACAATCGTTAGGGAAAAAGCAATGAAGAGTTCTTTTATATAGACAGAGTTGGAGGCCGCTCATTGCTGCCCCAAATGCCAATGGCATACCAGTAATTAAAGTTGTTCCATTCCTGTCCATCACAAGGCAGAATATGTGCATTAATAGGGAGAGGGACTCGCAATTCCTCCCCAAACTTTCTTCTGCAAGGCTTCATTCATCAAAGTACAGTATTAAGCACTGTAATGTTTGCTTTGAATCTCTATTTGGCTGCATTTGTTTGTAACTAAGGCTGAAAGAAGATGTGGTTTTCCATATGCAGCTTGCTCTGAACGTTTGAATGTTCATCAAAATACTGATCTAACAAGCGGGAATTGATAGCTCTTCCCGTCATGTCTGGAGGACAAGTGAGCTGAAAGTCTCAGCTCTGAGATTATAATGTGGTTAAGTGACTGGTCTGAATATGACTTGTTTATGCTAATATAAAATACAAAATAAAAAATATACAATGGGCAGAGTCGACTGAAAAGTTGAGGAAAATCATCCTATAAACTGACACAAAGTATTTGAAGGTATACATATGGTTCCCCTGGAATTTAACTTCTAAATAAAATTGTAGGACATGAGAATACAAAGTCAAACCAGAGAAAGGTAACTGTCACGAAGGAAGGCCTCCCACACCAGATTACAACCTTTGTTGGGATTCATTCTATAGATTTGATGAGTAGGCCCACAACAAAATGAATCTCAAGGTTGTATGTAGTGACATGTATGTACTTTGATAACAAAATTTGCTTTGAACTTGGGAAAACAATAATAAAATACAGAATAAAATGTTACGGTTACAGAGAAAGTGCAGTAATAAGATACGAGGCAGATTTTGAGATCGAGAGTCCACCTTCTTGCCCAAGGGTCAGTCCAGTACTCTCATGGCACTGCCATTGAGTCTAATGGCACATGCCTTCAGGCTTTTGTATGTTCTGCCCAATGGGAGGGGGAGAAGACAGAATGCTGCTTTGTTTTAAAAATAATTAAATGTAGCAAAGACCCGATGGTTCAAGGTGGCTGATAGATGACAATGAAATGACTGGCTCTCTGCCCTGTACTGAGCTGGCAATGAGAACATAATAAGCCTTTTTCAGATCCAGCCTGGATTGGTATTGTGCTGAGGATCTCTGCACTATAATACATAAAATGAAGAAGGTGAAATGGATCCAAACAATTATCATGTTATTTCCCCCATTTTACCTTTTCCTGCAGATAAACATTGCAAGGAGAATGATCAGGCCCGTCACCAAAGCAAAGCAGATCCAGATTATTGTGGTGGTATTATATCGGAGGGAGACTAAAAGGAACAAGATATATGTTGTTAAACTGATACCTCCAATTTGTTGTCACTCTACAATTAGGCAGCAATTAAACAAATGAAAAATCAAATATTTTCCTTTAATAACTAATGATTGAGACAAATGTGATGCCAATTTTCAGTAATGCAATTATTTTTACTATGGTTACCATGGAGATCAACCTTAATCAAATAATGCATCTGAACAGATATCTTAATTATAAAAAGAGCTAAACAGTTTCTGAGTAGTTATAGCAGATTTTATTCAAATATTTTGCTACAATTGAGGCTTGAGATTATTGTCCTTTGGTTACCATGGTGACCTTGAATGTGCACACCATAATCTGCATTCAACAATAGAACCAAAGGCAGTGCATGTATGTGTGGCTTGTTGAGCCATTCCCATACATCACAGGGTATAATCTGTGCATTAACTCAGAAGGGCAACTCTGGTTCCCTCATGAATTGCTACTACATCAAAGAAACAGTGCAGAGAAAAGGATGGTTATAAATCTTAACTTGATGCCAACTCACAAGAAAGGCCAGAAGAAGTTGATTTAGACTAGAGAACCAGGCTCTGCTAGGGATGAGTCTCCAGGATCCTGGGAATGCTAGAGTGTGTGTCTGTGGGTTTTGAGAATGTTGGAATGCAATTTCTTAAAATGTTGGAGCATGAATGTGGGAATGTCGGAGTTTTGGGGCTTCTACCTAGTAATGTCAGGATGTGGGTGAATGTTGGAGTGTGTGTCACAAAATGTTGGGGTGCAGGTCTGCGAATGTCAGAGTTCATGTCCCGGGACGTTGATGTATCTGCGTCTGGGGACATCATTGTGTAGGTCTTGGAAATATTGTGGTGTGTGGCTGGGAATGTCAGGGTGTGGGTTCAATGTAAATAATGATTTGCCTTCTCATTCATTCTCCCAAATTGGGTAACCTCTAATCTCCATGTATTAAACCTCCATCTTGTCCCCTCACTTCACCTGTGCCTTTCCACTTTGTACCATCAAGCTGATTCCCGGGATGGAGGCTCCGGTGTATGGAGGGTGGTACATACGGATGTGCAGACACACAATGGGATTTGGGAAAAGGAGTGGTGTTCCCGTAGAAGAATCTGTGGATGAATGGTGACCAACCCAGCACTGGCTTCACTGAGATTAGAGTTGAGCTGGTTTACTGTTCCATTGAAGCAGTTCCCTGGAGTAAGTTGTTCAATGTGAGGACATGCATGTGCACATAACCCTCAGCACTGCCCTGGTCCTCCTCTCGATGAGGATTCAGAGCACCTACCTATTTTCCCAGTTTCAATCTCGACAGTCTGACTGAAGCGGCCGCACCCAGCCGATGTTCGCGCTCGCACCTGAAATACATAACGGGTTCCAGGTTTCAGGTTGGAGACAGTCACACTTGTCCCCCTGGCTTTCAGTGTGGAGTAACTCTGTTGTTCCTTACCCTGTGGGACAGTAAAAATACTCCATTTTTAGGAGCAGCTTTTGGTAAAACCATATCGCAAGATATCAGCTACAAATTCACAGATAAAATCACAAATTTGGCTTACAGCCCTGTTTCATTTAGATTTATCACACAATCATTTATGGTAACATCATCCAGCAATGTTTTTCATTGTCTGACAAAGCTCTCATCAATTCACTGGACTAAAACATCTACAATCCTGCTCCTTCGCCTCTCCCTTCTCTTTTATTCTGGTTTCTGCCTCCTTCCTTTCCAATCCTCATGAAGGACCTTGGTTGTTGACTGTTCATTTTCCACCACAGATGCTGTCTGACCTGCTGAGTTCCTCCAGTATTTTATGCATGTTGTTCCATAACCCTCCACACTCTGAAAGCCACTGCATTTGTGATGCACCATCAATAACTCTCTCTGAGACGTAAAGGTGAGATATCGGCTTTTATTGACTGGAAGAATGAACAAGCAGTGAGTGACCACCATACTACATCCTGGAGACTGAGAGGCCGGGCCCAGGCCTCAATCACCTTTATACCGGGGTCTGTGGGAGGAGCAACAGGAGCAGTCAGTGGGGGGGGGGGGGGGGGCGTGTCCAGTCAGGGATATGTAGTTCACCACAAATTGTAATATGTGTTTTTAGTGACTGCTTAAGGAATGGCTATATCCTCCTTTATTTTGTTATTGTTTCTTACTGGGCTGGTCAGACAAAGGAGAAGGAAATGCTTCTCAAGTTACTCACAGGTGTACCTGGAAGGATAAACGGAATGGGGGGAAACACAGGGCAATCCAAAAGTAACAATAGAAAACTTGTTTTAAGCTGCAAGTAATAATAGCCTGTAAAGCAACGGCAGAGGCTGTAGCAGAGTTAGGTCCAGTGAAAGGAAAGTGGACAAATCAGAAGTTCATGGACATGTGAGACAACTCCAAGAAATAAGTCTCACTTATATACACTTCTATCTGCCACCCTCTGGCTAAAGAATATCTTCTTCATCTCTGTAATAAATGGATGCCCCTCAATTTTGAGGCTGTGCCCTCTGGTCCAAGATGCACCCACTACAGCGCACAGTGAGGACTGCCGAGTGCATCATTGGAGCCTCCCTGTACTCTTCCAGGTTGAAGAAGAGGGCGGTGAACATCATAAAGGACTCCTCCCATCCTGCGCACGGACTATTTGAACTGCTTCCGTCTGGTAGGTGCTTCAGATCCCTCCAGACTAAGACTAATAGGCACTGGAGAAGTTTTTTCCCTACTGCGGTCACTTTGCTGAACAGTTAACTGCCGGTTAACTGTCGGCTAACTATTACTTGGATTGCACTACTTGTATGTAAAATCTATATTTTCATTTATATTTATCATCTGTTATGAGCAGAGAGACAACATCTGCCGGAAGTAAATTCCTTGTATGTGTACAGGTACTTGGCAATTAAAGTCTGATTCTGATTCTGATTCTATAGGAAACATACTCCCCACATCCACTCAATCTAGGCCTTCAGTATTCGATAGGTTTCAATGAGATCCCCCCTCAATCTTCTAATCTCTAATGAGTACAGGCCCAGAGCCATCAAAGACTCCTTATATGTTAAGCCTTTCATTCCTGAAATCATTCGCATGAAACTCCTCTGGATCCTCTCCAATGCCAGTATGTCCTTTCTTAGATAAGGGGCCCAATGCTGCTCACAGAACTCCACGTGTGGTCTGATCAATGACTTAGTTTCACATCCTTACTCTTATATTTTAATCCTCTCAAAATGAAGGCTAGCATTGTACTGAGAGAATCTGCAGATGCTGGAAATCCAAGCAACCCACACAAAATGCTGGAGGAATTCAGCAGGCCGGGCAGCATCTGTGGAAGAGTACAGTTGACGTTCCTCCGGCATTTTGTGTGTGTTGGTAACATTGCATTTGCCTTTTTTTTTACCACCAACTCAACCTGCACATTAAACTTTAAGGAATCCCGCAAAGGGACTCCCAAGTCCTTTTGAAATCTGGTGTTTGAATTTTCCTGCTATTTAGAAAATAGCCTATGAATTTATTCCTTCTACCAAGGTGCACAACTGTACACTTCCCTACATTATAATCCATCTGCCATATCTTTGTTCATTTTCACAATCTAAGTCCTCCGGCAGACACCCTGCATCCACAAATTTACCCGCCCCTCCACCTATCTTTGTATCATCTGCAAACATGGCCACAAAACCATCAATTCCATCAACCAAATCATTGATATATAATTGGAAAGATGAAGTCCCAGTAACAGCCCCTTTGGAACACCACTGGTCAATGATAGCCAAGCAGAACTAGCTCATGTTATTCCCATTCTTCACCTCCTGCCAGTTAGCCAATCTTCTATACATTATAGTATGTTTCCTGTAATATCTCAGGCTCTTATCTTGTTAAACAGCCTCATGTGCACACCTTGTCAAAGGCCTTCTGAAATTCCAAGGAGACAACATCCACTGAATCCCCTTTATCTATCCTGCATGTTACTTCCTCAAAGAATTCCAACAGATTTGTCAGGCAAAATTTCCCCTTAAGAGAGCCTTGCTGACTTTGGCTTACCTTATCATTGTCCTCCAAGGAAACAAAACTTCATCCTTAATGATGGACTCCAACATCTTCCAACCATTGAAATCAGGTTAACTGGCCTATAATTTCATTCCCTCCCTCCCTTCTTAAAGAATGGAGTGATATTTGCAATTTACCAGTCCTCAAGAACTATGCCAGCATCTAGTGATTCTTGAAAGATCATTACTAATGCCTCCAGATTCTCTACAGCTATCTCTTTTAGAACCTTGGCTTAAAGTCCATCTGGTCCAGGGGACTCATTTAGCTTCAGACCTTTCAGCTTCCCAAGCATCCTTGCCTTAGTATCAGCCACTACACTCACTTCTGCCCCCTGACATTCCCAAATTTTTGACATACTGCTGGTTTCTTCCACAGGGAAGACTGATGTAAACCACTTAAGTTCATCTGTCATTTCTTTAACCCCATTACTACCTTTCCAGCATCATTTCCCAGTGGTCTGGTATCCACTCTCACATCTAAGAACATAAGAAATAGGAGCAGGAGTAGGCCATCTGACCTGTTGAACCTGCTCTGCCACTCCATAAGAGCATGGCTGATTTGACTATGAACACATCTCCTCCAAATCTATCTTTTCCCCATAACCCTTAATCCCCTTGCTATGCACAAACACTCCTAAGTCCTTCTGCATAGCAGCATGCTGCAATCCTTTCCCATTTAAATAATTATCTGATCTTCCATTTTTCCTTCCAAAGTGGAAAAGCTCACATTTACCATCATTGTATCCATCTGCCAACCCTTCCCCACTCATTTAACCTATCTATATCTCTCTGCAGACTCTCCATATCCTCTACACGATCTGCATTTCCACTCAATTTAGTGTCATCAGCAAACTTAAATATCTGCACTGAGTCGCCTCTCCCAGATCGTTAATGTATATTGTGAACATTTGCGGGCCCCTGTGGCATACTGCTCACCTCTGATTGCTAACCAGAGTAACACCCATGTATGCCAACTCCCTGCTTTCTATTGGTTAACCAATCTTCTATCCATGTTAATAAATCATCCCCAACTCTATGCATCCTTATCTCATGGATAAGTCTTTTATGTGGCACCTTATCGGACTCCTCCTAGAAATCCTTGTAAATAACATCCATCTGTTCCCTTCTATCCACTGTGCTTCTTTTGTCCTCAAAGAACTCCAGTTAGTTTAGCAAACAGGACCTGCTTTTGCTGAATCCATGCCACGTCTGTGTTACGGATCCATTTCTTTTCAGATGCCTCGTTATTTCTTCTTTAATAATATCTTCAGGCATTTTCTGAGCTACAGATGTTAAACTAACTGGCCTATTAAAATATGAATTTTGCCTACATCCTTTTTTGAACAGTGGCATGACATTCACCTTCTTCCAATCTACCGGAACCTGCCGCCCAGCATCCAGAGAATTTTGGTAAATTGACACCAAAACCTCAACTATAACCTCTGCCATTTCTTTTAGTACCTTGGGATGCATTCCATCAGGACCAGTGGACTTGTCTGTCTCTAGGCCCACAAGTTTGCTCAGCACTACCTATTTACTGATAGCAACTGTATCGAGGTCACTAGAGACTAGACACTACAATACTACAGCACAGTATAGGCCTGTCGGCCCTCAATGTTGTGCCAAACCATATATTCCTTTAAAAACTGTACTAAACCCACACTAACCCATAACCCTCTAATTTTCTTTCATCCATGTGCCTGTCTGAGAGGCTCTTAAATACCCCTAATGTTTTATCCTTCAACACCATCTCTGGTAAGTCATTCCAAGAACCCACTACCTTCTGTGTAAAAAACTTACCCCTGATGTCTCCCCTAAACTTCCCTCACTTAACTTTGTACATATGCCCTCTGGCATTTGCTATTTGTGCCCTGGGAAACAGGTACTGGCTATCCACCCTATCTATGGCTCTCATAATCTTGTAGACCTCTATCAAGTCCTCTCTCATCCTTCTATGCTCCAAAGAGAAAAGTCCCAGCTCTGCTAACCTTGCCTCATAAGACTTGTTTTCCAATCCAGGCAGCATCCTGGTAAATCTTTTCTGCACCCTCTCCATAGCTTCCACATCCTTCCTATAATGAGGTGACCAGAAATGAATACAATACTCTAAGTGCGGTCTCACCAGAGATTTGTAGAGTTGCAACATGACCTCTCTACTCTTGAACTCAGTTACTCTTTTAATGAAGCCTAGCATCCCATAGGCCTTCTTAACTACCTTATCAACCAGCGCAGCGACATTGAGGGATGTATGGATTTGAAACCTCTGTTCATCCGCACTCTTAAGTAACTGACCATTCCATTAACCCTGTACTCAGTCTTCTGGTTTGTCCTTCCAAAATGCATCACCTCACACTTGTCCAGATTGAACTCCATCTGCCACTTTTCTGGCCAACTCTGCAGCCTGTCTATATCCTCTTGTAACCTTCGACAACCTACAGGTCCATCCACAACTCCTCCAATCTTCGTGTCATCCACAAATTTACTCACCCATCCTTCTGCCTCGTCATCCAGGTCATTTATAAAAATCACAAATAGCAGAGGTCCCAGGACAGATCCTTGCGGCACTCCACTAGTCACTGACCTCCAGGCAGAATACTTTCCTTCCACTACTACCCTCTGCTTTCTTCCTGTAAACCAATTTTTACACCTCCTATCACATCCATATCACCTCTTTTCGGCATGTTAGATGTGTCCTCCACTGTGAAGACTGACACAAAATAGTCATTCAGAGCTTTAGCTATTTCCTCAATACCCAATATCAGTCCTCCTTCTTGTCCTCCAAGAGAACTATGTTCACTTTGGCCACCCTTTCTGCTTTATATATTTATAAAAACTTTTACTATCCATTTTTATATTTTGTGCTAGTTTCTTTTTACCCTTCATATATCTGAAAAAAAAACCTCTTTTATATAATTGTCTAGTTCCTTATGGCCTTTTTAGTTGCCTTCTGTTGGTTTTTAAAAGCTTCCCAATTCTCCACCTTCCCATGAATATTTGTTATATTATACACCCTCTCATTTGCTTTTATGCTATCTTTGACTTCCCTTGTTTTCCAGTTGTCTCATCTCCCTTTTAGAATTATTTTTCATCTTTGGGATGTATCTATCCTGCACCTTCTGAATTGCCCCCAGGAACTCCAGCCATTTCTGTTCTGCCATCATCCCTGCTAGTGTCCCGTTTCAATCAATTTTGGCCAGCTCTTCTCTCATGCCTCTGTAAATTGCTTCACTCCACTGGAATACTGATACATCTGACATTACCTTCTCTCTCTCAAACTGTATGGTGAAGTCTATCATGTTATGATCACTGGCTCCTAAGGGTTTCTTTGCTTTAAGCTCCCTAATCAAATCTGGAAATCATACTTGAGGAAACATAAAACAGCCAATTCATCTACCAAGCAGTATGTCTTTGGGGTAAATGAGGAAACTGAAAGAAATCTCACAAGCCACAGGGAGAATGTGTACACTGTGCACAGGAGGCACTCGAGTTTGAGATTGAATCTGGCTCTCTGAGCTGCGAGGCAGCGTTTCTACCACCTGCTCCACTCCGAAAGGAAATAATTTGCTCTAGTTATTAGAAGAGTCTAAGGGAGTGCATAAGTTAGATTCCCCTTACATAGAGCTAGTATGGACTCAATAGGTCAAATGTTACCATCTTAGAAATTACCTGAGTTTGAATTCCAAGTTCAAGAGTAAAAGGAGAAGTTCAGTGAAGATGAAGCAAAAACTATTAACATCAGGGAAAGCTGCAGAAAAGTGATTTCAGAGGAGCAATGGTATTTTGTCTCAAGCTACTGAACAGCCAATGGCTTAAAAAATTGAAAAAGGTGAGAAAACCACAAGAAAAACAACTTGATATCGAGAATGATTTAACACAAGAGAAATTGTATTTAACACAACCTAGGTGTAGGACCTAGGACACCCCATATCTAAAGCAGTCAAGTTATCATTTTAATGTTAACTATATCAAGATGCCAAAATAATGGTTAGAGAATTGGGTTTTAAGAAGTGTCTTAAAGGAAGAACAGAATGCAGAGAGGCAAGGATTAAAGGCACAATTTCTGAGCTGAATGTTCAGGTGGCTGAAGTCATAATTGCCAATGAAGAGATTTTAGTCTTTATAACTATTAGAGTTGATTGTTTGACAACAGAGTGCAGAGACGGAGACCTGATGGAAAAATATCTCCATTAAAGTCAGACCTGGCTGACCAGCCCTTTCAATTAACAGACCTCATTTGTGATGTGCCTGCATTACCCTTCTCTGTGTTTGGCCCGAACCAACACTGAAAAGGGATTCGTAAACACAACATTCTCTGAGTGGAGTTTGTCTGCCAAAAGCTAATCCAATGTTCTTAAATAACTGCAGTGCATTGATTTGAAGTTCAAGAGGTGGCAAGCATTTATCCCAAGCAATCTCACAACATGGCTCAGTTGAATTATCCTCCATTTTAGAAACACTCACGTTTAGGATTTCTGTGACAAACTGCTTGGTTTTAATGCTCCGTGGTAGTTGGGGTAAGTTTTGGAGGAACATTGAGCAGTAGGATATCTGTTCAGTGTCATTGGTGTTAGCATAAGGTCTTCAACAGAGACAGATTGTGGGCAGCTGTGTTTTGGTAGGGTCTCCAATGTGTATGTGTTATGATTTAGTGAATATTTTACTGACAATTAACAATAAATGTAATAAAATAAACCTCATCTAGAAACGGTTCCACTAAAATGGTCAGTGTGTTGAACTGGAGCCTTGTGGCAATGTGAACACAGGTGTACTGCACCACAACAAAGGGAGCCCAACAGGATGAATGTAACAGTCTATATTAAAATAAATGATAATGAGTGGATTGTTTCTCAATGGTGAGCTCTCTCTGTGGAATGCAATGTCTCACAATTGTATTATTGATGATATCTACATCTTGCATTACATTCTCCCTTAATCACCATTCCCTGTATCAACTATTTAAAATGGGCCTTGACAATGTGTGTATATAAATGTACAATTCACTGCCAGATGATCATGGCTTGAGAAACACTCCTTTCAGAAGTGAATCACTCAGTTAAATTCTGTTCTGAATCTAAATTGGACAGCTTCAGTCCAAAGTGAGTTAGTAATTGTTAATGAAGGACAGTTTGGGATTTGCATAGTTCATCACAAAGAAACAACAATAATTACAAATGTTTAGCATATTGCACCCATGAAACCAGCAACCAGTGGTCAGAGCGAACCAAACATGAAGTGTATTGATCAGAATCAGGTGGAAACACGGCCAGCTCCAGCTGTGCAGCCTGGTGTAAGAACATCCCAGTAACCAACTTGCCACCGTCAGCCAGTAATTCATCTATTTCCAGACAGTCCTAATATTTCATGCGGCATCAAGAGTAGGTGAGAGAATCCGACACAAGGATTATGGAACACACCACTCCCCACTCACAAGTGAAGAAACGATACCAAGGTAGTTTCAATGGCATTGAAAATTGCTCAGATACGGATTGTCCACCAAAGGCAGCACTCAAGCCCAAATCTCATCTAACCCAATTACTATCCTGATGGAACATCTCTGATCCAGTGGGAATCTGTACACAGCAACCTCCTGTAAATAATAAGGACAAGTTAATCAGATCTATACGGTGTGTGCATATGATTCTGCTTGTGCTTTCTCTAGTGTCACCTTCATCCTCCCCCTGAAAATGACAAAGCTTCCACATGTTGATGACTACTTTTTCTGATTGACCAAGACCACTCAGTCAGCTGGAGGTTCGGCTGAAAAGGCAAACATTCAACATATTTGCTAACTGATGCCTGACTGATGTAGATTCAATGTGACTCTGTAGACAATGTGAATGATAGCAAGGAGGCAAGGCACAGTGCGGAAAGCACAAAGAAAAAGAGATGGAATTTATCAGTGGAGAGTGAAGAATTTTATAACCTCTTGTAATATAACACATACAACAATATATATTTCATCTCAAAATGAAATATAAGTTACTCTGTATGACAAACAACATCCATGGTTTACAAGTAATTTGTCTGGTGTTTATACTTCTGTGAACTTGATGGAGAATAAAATTATTAGATTGTAATCCAATCCTATCAATACCTTGCTCAGTGAGTTAGATTCAAGTTATCCAAGATGCCCTTGCTCGTGGTTAGTTTGTATGGCACTTCAGTGTTGTGCGTTTTCTTGATTTAATATCCAACAAATCAATCTGTCAATTTATAGCCTGAAGCTTAATTCACACAATGATCATTCCTCTGTGATGGGGCACTTGGCAGCACAGGTGTCTTGTCCAATGGATAGCAACAGTGATAACCAGCAATACACATGTACAGCATAAAAGACCCTAAATTTGATCAGATTAAGAGTGAGGAACATAGGGGACAATTTCTGAATCTTCCAGTCTAGTGAGAGTCACACTTGGTGATTGGAGCCAGTAATGCTTTCATCTCTCCGGGTCCTCGTTATTCTTGTCAATTAAATCTTTCAAATCCAGGTCTGAAGTTCTCTCCAGGAAAAACATTTCCTTAAAGGCAGCAATTGACTCAAGCCTCTTCATCTGGAATGACGCAATACAGTATGCACTTGAATCCAATTGAAGGATCACAACCCCAAACATTAACTACCCATTTCCTTCCAAAGATACTCCTTGAACTGTTGAATTTTTCCAGCATTTTGTTCTTGTTCTATATAAGTCATGGGGAGCTTCTTTTTTCATTGGAAGACTTTACAAAGCAATTATGAAAATACGTTCTCAATAAATGGGGTCCCACTATGGCTTGCTGTCAACAGAAATGCCCTCTGCTCTGGGACAGGCACGTTTGTGTGATAAAACATGGGCTAAAGCTCTGAATCACTGGTACTGGTGAGCTGCTGGAAGATTATCCCATGCCTGAATGTTGCCTTCTAAGATCATTAATTGGACAGTTTGACAGTCTGATAGAAAGGCTGTTAATTATGACTGACTAGATGGTTTGAGTATGTGAACGGCAGGACCCTTGAGGCAGAGAGAAGATTCTGCTCTATATTTTTCGTGCTGTATTGATGTAACAGTTTAAACAATTCAATTCTAATGTGCAGAAGCATCTATCACAATAAAATTAAATGTGATTGTTCTCTTCTAGGTCTGCCTTTAACGGAAGTCTACACCACAGCTAGTCACAGTGAAGAAGAAAAAATTAAATAGCGAGTAGAGCTCCTCAGATCAGGAAGGGGAAAAAAAAACTTTAATCAACTTTACCAACAGTGCTCACCAACCCATCTGTCAATGTCAAAAAAGTCATGTGGAATTGTATCACCTGGTTTGGAGAGGGTCTGAATTGAGAAACAGTAGATAACAGACGAACATTCAGCCCATCAATCCATGCCGGCCTCTACCCTTTCCTGCTCTGATTTCCTTGCAACCCTTATTCCTTCTAATTTCCCATCAGCTCCCATTTGAACCTTTTATCACTTATTCACTGTGGCCAATGATCCTACAACATATCTCAGGAAAATGAGAGGAAAAAAATTCAGACAACCTCTGGGGAGACTCATCCAGTAATGGAGAGAATGTGTAAGCTTTGCACAGTTGACACCTGAGGTCACACTTGAACACTGACCTCTCGAGTTCTCAGTCCACCAGCTGTGCTATGATATAACTAGCCCAATGTAAAAATGCACATGGGTGACAGTCATTTGAGTAACCTCCTCTAAAGGCAAGCAAATCATTTCAGTAATATTTTTATTTTGCAATTGTCTCTCTGATCCCGCCAGCCTATTAGCTTCATTGGCCATGGGTTTGTTTTCTCAAGACGGGAGGAGGACTCCAGGAGTTGGAGAAAGAGCGAAGCAATCAGCTTCAATAACTTCTCCAACCAAATCTTAGTTGATAATTTATTCTATGGCCGTACATTTAATACATGGATTTTGAAGCTTCCAAATAAGCTTGTAAGTACTTCTGTATCAAAAAACTTGGCAACAGGTGGATGATAAGGGTTCCAGCTGCCTCCAATACCTCAAAGATGTGCTGATAGATAAAATGGCCGCAATAACTTACTGCTTAGCATACATGAGTGACAAAGAAATGAAAGAGAAGTTGATGGCCAGATGAAAGAATAAATGAAAGGATCACAGGAAATTAAATTTGAAATGCTACAGATAAGAGTAGCCCAGTACAGGCACAACAGGTCCAGTACTGTCCTTCCATTTAGTGAACTCCTGTGCTGAGTTAGTGTGGATGGGTGCTTGCAGGAAGACATCCTCACTAAAATTGTTTACAAACTCAAGTCCCATCCAAATCAAAAACTTTACTGTATTATGTGGGTAGAATTGAAATATTGCCAGAACTTTCTCTGGACTCTGGAAAAGGGAAGTGCCCAAGGCTTTCTATTCCTATGGAGTTTCATTTCATTTCATTCTTAGTATCCAGACAGCAGATAACTGGTCAAGTGCATGGATGTCCAAGACTTGCTGCTTTTCCCAAGCAATACAAGTTCCAATAAGTGACAACACTCTGCAGTATTTTTTATGTAGCATTAAAGCTTCAGTTTTATTTCTGCAGTTGAAACTTCCTCCCTCAGTGTTTCTCTTGCAGCGATACATTGATCTGTGCTGGATTCTGCCTGCCAATTTGGCTGATATATTTCCCTCTTGAAGACTTCTTTTAAAGGTTGTTTGATTATTGATCAAACAAAACTTGATTAAACTTCATTTTATGAAAGGTGATCAAAATCTAAAGAGAAAAAAAGAGCAGTTGTTTGAAGCATAAGATGTAGGGAGAGAGGCAGAGGGACAAGTGTGGGTATAGGAAGTGAAAGGCACACTCACCTGTTAAAATGGTGGTCATCAAGATAGGATATCAAAATGGTGGGTAAGGTGAGGAGAGAAGATAGCAAAGCTGGGAAGGATTACAAGAACAAGGAGGGGAAGATTGTGGAAGGATGCAAAAGGAAGAGGGAATTTAAAAGAACTGTACCAGAATGAGAGACAAAAATGTGACCAGAGTAGTGCTGGAGTAACAGGACTTGATGTGACCCAGGACATAAGCATGAATGGTTTAGATGAAGTTTTTTATGAAGAGTGGAAGTCAGGAGGTCAGCTAGCTCATGAATACTGCAGAAGGAGGTCTCCATTCATCCATTGCCAGAGCTATTTTCTCAGAGGAGAGATTAGAGTGTTACAGTCCTATATTGACACGATTGTGGGTTGTAACCTCTGGGGTTTTACAGACTAACTTTGAATGAAATCTCTCTTTCAAGAAGCTTCACAATTCCCATTTGCTTTTCAGATGACGGATGTGGGACTGGGCTCTATAAAGACTGGCAGGACGGAGGGTGGGGAAAGATGTGGGGTTGGACTTTACTCCACCCATCCTCTAGAAACCAAGCAGGCAGGTAGTTAACATAATTTATAATCCTCAGAGTGGAACTTCTGTCCTCCCCTCCTTCTGTTCAAATGTAGGCACTTTCTGAGTAGGAGCTGGAAAACCATGAGTTCAGACACAGTGAATGAATGTCCATCACACATCTCAAGAACACAATCAGCATTCTGTGAGCATCATTCACTCTCATCCTGCACGTTAGAAGTTGCCTCCCATCAAATGCAAGTGGGGGATTCCTTTCCCTTTCCTGGACTATAACTAAGACAGTCATATTTGTGGAAATTGGCTCAATTTCAAGCCCAACCTTGATCTGAGAGTGAAAATGAACAGTCAACAAGCTATTTAAAAACAGCTTTGAGTATATTTTCTTATAAGAAATACCAGATTTG
This sequence comes from Hypanus sabinus, assembly GCF_030144855.1. NCBI lineage: Eukaryota > Metazoa > Chordata > Chondrichthyes > Myliobatiformes > Dasyatidae > Hypanus > Hypanus sabinus. The sequence goes on along the minus strand of NC_082732.1, from coordinate 6,752,675 downwards.
TGGCTGCAAAGTAACCTCAGAGGAACATGAGGATGGGGGTGTAAAGAGGTACCTCATGCCAGTTCCTTGTCCTGCAGTCAATGACACAGCAATTGCACCACTCTACACACACAGTTATGATTTATTTAAGGAGACAAAAGGAAAATGTTTACCTTCTCAAAGTACTTGATCTCATACTCCAATATGATGCCATTGGGCTGGGCGGGTTCATGCCACATCAATGTTACACTGTTCTGGCTGGTGTTTTCTTGCTTGACCACTAAGATCTGCGATGGGGCTGAAGGCACGCAGACACCCATGGGCAAAAATAAAACACTGTGATCAGACTGGATATTACAGCATTAGTGAGAAGCAGCGAGTTTTGACAGCTCACAAGAGGTAAACTGGATTAAAACAGACACACAAGAGTTTTCAATCCAGAGGACAACTTAGGGTACTGCAGTCATGTCTGTGCATCAACACATTTCCAAGATCTGCGTACACACTTATCTCGGGCACAGGAGTATGTGAAACAAAGCTAAATTTGCCCTGTAATGGACTGTCATTTACTGTGACAAGGCAGGTTACACGTACTGCAGGCCTTCAATAACCAGAAGGTTTTCATCAGCTGAATACCAGCTCAACGACTGCTAAAGCAAAGTGACAGAGAAGCAATGTCTCGCACTTTGTGGGGACATGGGAAAATTAGACTTCAATACCAAATTCACAAAGAGAATCATTTTAGGCAGAGCCAGGTGGAGGAGATGCTGATAATGTCAGCGGGTTTCCCCTTCCAAGTTACAGTCTGGCAGTAACGCTCGCAGATATGGCAAACAATCACCAGATGATCTATAGGCAAAACAGGCTTCCTGGTCTGGAAGCACCGCAGAAAATAAAGCTTAAAAACAGTGTTTTCCAGCAGAACGAAAAGATCTTACAGCAGAGAGAGTCAAACTTGTCATTATAAATAATAACTCAAAAAGAAAAAAATCTTTACTGCAGACTTCTTCATGAAAGCTTCTGTTAAAAGGAAGAAGATGACAGAATATTTTCTGAGTATTTGGGAGTTCTCATGTGGTATTGTTCTAGGAATTTTAATGCCCTGAGTAGACACGTTTTCAATCTAGATATAATAGTTGATCCACTACTATATTACTCATGGAGCAAGTCTAATGAGCAGGATAGTGGTAACACTTCTTCGCAGAGTGATGGTATCAGGGCTTTATTAGTGTTACATTTGACCAAGTGCAGGGGAGTCAGACAGAGTCAGAATAGAGGGATGTTCATTTAGAGAAGAGATGAGGAGGAATTTCTTTAGCCGGAGATTGGTGAATTTGTGGAGTCCAATGTCGCAGATGGCTGTGGAGACCACGTAAATGAGCAGATTTAAAGCAAGATAGATACGTTCCTGATTAATCAGGGTGTCGAATGTTAGAGGGAGAAGACAAGAGAATGTGGCTGAGAGGGATAGTAAGATGATGGAATGGTGGAGCAGACTCCAAGTGGCCTAATTCTGCTCCTATGTCTTATGGTCTTATTCAGTACATGTCGTTCTGGTCTGTATAGAGGTGAGCCAAGAAATAGACAGACCCAGAGCTCCAACACATTGAGGTCAGTGATGTTGGACTTAGGTCTGTCCTTTCAGCCCACATGGGGGTTTCCTCAAACCAGGACAATCACCCATTTCAAGTTCACTTCCTATTCGCATATTGACATGTCGGTACATGTCTTCCTCTATTGCCATGTTGAGGCCAAAAGCAGGTTGGAGGAACAGCACACCATATTCCATCTTAGTAACCTACAACCTGATGGCAAGAACATCAGCTTCTCCAACTTCCAGTAACCACTCCCTTTGTCAACCCTCCCACCACTTTGTTTTTCCTCATTCTGCTGATCATCTCACCCCTTCCCTTCCCCTCTTCTGTCCTCACAGCCTGTCCATCACTTCTCTTAATTCCATCATCTACTGTCCTCTCTGATCAGATTCTTTCTTCTGCAGCCCATTAACTTTTCCACCTATCACTTCTCAGGAATTCCATCATTCCTTTTCATTCCCCTCTCCTCCACCCACCCACCTTTCTCCTCGCCTGGATTCATATATCACCTACATGAGAAAATCTGCAGATGCTGGAAATCAAACAAAGGAACTCAGAGGCTGGGTGGCATCTTTGTAAAAGAGAAACAGTCAATGTTTTGGGGGCTGAGACTCTTCATCAAGATCCTGATGAAAGGTCTTGGCCTGAAACATTGATTGTTTGCTCTTTTACATAGATGCTGCCTGGCCCGCTGAGTTCCTCCAGCATTTTGTGGTTGTTGTCTTCACATATCATCTGCCAGCTGGTACGCCTGCCTTCCTCCCCGCCGCACCTTTTTATTTTGGCTTCTACCTCTGTCCTTTCTGCTTCCAATAAAGGGTCTTGGCCTGAAACATTGGCTCTTTATTTCCCTCTGTAGATTCTTCCTGACCTGCTGAGTTTCTTGAACATTAAGTGTTTGCTTCTCAAGATTTCCAGCATTTGCAGAACCTCTTGTGTCTTGTGTGCTATCACCTTGGGACTGGACATGATTTTGCAGGAGCAGATAATCCCCAGCCTGTTTCTACCCACATCCCATCGCCTGATGCCTGTGGACTATTACTGCTATTGGTCCCAGCCCTCCCCTCTCCAGTGCAAAGAAGCAAAACACCACAGGCTGAACTGCAAAGGTTGAATCTAGGTAAGTAACGCTCACAAAGAATAACAAGTAATCACGATCTTCCATGATATTAGTAACAGCACGTTTAAATACAGGCACCGCTCTGAACATTCCTTGAAGCCAGTTTGCACCTGAATCCAACCAAGAGAGATTTCACTCACCAGAAGCATTGGCTAAGGTGTCAGGCCTATCACTCTAAACCAGCATTAGGCTGCTCGCAACCAACAGACCGTGACTAATGAGCCAGCCTCCTGCCCACATCATACAACACTAGTTCCAACTGAATAAATGGTTAGAATGGCAGCTGAGATCATTAAAGTGTGTTTAGATGGCAATTTAAATCCCTTATCTTTAATACTTGCATCCTTGGTCACCTTACCCTAAAGCCGCTAGTGTTTTAACTGGCGTGTACCTCGGTCTTGCAACCAGTGAAGACATCCCAACAAGACCATCAATAGAAGAGGCAACCCAGCTCTACCTCTGAGCTAGGAGGGGGTGATTATTTTCACTCTAATGTCATACTTAGGGCATTATAAGAGGCACAGAATGAGCAAGAGAACATGTGCTTTGAATGTTAATGCCTTCACTTAGCTTCTGCGCTTAATAAAATCAAAATTAAAATATGAAATGTTAAAACCAATGTAAATTTCAGGAGGAAACTAATAATACGTGCTTTGAAAATGCAAGCCTTTAGAAAGAGTGAATTATAAATAGGCTAGATTGGTCTGTTCACATGTCTCGAGGTGATGGCACATAGAATTGATGGTCAATGAACCTAATTCACACACACCATAACATTCAACGTGGTAATGTAGAACTTAACTAAATCAGACTTATCTTTCATACCTGCCTGGTTAGTGGTGATATTAAGTGAAACAAACTGCCGGGGCTCCAAGCTGAGATCAGAAACGCCATTCACTGCCTCAACCTGCAGTGTATAGTTGGTGTGTGCCAGTAGGTTTACTATACTGATGGCTGGCTGGGTCAATCCCATCTGCTTTGGGCTGTATCTTATCTGGTTCCCACACGCTTCACACTGACTTGACTCCCAAGCACACTTCCTGCAGATGACGTTGTATCGGACGTCACTTCTCCCTCCACTGTTGGCAGGTGGGCTCCACTCCAAGAATACGGAAGTTCCATTCACACTGGATAGGGCATTTACTGGGGCAGTGGGTGGTCCTGGTGTGTTGGGAGAATCAAAGATGCTTAAAGTCAAAGTACAATTGAAATGCCACACAGTATTGCAAATATATTTACACAATAGCATAGGAATATTTTTGAAAGCTCAGAGGCAAAAAAATCCCATTAATATTTTTTGTTAGTTCAAATTCCTTCTGAGAGAGCAACATAAAACATTAACACAAGAAAATCTGTCATGCTGGAGATCCAGCGCAACACACACAAAATGCTGGAGGTCAGGCAGCATCTATGGAAATGAATAAACAGTCAATGTTACTATTTTCAGCAATTCAAGATTCCAGATCCGAAGAAGGGTCCTGGCCCAAAACGTCGACTATTTAGTCATTTCTAAAGTTAGTGCCTGAGCTGCTGAGCTCCTCCACCATTTTGTGTGTGTGGCATAAAACATCTCTGTGCAATCATTCATTTCAAAATGTCAACTCAGCTCTCCACACCATTAACAATAACATGGGACTCAATAATATTCAACAACGGGGTGCAGTAGTTAGTGTGATGCTATTACAACTTGGGGCAATTTGGAGTTTGGAGCTCAATTCTGGCGCAGTTCTGTAAGGAGTCTCTGTATGTCCTCCATGTGGAATGCGTGGGTTTCTCCCGTGTGCTCTCGTTTCCTCCCACAGACCAAAGGCGTACCAGGTAGGTTAACTGGTCATTGCAAATTGTTGTGTAATTAGGATAGGGTTCATCAGATTTGTCGGGGAATCTGGGGCGGCATGGCTCAAAGGGCTAGAAGGGCCTACTCCATGCTGAGTAAAATCTCTCATCCAGTTCTAATCTTCCCGACAGTGCATTGACCTTATCATCCCACTCTCCAAGGGGACAAAATGACTTGTAAAACAGCGGGGAAGGGAAAACTCTGAAATTTTCCTCCAGCCCAAAAGCAATTGAGAAAGATTGCTCAACGCAACTGATTAATCCTAGAATTAAGCCTTTCAGTCCTAGCAGGATTCCAGTCCTATCAATCATCCACAGGCTTAAAATGAACAGCAATGTGACAGAGTGAAGACTGAAATCACCATTCTGCTCAGTGAACCAGCAAGGTCAGGGGGTTGTCCAAAATACTTGGGGTTGATCTTCAGACATTGCAATTGTATTTGAAGTAACATACAGCTCAAATGGCAATGGGGTGTGTGAGAGGAACAGGGCATTTCAACATGTTGTCCAATAGGAATCATTGATGAACCACAAGGGTATGATGGTGGCACCATTTTAATCACATGGGCTCAGTGGGATGGATATCTCCATGTCAGCCATCACTCTGCCACCTCCAACTCCACCCAGATACAACAGTTAAATAGATCAAAGAGCAGAGTATTAAAACTCGGTCTTCTAGAATGCCCAAGACTCTCTCTATTGCTGGGAGGTGGACCTCCAGCTAATTGGGGAGGAGTTGTTCAGCAAAAGGCCTTTTTGCTTCAGAATAGTCATGGGGTCACACCTCTAGCCTCTCCCAGGCAGCTTTTGAGTCTATAAAATCCCCACAGACATCAAGAGGCTAGGATACCTCAGTTATTCTGCATGTTTTTCAAAGAATTCTGCAAGAATTGATAGGGTTGTCAGTAGACAATCCGTAACTTGCATAATGTAACTGTACGTTGTGGGTCAAGTGATTCATAGGCATCCTTTGCAGCTGATTAAGATGCCTATGGAGTAAACATTTGAAATAGCTCTTACACTTACCGCTACTAATGGATACTGCTGTTACTGATATCTCAGTCCGATTGGTTTCACAACAGTCTCTTTTAAGAATTGTAGATTGGATTCTTTGTCCCTGACCCACACAAAGGATGAATCCCGATTTGTTACATATGAGAATCTCTGGCATGTTTCCTCTACTAGAACCCTCCACTTCAAGTTTGCAAACATCAGTGAATGCCCAGAAGCATATCCATAAAAGTGACAGTTAATCAACTAACCCTGGTGTAAATGTCAAAGACAGAATGTGGGCTTTATTTGTGATAAGTTCCCTTAAATAGCTCAAAATAGCTCAGCATTAAAATAGGTCACACTCAGCCAATTTGACAACCAGAAACCAGCATAATCGAGGAGGTTTGTCCTGCCAGACACATTCAACCCTGGATATTTTCCCTCTCCTGTCAGGCAGGAGATGACAAAATCTGAAAGCATGTATCACCAGATTCAAGGACAGCTTCTACTTCGCTGTAATAAGATGATGAATTGATTCCCTAGTACAATCCTGACCTCATAATCTACCTCATTGTAATCTTGCATTTTACTGTTTACCCATGTTGTGCTTTTAGTATTTCAGTAATGTTTGTGTGATATTGTAAATATATATTGTTTGATTAAGCATTTGTTGTTGTTTACATAATTCATTATGGATTACATGTAAAAGTACATGAATGGCATACGTCATTATGTGCGCAACTCACTAAAGTAAGAACGAAGTGGACATGTTTATCCCTGTGGATCATGTGTTTTTTTTCGATTAGTATTGAAGTTACAAAACATGACGACCTGCATGCACTTCATCTGTAGCTGTTACACTTTATTCTGCATTGTTGATGTTCTACCTCGATTCTCTGTGTAATGATTCGACCTGTACGGACAGCATGCAAGGCTAGCTTTCCATTCTATTTTAGTACATGTAACAATAATAAACCAATAGGACTACCAATGGAAAAAGTAGAAGATCTTCTGTCATTTCAGGAGTGTCTAATCTTCAGTGACATGATAGAAGCAGCAGCAGCTTTGGGTGAATTAGACCACAGAATGATTGCAATAAGCACCACTTGTGCTGGAAGCTCAGTCCACATTCTAACAACCCTCTGAGTGAAGAATTTCCCCTTCATGTTACTCTTAGACATTTCACCTTTCATCCTTAACCCAAAACCTCTGCTTGTAGTCCCACCCAACCTCAGTGGAAAAATTCTGCTTGGATTTACCATATCTACATCCCCTCAAATCGCCTCTGAATTTTCTATGTTTCAAGGAATAAGATCCTAACCTATTCAATCTTTCTTTAAAACTCAGGTCCTCCAGACCTGGCAACATCCTTGTAAATTTTCTCTGTACTCCTTCAACCTTATTTGTATCTTTCCTGTAGTCAGGTAACCAGAATTGCACATAATACTCCAAATTAGGCCTCACCAATGTCTTATACAACTTCAATGTAACATCCCATCTCCTGTACTCAATACTTTGATTCAAGAAGGGTCCTACAAGTAGGACAGCAAGGAGAAGCTAGTGAACTAGATTGCAGTGGGACTAACATTAGTGGTGGGATAGATACTGGAGGGGATTCTGAGAGAAATGAACTACCTGCAATTGAAAAGCATTGACTGGACAGGCATGGTCAACGTGGCTTTGTGCAGGAAATAACGTGTTATGAATTTGACTGAATTTTTTGAAGAGTTGACTGAAGGGTTTGCTATGTAGCTCTGCCTCTGATTCATCGATTGTACTTGGTCTAATTAGAGTTGAATTCTACCACATTTCCTCCCATAATTCCTGTTATATGGCTCAAGAAGAGAAGTCAATCCCTGGATTGGTGCCAGATTTTCTTTCTTCTGTTGCATCCACATCATAGCTTCATGTTTTAGTCTGACAAGTCACTAACTTTATTTGTGACCTTATACTGTAGACTTTGATAGTTTTTGTATAATTTATATCTTTTTGATAATTCTGCAATATCCTCACTCTGGTCCCTCTAGTTCTCAAAATATTTCTAATTTAACTACTTTAACCACATTCACACCTTGGCACTTGAAAGTTTCCTTCCTCGAAGGACATTGCGGCCATGGATGTTTTTCTGACAACTTAACAAGTTCAATTTTCTATTCCTAGCAAGTAAGGTGGCTACAAAGCACCTTAAAGCCTCAAAGCATTAACCATATAAAAATAACCCATAAAACAAAACATGTGTAGTAGAACAATGCTTTCAAGATGATTTTCTTGAACTGTGGAGGTTTATTGTGCTGAAAGGAGGAGAGAGCTCTCCTGTCAGTGAGCTTAGGGGTATATTCGTAAAGGGGTAGAAATAACTGCATCGGTAACTAGTGGAGTAGAGTGACTCCAAACTTTGCTTCAGATACAGGAGGGCTTTCCTGCCTCATGTAGGGTCCCCCTCTTTCGATGAATGTCAGTGATGTTGTGGTTCAGCATTTACGGATTAGGCTATTGCCTTTATGGACTGTAGTCTTTATCAGACGTACGGTTTTTAGATTCTGTGTTTTTAGTGCCCAGTCCTCTTCGGCTTTCTTGTGCAAGGGAAGGGTGTTTTGGGATGGGTGTTCTGTTTGCTTTCTTCGTGCAGGGGAGGGATCATTTTTGGCAGTCAATATTCCTGTTCTGTTTTGTGCGGGGGGTAGGGAGGATTGGGGGGTGTTTGATGATTGGGATGCCGTTCTTTTATGCGTGAGGGGAGGGGTGAGTTTGATGTTTCTCTCTTAGCGACTGTCATGTTCCTATGTTTCATGGCTATCTGGAGAAGATAAATTTCGGAGTTGTATATGGATATGTTTCGAATATAAATGAACCCTTGAACCTTGGAACGTTTGAGATTATCTAGCTGCATTTCTGATAAAAGGATTGTGTCTCTCACTCTTTTGCTGGTGGTCCAGACAGAATAATTTATATCAGGGACAGCAAAATCATGCCCATGACCTGATTATGCTCCTGACAGTACAATTACTTTCCTGTTTTAGAAATTCTGCTTCTGACAGTTGGATTGTGTTTATGATATTATCGTTATGTTTGTGACAAAATGGTTGTAACTGGGACATTTGGATGGTGTTCCTTATCTGGGGAAAGTATTTTAGTGTCCAATTAAGTTTCCCAACCATCAAAGTGATAGTTGTTTGCCCATCGGTCTGATTGTGTTTCTGACACAATGGTTGTGACTTTAAAAATGAATTGCAGCTCTTTTTATTTGAGTACCTCCTGTCTTGAGTGTTATGGTTCTGACAGTGGAGTCATTCTCTTGGCAAAATGACGGTCCAACAGTAGGATTTTGCACTAAACCTAGTGACTCCGTTCCCAACATTTGAGTGATGCTCCTGGCACCAGGATGATAATTCAGCCCACCAAATGATTGGCATTTCTGCATCTCTGCTTGTGCTCTGGGCAGTGGATTTGTGTTCTGGACCAGAAAGGTCGTAGGGCTCGTGACTGTGATCCTTTCAGCAGGGTGGGTTGGGAGGCTCAATAGCAGAATGGGTACTGGATTCTATGTAGAGAGCCATTCAGGACCAGGTGTGAGGAAATGCTGGTTTGGTCACATAATGCAGTACTGTGATGGTACTGGGTTCACTGTCCATGGCTCTAAACTCAAAAGGAGTTATCGGATACATGTATCTCCGTGTATTCTCACTACTTGGAGCAACCTACTCTTCAAAGACTAGTTTACACCCCTGTCTGGTTTCCGTGGCAAGGCCTAGCTGCCTATTCCCTCTACTTGAGTAGTGGGTCCCTCCTCCCTACCAAGAGAAAGATACTTGCAGCTAACTAAGCTATTTAAACGCAGGTTATTTTATTGTTAACTATATACATTTAAATATAAACAACTACTTCTTAATACACATTTACAAGCCACTATAGCGTAATGATTAGTGCAACGCTGTTACAGCTTAGGGTGTCGGAGTTCAAAGTTCAATCCTGGAATCCTCTATAAGGAGTTTATATGTCCTCCCTATGGAATGTGTGGGTTCCTTCAGTTTCCTCCCACAGTCCAAAGATGTATAGGTTCGTAGATTAAATGGTCATTGTAAGTTGTTCTGTACTTGGGCTAAGATTGAATGGGAGCTTGCTAGCAGCTTGGCTCAAAGAGCCAGAAGGACCTCATCTGCGCTCTATGTCTAAAAAAACAAATAAAACACAGAACATTTCTTATTTATAAAGGATTTTCAGATGATAAAAGATTTATAAACTACGAAGGATTTCCTAACACACGTGCAATTCTTATGAAATAATATATGAGAAATAAAATGAGTTGCAGATGAATGAGTCATCTGTCATAGAAGCCAAAGATTGAGGAATGAATTCTAGTTCTTCTTTCTGTTACCCTGTCTTTCAGTCATTCTTGACAATCCCCAATCTTTTCTAACTGTTTTACTACTAGTTGACCTTATCTGTGTGTGATACTTTTCAGTTTCTTTAGCTGGGATAAAGTAATGCACACAGATGGCCTAAAAGCTTCTGGGGACATGCAGTAGATCCCAGACACCCAAACTTAATGGTGTGAGAGCTGACTCGCGGAATACACAAATATCCCAACTATTGATTGATCGCTTATACCTGTGACCAGATTTGATGTGATAAGTAATAAAATCAGTCTGGTCTGCAAACTTCCTTGAACCTGTGCACAATGGTGCAAATAATTTAGTTAACATTGTCTGGTTTGAAGCAGGCCAATTAACATTACCACACTGTCCTAAATTAAACATAGACCTACAAGACCTCACTGTTTGTTGTTTACCAGAAGCTGAGCAAAGAAATATTGGTAAAAAGTTTAACTTGGTCAATAAACAATTTTGGAAAGATTATGTTGCTGAGGTAGAAAGCTAAGGTTAGCACTAAGGCTCTTATGTGCATGAAACTGCTGGAGAAAAGCCAGTGATTTTATGGTAAATAAGCTGGCGTTTGACAGACAGATAAGTTACAGTAAAACTCTGATAATCCAGTACCTGTGAGACTTCGGTGGTGCTGGATTTTTCAGATAACTGGGGGCTGCTCCTATTAATATCCAGCCATGCATTTCCTTCACTTTATTTTAATATGTTACACGATGGCACAACAAATTATCCAGTGAGCTCAGGTTAAATAAATGGAGTGCAAACTGAGACCGGAGAGTTCAAATGAATCTGGAACTAGAATTCAGTGAGCTTCAGTTTGTATATCCGTCCTTACTGTCCAGCTCTGGAGTTCCCAACCCATTCCTGACCCACATACTTGCACTTCAAATTCCCGCCTCACATTATTCACAAGTGAGGGAGTCAGATGTTAAACCATTGGGATGCCCATACACTTGCATCCTGGATTGTTGGAGTTCTACTGTAACAGAACAATACTGCCAGCACGTACAAACAAGGGGGATGAACTCAGCAGGTCAGGCAGCATCCGTTGAAATGAGCAGTCAACATTTCGGGCCGAGACCCTTTGTCAGGACCTGCTGAGTTCATCCACCTTGTTTGTATGTGTTGATTTGACCACAGCATCTGCAGTGTACTTTGTGAATACTGCCAGCATCTGCTCATTTCTTGTTACTGAGCCAGCAGGGATCAGCCATGATTCCTGCAGGGTTTTGGAGCTTTCTTGCAATTGCCTGAAGTTGCTATGCTTGGTGCAAAAGAATTTGTGCTTACTGTAAGTCTCGTCCATAGACATGGGTCAGAGTGGGTATTCCCTTGGAGAATGAGCAGATGCCGCAAACATCAAGAAAAACTGCTTCATGACAGAAGAGTGCATGTGGTCAAGACCACCCAATTTATGCAGCAACCTTGACCTGTGGTTCCAAGGTCATAGAATGAACTCCCTTTGAAGGGATGGAGGATCGGAGGATGGCCTTAAATGAACCACTGGCCCCTCAAATTTTCCAGCACCTCCAGGTGTACACAGTTACTCAAAAGTGTAGTTAGTGCAGGAGGCTACATGTGCTTATCAATTGGGTTTGCTTTGAAGCAATCATGCAGCTGAATTACCCATTAGGATCTCCACATCTGTTTTCAGGGGCCATTAAAGTTAGATATGTCCTCTTATTTCTACCATCAGGGAGGAGGAGGTACAGGAGTCTGAAGATGTACATTCAACTTTGCAGGAACAGCTTCTTCCTCTCTGCTATTAGATTTCCAATGGTCCATGAACTCGTGAAAACTACCTCACTATTCCTTTTCTACACTATTTACTTAAGTTTTTATTGTAACATAATAATTTTTATACTAAGCACTGTACTGCTGCTGCAAAACAACCAAAATCACGACATGTATCAGTGATAAAAACCTGATTCTGATTCTGAGATTCCGATATTTGTAGACTTTTCTAGTCCTCATGAATGTCGTAACATCCAGCAAAATGCAAGTGCCTTTATTCCTGTAGTATGTTTGGTTAAGTATTATTGTAATATTGAATGCTGAAGTAAAACAATATTCAACTGTTGTTTCACTCATAGAATCAGGGAATTATACAGCACAGAAGAGGATTCAGTCAGCCCACTTCATCTGTGCTCTCTGTAATGTCTTTCTATCCTATTCTCATTTGCCTACACTGGACCAATATCCCTCTATGCCTTTTCTATCTTCTACCTCCTCAGACAACTCATTCTCGATCACCACAACCGTTTCCCTCACATCTGCTTTAGATTACTCTCCACCTACCTTAAATATTTTCCCTCTTGTTCTAGACTCCCTTTCCCTGCAAAAAAATTACTCTATTTAATCCTATTTGTAGGTTTCATACTTTTATAAGCTTCTATAAGATCATCCCCAAGCTTCCTATGCTCCTTGGGAATAATAGGGTAGACAAGAAGTTTGTTTTTCACAGGGTTGAAATATTTAATACCAGAGGGCATGCATTGAAAGTGAGATGGGATAGGAGCAAAGGTGATGTGGGGGGTAAGTTTTTTTACTCGGAGAGTGGTGGATACCTGTAATGTGCTGCCTGGTGTGGTGGTAGAGACAAATACATTAGAGGCTTGTAAGAGATGTTTGGATAGGCACATGAATATGAGGAAGATGGAGAGATAGGGACTGTGTAGGTAGGAGGGATTAGTTTTGTCTTCCTAGCTCAGTTCCACTTCAACTGGAGCTGCTTTCTGTTCACAACCCAGTGCCAGCTGATGATACTAGCTCTGCCCCAGCTCAGTGCCATCTGATGATACCAGCTCTGTCCAGCTCAGTGCCATTTGATGATACCAGCTCAGTGCCAGCTGATGATACTAGCTCTGCCCCAGCTCAGTGCCAGCTGATGATACTAGCTCTGTCCCAGCTCAGTGCCAGCTGATGATACTAGCTCTGCCCCAGCTCAGTGCCATCTGATGATACTAGATCTGCCCCAGCTCAGTGCCATCTGATGATACTAGATCTGTCCCAGCTCAGTGCCAGCTGATGATACTAGCTCTGTCCCAGCTCAGTGCCAGCTGATGATACTAGCTCTGCCCCAGCTCAGTGCCAGCTGATGATACTAGCTCTGTCCCAGCTCAGTGCCAGCTGATGATACTAGCTCTGTCCCAGCTCAGTGCCAGCTGATGATACCAGCTCAGTGCCAGCTGATGATACTAGCTCTGTCCCAGCTCAGTGCCAGCTGATGATACTAGCTCTGTCCCAGCTCAGTGCCAGCTGATGATACTAGCTCTGTCCCAGCTCTGTGCCAGCTGATGATACTAGCTCTGTCCCAGCTCTGTGCCAGCTGATGATACTAGATCTGTCCCAGCTCAGTGCCAGCTGATGATACTAGCTCTGCCCCAGCTCAGTGCCAGCTGATGATACTAGATCTGTCTCAGCTCAGTGATGAGGAAGGCAAATGCCATGTTAGCATTCATTTCAAGAGGTCTAGAATACTAGATGTGATGCTGAGGCTTTATAAAGCACTGGTGAGACCTCACATTGAGTATTGTGAACAGTTTTGGGCCCCTCATCTTAGAAAAGATGTGCTGGCATTGGAGGATGTCCAGAGGAGGTTCATAAGGATGATTCCAGGAATGAAAGGGTTATCTTATGAGGAACGTTTGATGGCTCTGTGTCTGTACTCGCTGGAATTCAGAAGGATGAGGGGTATCTTATTGAAACCTTTCAAATGTTGAAAGGCCTAGATGTGGAAAGGATGTTTCCCATGGTGGGGAAGTCTAGGACAAGAGGGCACAGCCTCAGGATAGGGGGCGTCCTTTCAAACAGAGATGTGGAGAAATATCTTTAGCCAAAGGCTGGTGAATTTGTGGAATTTATTGTCACACGCAGCTGTGGAGGCCGGGTCGTTGTATTTAAAGTAGAGATTGATAGGTTCTTGATTGGACATGGCATCAAAGGTTACGGGGAGAAGGTCGAGAACTGGGGTTGAGGAGGAGAAAAAAAAAGGATCTGCCATGATTGAATAGTGGAGAGACTCGATGGGCCGGATGGCCTAATTCTACTCCTATGTCCTATGGTCTTGTGGCTTCAGTTTCCTCCCGCATCGCAGACTTCTGCAGAAGTAGGTCTTGATTTGGGAACAGCTCCTTTCTCTCCACCATTAGATCTCTGAATGTTCCATGAACCTACCAACACTACCTCATTACCTCTATGTAGATCCACCATGCCCTACATTCCCCGCATTTCCATGTTCTGCTCTTTCACATGCTCTGATTATCAACCCAGTGTCAGAAATGGAGAGCTTCAAATGGACAGTGGAGAGATGATTCAGTAATGCAAAGTGCTGAAACGGAGAGTGCCCTTTTCAATAATAATAACCTGTCTTGTCTGGTGGTGGAAGAGAAAACTACGAGAGCAGATAAAATAGGCACGAGTAACAAGGACAAAACAAAATCATAAAAACCACGGATCAGTGGTTGTACAAGTTATTGGTTGATTTGTACGGTAAATAAGAAATGTAGTAGATAGTAGAGAGCGGTGACTCCAGAGAGTTCTTATCTCATGGTGGTGTCAGGTATTTTTGAACAGAACAGAACTGATATCTGCTTGTCTGGAGATAAGGCAGAGCTTGCAGATTGGATAGGTCAGGTATGATTTGCTTGGAGCAGAGGGGGCCCTCACTAAGGGGACTAAGTAGAAGGTCAAAGGGGCTAAGAAGTGGCTGGATGAAGGGAGGAGGGGAGTCTGGCAAGGGACCAAACTGCAAAGAAAAGAGCCTGGAAGTTGAACAAAAAATGATGATGAGGATACCTGGAAAAAAGGAAAAGAGGGGAGAGGGGTTTGCAAGCACAGGAAGATGGGATAAGGGGAGAGGAGAACAACAGAAAGGGGAATTAGTAGTGGAGAATGAGAAGAGTGAAGAATGGTGGAAGGAGGGAATAGAAAGAACAGAAAGAGAAACACTGAGGTTTGAGGAAAACCAGGAGACAGGATTATGGGGAGAACTGGAAGATGGAAATGCTGGGAGGGGAATCTGAGAGTAAATAAAGTGAATAAAGGGAAGAATGAGATTAATGCTGAGGTTTATTTGATTTCTGTGTTGTGTTGAAGTAAAGAAGCCAGTATGACTGTAAAGTAATCCATCACTGTAACTACCAGACATTCATTTGGGGTATATATAACCCTGAGGAGGTGATTGGGTTGAGGAGAAGTACAATGCATTGATAATGCAAAGTTGTACCATAGACTTCACATCAATGAGCAAGCAGCAGGTTGTCCCACTGGATTATGGAGCCATAGAATGATGCCGCTGAGAAACAGGCCTATTGGCCCTGCTGGTCCAGGCTGACCACAGCATCCTCCCTGCTGGTCCCAGTTGCTTTCTCTTGGCCCATAACCGTTTATGTAGCTATTCAAATGTCTCTTAAATGTTGCAATTGTACCTGGCTTGACCATTTCCTCTGGCAACTCATTCCAGCTACTTCTTTGTGTAAAGAAGTTGCCTGTCAGGTCTCTGTTAAATGCCTCCCCTCTTTAACAGTATTTAGATAGATAGATAGATAGATAGATAGATAGATAGATAGATAGATAGATAGATAGATAAATAGATAGATAGATAGATACTTTATTCATCCCCAAGGGGAAATTCAACATTTTTCCAGTGTCCCATACACTTATTGTAGCAAAACTAATTACATACAGTATTTAACTCAGTATAAATATGATATGCATCTAAAATCACCCTCCCAAAAAGCATTAATAAATAGCTTTTAAAAAGTTCTTAAATAGTTTACTAAAGTGCATTGAGTGGTAACTTAAGCTCAGTCCTAACCCCGGCACTTTAACATGTCTTGCCCCTGGTGGTTGAATTGTAGAGCCGAATGGCGTTGGGGAGTAATGATCTCTTCATCCTGTCTGAGGAGCATTGCATTGACAGCAACCTGCCGCTGAAGCTGCTTCTCTGTCTCTGGATGGTGCTGTGCAGAGGATGTTCAGGGTTTTCCATGATTGACCGTAGCCTACTCAGCGCCCTCCGCTCTGCCACCGATGTCATACTCTCCAGTTCTGTGCCCATGACAGAGCCCGCCTTCCTTACCAGCTTATTAAGACGTGAGGCGTCCCTCTTCTTAATGCTGCCTCCCCAGCACGCCACCACAAAGAAGAGGGCGCTCTCCACAACTCTAGTCCTCTAGTTCTGAATTCCCTAACCCTGGTAGAAGTCTATGACTGTCCACCTTATCCATACTCCTCATGATTTTATAAACTTCAATAAGATCACCCGTCATGCTCCAGGGAGTAAAGATCCAGCATGGCCTATATAACTTCTAGTCCTGGAAGCATCCTCGTAAAGCCCTTCTGCAACTTGACAATTTATTTCCTATAACAGGCTGACCAAAACCGTACACAATACTCCCAAGTACAGCCTTACCAATGAATTATTATATCTGTAACATAGCGTCAGTACACCTAAACTCGATGCCCTGACTGGTGAAGGCCGGCATGCTATAAATACTATCTTCACCACCCTGTCTACTTTTGCAGCCACTTTCAGTGAACTGTGCCCTCATACTCCCAGGCCTCTGCTCCACAATACTTGCCAGTACAGTCACCATTCACCGTAACAGTCCGTCCCTGGTTTGACTGTCGAAAATGCATCACCTTGCACTTAGCTAAGTTGAAATCCATTTTTCTTTTTGCTAACTGATCAATATCACTTACAGTTTCAATGTGACTTGCTTCCCTAAGATTCCTTAATTTGGTATCATCAGCAAACATGCAAATTGTACCAGGGAAATTCACGTCCACATCATTTGCATAAATAATAAATAACTGAGCTCCAACCACTGACAACTCGAGTACCTCATTAGTCACAGGCCTCCAATCAGCAAATCAACCTTCAACCAATACACTTTGCTTCTTTTCACCAAACCACCTCGCTAGCTCCTCTGAATCCAATGTGACCTAATCTTCCAGATCAGCCTGCCATGTGATATCTTCTCAAATGCTTGACTGAAATAAAGCCTTTGACAAGCTATATAGATAATGGAAACCTCCTTATCTTTATCTAACTCCTTAATTACTCTTTGCAAAAGCTCCTAAAGATTCATCATGCATGATCTCCCATGCACAACGTTATGCAATTCCTGATTATCCAAGTGATAGTAGATCTTCACCCTCAGTATACCCGCCAGAAACTTCCCTACAACTGAAGTCAGGCTCATTGGTTTGTAGTTCCCCAGGCTTGAACAATGGAACTACATTAACCATCATGCACTCTGCTGAAATTTCACCAACGGCTAACGACAAAGCAAGTGCCTCTACAAGGGCCTCCACCATTTCTTCACTGGCATCCCACTAGTTCTAGGGATGAACTTGGTTATAGCCCTGGGTGTTGCCCACCTTAATGCGCTTCACGATGAAAAGAGATGAGTGATGTTACTCACTGGTACAAGGTGAAGAGGGTAAGTCAGAAGGCGATCGGTAGTAGTTGGGGTCGCACTGGCAGAAGAGAGCACCCATCACATCTGAGTGACTGTGACGAGGGCATCTTGTGCAAAGCTGGTCTCCTGAGTTTGGCTTGAAGAATCCAGGCTCACAGGCTGGAATGCAAACATAACAGATATCTCTCAATACTTCCCTTCAACAAAATCCTCAAACACAGTTATATATTCAAATCAATCACAGCTATAAAGGTTGTTATATTTCATTGAATAATTATCATGCTCACAGAACAGCAAAGCCTTGGATACCTATGCATAATTTCCAGCTCCATTATGTCTCTGAGTGCTTGGTTCTGCTGCTGAATGTTTATCTCCCCACAGAGCTCAGCTGGTGTTCCTGCTATGTGTGCAAAAAATTTGAAAGCTAGTTGGTGCAAAGGAGAGAAGTCAATGGAGATTACACTATCTGCATCAATAGAAGGTAGAGTTAGTTGCTGGAGATCCCCTGTTAGATTCCTGTGGTATTCAGGAAGTTCTGAGCCGGGATTTTCCGTGGGTCACTTCCTTGGGCAGGACAACAAGGTCTCACTTCATTTTTCTACCACTTGCAATGTTTAGTTAATCCAAAGGAAGCTCAGGAAAATATTGACAAAGATCCCAAGCAGTTAACGGAGGAGCATCTGTTGACATGTCCATGGTTTCAAGATAAGGAGCTGGTTCTTAAAACTGAGATTGTAGATTTTTTTTTGTAGAAGGTCATGAACCTCTGGAATTTCCCCCTTCCAAAAAGGTTTTGATCATTAGTTGCCCCAAAGATGTGCTAGAAGTCTTGTGCAAAGCACACATAATGGGGGAGGAACTCAGTAGGTCAGGCAGCATCTATGGAAGGAACTAAATAGTCAATGTTTTGGGCTGAGACCTTCAATCAGGAACCTGCCCTTCTTAGATGCTGCCTGCTTCTCAAAGTCCAGTCCTACATACCCATCGTGAGAGGTGGCAGGCCCACAGAACTCTGGTGAAGCTGTATAGGCCCATCGCCTGTACAGTGGATGCAATAGACTGCAGAAGCACGATGAACTCCAGCCGTACCATCAACTGCAGAGGACGATGGAGGCAGGAGGTTGACAATGGCTCATGCTCCAATTCAGAGCTAAGGGCCCAAGTAAGTACAGATGCTGACTGACATGCTGAATTCCTCCAGCATTTTGTGTGCGTAACTCAAGTTGCAGTCGCTTCTTAACTTGTAATACTTCCAGGTTAATAAAACTTGTGGCGTTTTCTTCTGTTTTAGGCGGCACAGTTGCACAGCCAGTAGAGCCCCTGCCTCACACCTCCAGTGACCAAGTCAGATTCAAGCCTCCAGTGGTGTCTACATGGTGTTTGTACGTTCTTACCGTGATGGGTTTCCTCGTGGTGCTCTGGTTTCCTCCCACGTCCCAGTGATGCACTGATAGGTTAATTGGCCACTGTAAATTACCCTCAGAATGGGGCGGGGAGTGCTAAAAATATCAGCAAGAATTTGATTGGAATGTGAGAGAAAGAATGAGTTGAAGCTATATCCCAAAATAAGGGGAGGGGAATGGGCCTAATAGGACTGCTCATCTGGGAGACAGCACTGACCTCTCTTCAGTACAGTAAGTTTTCATGGAATTAAGTTTAACTATCTAAATCTGTTTGAGCAATGTTTAAAGATGAAACTGGGCATTGAAAAGAGCTCTGATGATCACCCAGGTGGTGAAAGCTGCCCAGTGTTCTTGAGGTGGGAGGATTGAAGCCTGAGGCCTGCCCACTGCTCTCCGCCCCAAAGCAAGCTCCCTCACCTCTCCTTCCCACACTCTCTATAATTTATTTAAACCTGTTCTTAGCAAACATATTCCAAGGCTGAAGGAGATCATGGTTATGGACGTTAACTCTGGTTCTCTCTCCGAAAATACTGTCTGCTCTGCGTAGCTCTCAAACATTTTGTGTTCAGTTATCACAGGAATACTATATTCCCTCTGAAATGCCACTGGTGAAGAAATTGCCATTAAACCCTTCAGAAATGTCTTTAGTGGAGAGACTATTCAATTTGCTCACTCTAGCATAGCTGGTTGCTATTAGGAACACCTGATGTTGTTTAAACAGTTTCTAAGCCTCATCCTTTCCTGGAGCTGAATTGGGAGGTAGAAATAAACATTAGAAGAAATTGGAGACTATTATAGCTACAAAGAAACAATTAAATCTCATCAAGTCACTATGCATAATAAAGAGGAATTTGCATTATCATATGTCAGGTAGATGAAAATGAATACAGAAAACACATTTTCAGAATTAATGCGTCATTTGACCTGTGATCGTGGCATTTTCTCAAGTAACCCTTTCATTACACATATCTGCATATCTATTGCATAATTCATAGAGTGAAGACTGCATTAAAGATGCAATGGGAGAGAAAAATGCAAATGAATGTTTGCTTTGACAACTTAATCAGCACAACTTAGACACATTGTCTTTTGCTTAAAGGATTTACTAATATTAATTATTCTCTAAATTGGTAATCTTCCCTGTAAACTCCAGCCCTAGTCAGGATTTTGAACTGCTAACACAAGATTAAAATCAGTGTTGCGCTATGAATGATAAAACTGAGGCAAATATTTAGATAACATATTTAAGAGTGCACATCTGCTTTTAAAAACTTGCTATGAGCGTTGTAATGTGCATTTGGAGATGGCTGATAAATCTGCACATTTTCAGTGCTTTGTATTTCTTTATATCACCAAAGCAGCTTCACTTACAAAGTCATTACTTGCTTCGAGGCACAGCAATGTAGATTTTGCTCACCCCACAACCAATTGGTGATGATTAGGACAGCAGCTTCAATAAGATTGCAGTCTAGCTGGAACCTTGTTGTACAATAGGTTGAATCATAGAGTCACAACAACAGAAGCAGGTCTTTGAGTCTGTGAGATTTACAATGATCATCACGTATCCACCTATACCCAGGCCACAGCTAACCTCTGATTCAATTACCATGCTCACCACAAGTAGGTTCCAACACTATAGTGAAATTTTATCTTTCATCCACTGGTGGCTGCATGTTCCAATGCTGGACAACTGTAAGTACCAACTGAAAGCTGTCAAAGCTGAAAATGTATAGGTTTGTTTTCATTCGTTCAAGGGATGTGGACTTTGTAGGCTGAGCCAGCATTCAATTACCCATCCTTAATTGCCCCTTGGGAAGACTGGTGAGTTGCTGTGGATACACCCACAAGGTTGTCCATAACAGGTTAGGGAGAGAGCTCCAGGGCTTTAAGCCAGTGATGGTGAAGGAATGGCAATATATCTTCAAGTCAGGATGGTGTGCATTTCGGAGGCATTGCTATGCTTTTGTTGTCCTGGTCCTTCTGTCTGGCAGAGGTTGAAAGCTTGTAAAGTGCTATCTTGTATGAGTGTGTCCTGTACATATACAAACCATGTTGGAGAAAGAGTATGGATGTGATGGGGTGACTATTATGGGAACTGCTTTGTCCAGAATAGTACCTGATTTTCTTGAGTATTGTTCAAGCTGCATTTATCTAGGCAAGTGGAGAGTGTTCCAACACAGAGCCTTCTAGGTGGTGAGCAGGACTTTGGGAGTTAGGAAGCAAGTTACTCACCTGAGGATCCCCAGCCTCTGACCCACTCTTGTAATCACATTATGCATATGGCTACTGCAATTCAGTTTCTGGTCAATAGCAATCCCCAAGGTATCGACAGTGAGGAATAAATTGAATGTGAGGAGAGGCTCTTGTTAGATATTTGTCACTTTACTTGTCATCTATCAGCCCAGGCCTGGATATTGTGCAGGTCTTGCTAGATGTGGTTGTTTCTGCTTCATTATATGAGAACACTAAGTGCTGGAGGAACTCAGCAGGTCAGACAGCACCTACGGAAGGATAAGAACAGTCGATGTTTCAGCTCATACCCTTCATCAGCATTTTGTGTGTGCTGCTCAAGTTTTCCAGCATCTGCAGTCTCTCTTGTGTCTTCATTATCTGAGAAGTTGTGAATGGTGCTGAACATTGTGCAATCAGTTTAGGAATATGGATGGGATGAATAACTAATCTGCTAAATTTGCAAAAGAGTTTGTGACCCTCAAGCGCTGAAATTGACCAAGGTTTTATATCTGCATATGCCATGAATAAACAACTCTCTCTTTAAATGTACAGCTGTGAAGGGAGACAGATATTGGGATTTTAACCATGCTTTTTATTCTCTGACCCCTTCTGTGGATTTTGACTGCTTCCCTGACAATAAAGCTCACAATGTAGAAACAAAATGGAGCTACAGATGTCTAGAACTTCATCAAAGACTTTGGAAGTGCTGAAGATCAAAGATTGTTAATGGTCTCTAGACGAGCACTTCAGTTATCCTAACAAACAGTCACTGTACAGTGTTCAAAGGACAGTTTGTTTACATTTGGAATTTCATGTCAATAAATAGTGAGCTCAATTCAATAAATGAACTTAAGCGCTAAAAAACCTTTAAGTTTGTGCTTCCCCATCTCAAACGTTACCCTCATTGTAAATGCGTAATTCTATTAACACTGCCCTTCTGTGAAGGGAAACTCCATCATAACTAATGAAATTGTGTTTCACCACCTGGAATCTGATTCAGAATTGTGAATTTATAGTATTAAAATTTGTATCAAACATCGAGCACAGGAGAATGGGAAGAGCAGGAAATTCTATTTGCTTGGGCCAGTGAGAGGGGAAGGCCAAAACTTAATGCCAAATAAAAGAGGAAAGTACAATTTTTATTGTCTTGGCAAGTGGTCTTTTAACTTACAAGTAAGACCTCTCAACTGTGAGTGTACATCCGTAATATCACCAGAAGATCAATATATTGTCTCCAAAGACATTTGTGAGTACACAGGACTCCCTCAAAACATAGAGGGGTAGATGGAAAGAAACTCCTAATTAAAGATATGTCACCTCATGATAAAGTCCAGTCATTTACTAAAAATTATTACTCAGGACTTTTGAGCAACTAGCAGTAATTAAGTGATCAGCTATAACTGGTGAATGGGAGACTCTAGTCATTCTGACCTGATGCACCAACTAGGAGCAAGACAGCGTTAATAATACTCTAGATGACATTGGATAAACTGGTAAGTTACCTCACAGGAGTTACATGAGGCTGAGTCAAGATCCAGGGCACACACTTAGGTCTTCACAAGGGAAAGCTGTATCTGGCAGATCCAGCACAGAAGGCAGAAAGAAAGGGAAGGGAAGCAGAGCTACAGTAATATGTGTCTAAGTTACGAAAGGAGTTGAGTGATGAGAGACAGTGGTAGAAGAATGTAGGAAAGAGTTAGATCAAGAGCGTTGTTCCAAGGGAAGATAAGAGGAGGGCACAGAGCTGCTGTCACAGTTCTAGACACCAGGGTTCAACTCTGGCCTTTAGTTCCTCGGCGTTTTGTTTGCAAGCTCTCCCCATGACCACTTGGTTTTCTTCTGGGCGCTGCAGGCCCCAGGGACATGTCGTCTTGTAGGCTAATTGGTGGCTATAAATTCCACCAAGTACAAAGCAGGTGATAGTTAACAGGAAAGTGGGGAGAGCAAAGCACACAAAAAATTAACTGAGAAAGAGGAATTGTCTGATGAGTCTCCATGGCCTCCCTCTGAACAGCGAGGAAACATAGTAGTGAAAGGAAAGATGGTAAACCATCAAAACGATGTAATAGATTTTTAAAGGAGAGGTTAGATTGGAGGATTGGATCAGAGACCACAGAAAAATTGCTACATGATTTACAGACTGAGTATTGGCCTGGGAGGAATAGAGCATCAGGGTCCAGGAGGTGCTGTACAATGGATGAGTACTTCAGTACCAGGCTGATCCTGCAATATATATTGACTAGGATCCACAGAACAAGCTGGAAATATAAGTGGCTGCGTTGGAGCCAATGTTGTGTCATCTAGATGAATGAGAGTGAGGGACGGACAGGAAGCAAAGACAGTCCGGAGATAACAAATGGAGGAGACCAGGCTACAGATCATGACAACAACATTCTGGGCCACCTCCACTGGGTGTCAACCTTCAGCCAATGGGGAACCCAAGGGAACTTAGGATGTCTTCAATCCTGTGTTTGTCCTCTAGAATTTGAATCAAGGCAGATAGCAGTGACCCTGTCAAAACTAGGGATAGGATAGATCTTACTGAGAATTTTCTAGATGTAGAGGAGAAGGCGGACTTGAGCAGGGGGAAAAAAGAATATACTGAATTGTCGTTGTAAACATTGAGTCATAACATGTATATGGGGCTGTCTGCAGACACTAATCTAGGAAACAGGATCCATAAGAATTTAAAGGACAGGATGGTAGTGAAACTGTTAGCCATGGTTGGGGAGGGTGTAGCTAACAAAAATTTAAAAAGGATTTTTCCTCATTCGTTGACTAAATGCGGTCAACAACAAAGAGGTTATGGGAAAGGTGCAGGGAGATCATGTAAAGTCCCAATGGCCACTACTATATAACACACACTGCCAGAAATGCACGATAGTTTTCCAGATTTTGATCCCAAGTATGACGATACCATTAAACAGGCTGTGTAAAAGAAGCATTAGCCACAGTTTGATCAGCAGTAGGCCGATCTGAACAACAGAGGAGTGAGAGGGGAAGATTGAGAGGCAAAGGAAGTATCTCACAGGAAGGAAGGAGCCAAAGACAAGAGCATAAGCTGGTGTTATAACAGTGGCCACAAAGGTACCTTTAAATGAGAATGTGAACAGCCACTCAAATATTAGGGAAGACTGCATTCCAACCAATCCTGCCCCAGTGAGATCAGCGTTAAGATCCTGATCAGACAGCATTAAGATCCTGTCCCAATGAGATCAGCATTAAGATCCTGATCAGACGCATTAAGATCCTGTCCTAGTGAGATCAGCATTCAGATCCTGATCAGACAGCATTAAGATCCTGTCCCAGTGAGATCAGCATTAAGATTCTGATCAGACAGCAGGGACCCGGAGTCTTGCCCTTGAGATGCCTACATATGATATAGAAATCAGCATTTTTGAAGAGAGCACAGCCAGCCTAACTACCTATGCCTACTCATGTATGATCTCTGTGTGTAGTCAACATACTCAGGAGGAAGAGAAAGAATTTCCCGGTGAGATCAATAGCAATTCAATAATGGTCCACTCTGCTTCTGCCATGACATCTGCTCTGTTTTCTGTGTATTTCCTAGGATTTGGGCAGCAATACCATTGCCTTTAGAAGCAGAGGGTGGGCCTCTATAATCTAACAGAAAAGTACTTTTATCAAGTAGGATCAAGAGGATATGAGAATGCTGGTAACTCATTGTATGCTGATTTAATCAACCACCAAGGGTGTGAACTATCTGTTTTAGGATTGTTTTAGAATGTCAAAACTGTTGCCAGGATCCAGGATGGCTGAGCTTTTCATTGGAAGATTATTTGCTCGACCATTGCTGGTTGTCGGGTGAGTGGTAAGACAAATCAGAGGTGGTCAGGAGGCAGTGATGAGGAGAAGCCAGGTATTGTCGGGGTGCACGGTTGGCCTGGTATCTTTTTTGATGTTGCTGTAGTTCCTTCACCAGCCAGGAAAAGAAGAGAGCACTTGCAATAGTATTGTGCTTTACTTAGCCGCAGCAAATCACTTTGGCAATCAAGACACTGTTCCTTTTTAGCAAAACATATCAGCCACCTGCAAAATCCCAGAAGCAACAAATACGATATGACAATTGGCCAGCTAATCTGTTTTAAATTGAAGGAAGCTTGTTGGTCTGGATACTGTGAGAACTGCTGCCTGTCCTGTGTATAATACCCTGGGACATTGTACGTCCACCTGGCTCACTGCAAGGCGGAAACAGAACTCTTGTTAATAACTAACTCGTGAGACAATCCTTTACTCCTTAACTACTGCCATGAGGGGCCAGCACATGGCTAGTGCACATTCAGAGCCTTCTGTCTCTGAGCTAAGTATTCTGTCTGAAAGCCAAAGCTGGACATTTAGCCCTTTTCCTAATTTTATGCTGTTACAAAGCTTTCTTAATTACAATGTTGCAAAAGATCACTTGCCCAGAATTTTCTGAAGCAATCTTAAAAATGCTGACTGTCCCTCACTGCCTCACCCCAACCTCAACTAGAAGCTGAAGTTAAAGATACATTTATTATCAAAGTATGTATGCAGTGTACAACTCTGAGATTTGTCTTCTCCAGATAGCCACGAAACAAAGAAAACCAGGGAAGCTGGTCAAAGAAACACATCAACCCTCCCCCATGCGCATAAAAGAACAAATAGCGCAAACAGTAACAAAAATATCAACCCCCCCCCCAAGTGCAAAAATAAATCGTGTAAATAGCAACAGGAAATCAAAGCCCCAACTCCAAATACTCCTGCCAACCCTGCAGAAAACAACAAACAAATCATACAACAAGGAAGAACTGGTGAAACACAAAACCGGAGTCCAAGAAATTCACAGTCCAATCGATAAATCTCAGACCCAGAGCTTCGGTGACATCTGAGAGTAAAGTTACAAGCATGAACAATCTGTGCAATGGCCTCTCAAAGCAGCTGAGCTATTAATTGAAGGATAGACAT
Source organism: Hypanus sabinus (assembly GCF_030144855.1). Taxonomy (NCBI): domain Eukaryota; kingdom Metazoa; phylum Chordata; class Chondrichthyes; order Myliobatiformes; family Dasyatidae; genus Hypanus; species Hypanus sabinus. Next base: position 6,726,758 of record NC_082732.1, on the reverse strand, counting down.
CAGTATAATGGGATGGGGCATTTCTTCCCTGCCGGCTCTGTTCAAATGTCAGTCTCTGGAGCTGACTCCACATTGGCAGTACCTGTAGTGGCTTTGTATCAGTCGTGGCAGCAGCTGTTTGCTTGTTGCCAAGAGGTCTGGGGGCTTGCGTGGCACCGATAGCCGCGGCTGATTGTGCATTGCCAATGGCTGCAGATGTTGGTAACGGCAGCCAAGGAGTACAACTGGTTGCATTTTCATGACAGCTGCAGCTGTTTGCATGCTTACCGCTAGCTGCAGATGTTGGCAACGGATGCAGCTGTCGGCGTGTAGCCAAATGCTTGTACCTGTGTACTTCTTCCACTGCAAATTCCACAAGGAGTTCTTCACAGAGCGTCAGCAGTTTTGAGGTGACAGCAGACAACAAGCTCCAAGTGAGAAGGTGACATTTTCTTTATATCATCTGAGCACAGGCAATTGTCCATGTGAACTCGATTCAGCTGGTGAGAGGATGTTCGATATTTTCATCAACATGATTTGGTCTAAGTTGAAAGTAATGGATATTTTAATAACGAATGAAGTAAACACAAGAGATTGGTTAAGATTCAGATTTCCCAAACATAGTTTTCAAGTGAATGATGAAAGCAAAAATTGTCTTAAACCATGTTAATCAGCAGAACGCTGAAGCAGCCATGGGTATTCTCGTGTTCCTGTTAAATACTGTCATCTAATCTTTTACTTTCACCTGAATCAGAGGCAGAACTTTAATTTGATGCTGTAGCTACAACTGCTATCCCTAAGGGTACAGCACTTCTTCAGTTCTTTGGTCTCGAGTTGGACTGCTGCTTCAGGCCAAGTGCACCAAAACTAAACCACACTCCCTTTCAGTGTAAGCCAACAGAAGTGGGAAGGATGGGGAAACCAGACAGAAGCAATGAGGCCTGGGCGGATGTCCTTAAGCTAGAAAGAGCACAAAGAAGACTTCCAAGAACGTTGCCAGAACTGTGGGGTCTGAGTTATGGGGAGAGGATGGGCAAGCTAGGACTTTGTTCATTGTGATGTAGGAGGCTGAGGAGGTGACCTTTCAGAGCTGCATGAATACATTTTTGAGTAGCATAGATAGGGTTAATGTGCACAGTATATTTTTGCCTCAGGGAAAGAGAACCAAAAGGTAGAGGGAATAGGCTTAAGGTGAGAGGAAAAATATTTAAATGGGGCAGCCTCTTCCCAGAGAGAGTGGTGCCCATATAGAATAAGCTGCCAGAGGAACATTGAGTCAGGTACATTTACAATTTTTAAAAGACATTTGGACCAGTACATGGATAGGGAAGGGTTAGAGGAATATCGGCCAACAGTGACAAACTTGGGTGGGGCACATTGGCACATTGAATGACTATTTAGTTCTGTATCACTTTCTAACACCATGACTACAGTACATCCGGACACAGACTCCAAGGTTCAGGAATCATTTCCCTTTATATTTATGATTCCAACTTGCTGCAGGTTTGCTCAGTTTGGATTTCCTCGGTCTGAGAGATTGGAATAGGTTGTTCATGGATAAAACTTATATAAGAAATGCAGAACTGTTTCAGTTCTCAGATTCAGTTATTTGTGAATTAACAGTTCTGAGGATTAAAGGATGATGGGTTAAACAATAGATTTCTTCACACTGGCATTTTACAGCAGAGCGACCCTTCCTAAAGTGGTGAAGATGCCTTTTGTTGTACTTAAAACTGAGATGGAAATTTGGCTAGTTCCTGCTTCATGTTCAGCACTCACTTTATTCTCTCCTGTAGAGGTGCCTTTACTAACTTCTGAATCCAGGCCCAGCTTCAAATGGAACCAGTTGTACCTACCACCCTTACCAGCATCAAAACTCAACTTCCAATGATTTGTCCACTCCACCTGCTCCAATTGCTGATCAGCAGCATCCTGCCTCAGTGATAACCCTGCATCCCCCCTCCCCAACTCCAATTCATCATCATACCCCATCTCTGATTACAATCACCCCCACCTTGTGACAACCACCATTATCTTCCAGCTCATCATCTCCCCAAGTCCAACTCACATGTCTCTGTGAGTGCAATTTTGCTGCTCGTAGTATGTTTGCACAACTCTTCTTGGCCATTTTCGCCAGTAACCCCTGACCTATAAATCCTCCTCTCAACTCCCAAGCTACTGAACAGGACACAATCACAGGCCTCCTGCCCAATATCCAACTATGTTGGTGCCAATGCTCTTTGGCCTTGAGGTTAACGGCCAAAATAACAAGTCTCTTCCCCTCCATAGCTGCTGCCTGACCTGCTGTGGTCCTTCAACACTTGCGTGTGTTACTCAAGATTTGCAGCATCTGCAGAATCTTGGGTTATTCAATCTTTCTAATGTTACAATGTCATTCTTCTATACTCAGGCACTCCCGGTTTCATTGTACACACAGGAAGAATAGGTTAAAATGCTGAGCCCCCCCCCCCCCCCGCAAACTAGCACCTGATCAGCCAATGATGTGAGATGAGGAGAGCTCCTTGTATTGGCCCAACATCACAGGCACCTCAGGTGAAGGAAACAGAGAAAAGAAGGATGAAAGTGAAAAGACCTTTCCTGCTCTGTTCTGTATGAAGTGTCACACAGAGTCACACAGCATAAAAGGAGACCTTTTCGTCCATTGGATGCAGAACCATCAAGCATCCGTTTGGCACGAAGGAACCTGCAGCAAAAAGATAACAAACAGCAGGTCAGGCAGCATCTGTGGAGCATTTGGCATTTCAGGTTGACAGCCTTCATCAGGATTAATTCTATTTTATCCTTCCCCACATTCACACCAACTCTCTCCAGATTCTACCACTCATCTACCCTACCAAACTACACATCACTGGGATGTGAGACGGATCGGGAGCATTCAGAGCAAACCCATGCAGTCACAGGGAGAACATGCAAACACAACACAGACAGCACTAAAGCTCAGGAATGAACTAAAGCTGCTCCGTCAGTTCTCCCATCCTTGGCAATATTTCCCAAGTGAAGAAGCCACTTCTGTGCCTAAGTAAAATTCCAGTGGATGTCACCACAAACTCAATGTCAGTCATCAGGACTGTTGGAAGAATTCACACTAAACCAAAGGCTCACTGCTTTTCTCCTTGATGATGCCACTGAACCTCTTGGGAGTGATAAATGGAGGTCCGATCTACTGCTCACCAATAACACTGCTGACACATTTCCTGGAAACGTCCTTAAGACACAAATAAGAAACATTCCGAGTTACTCACAGAGCCATGATGATGTATCCCACCGCCCCAGCTTCCCTTGACTGAAAGGATTGGTGAAGGAGGCAACAAGGTTACTGGAGATTCTAGTGAATGGTCTCCATCCTTATTGGCCGAAACTCCATTTCCTGCTTAAGCTTCTGAGAAATTGTAAGCCGTTTCCAATGTTCCCAGACCTATGTAAATGAGGTGCTCAGCAAAGCAATTTGTAAGCACTTCACTCACTGTGAAGTGAATGAAGTGTTTTTTGTGGTACAACAGGGTACAGGAAATTTGTGCCTTATATGCATCATTGAGCTTCAGTTGCCATGCACGTTGCTGTCTACGTCAAAGGACTGTACTTCACTCTACTGCAGACCTTGCCTTTTTTCCGAGGCTGCCTTGTAAAACAAATTAATTCTTTGTGGTGTCACATAGGTAAATTAGACCAAATAACCCTGCACCATCAAACATTAGATCAATGCAGTAACAAGTCATTATTTCCTGACTTAACTGTTAATGTCATTGACGATGGCACATTTATTGATGTGCTATGAAACTGTTATCAGCCTGAATTAGAGGATGAAGTGATTTCGCTATCACTCAACAAAGGCTTCACAACAGAGAAAGAGCACTCTTTCATAATAGAGCAGCACTGGAATTTAAAAGTGAGTACTGAGACAATTTGAAAGCTTTTATTCTGTAAGGTGTATCCCCTCCCATACTACAACCACAGACTGGATCCCTTGGATTAAATAAATTAGACAAGGATTCATTTGTGCTGCACTTTCCACTATTGGTAAATGCTCAAGAAGGGTCTACTTGTGCTCCTGGATGTAATCTCCTTGTACGCCCCACAAAACAAACACACACTTGGTCATAATGATTGGTGTTAACAGGAAAGAAGATAACCCAGTCTTTCGTATCTTTGCTACTGATACACCTTGATTTTTCAAAAAAATTGCTGACAGATTTTAAAGAATTCAAAGTGCTAAGTGTTTGTGGGGGGGGTGGCGTTTAGGACCAGCAACCCTCCTGTACAAAGATGCTGTGCATAGCACAACACTCCATCCCTCAGTACCATCTAGAGCACACATTATCTCTGCATTACCAACAGTGCAACCTTGGAATCTCCTTCAGCACCACCTCAGTTCTAACAACAGGGCAGCACACTTTCAGCATCACCAATACCTCAGCCCACCCTCACCACCACCAACAATGCAGCTCCGCCAAGTCACACTCACTCAGTACTTTGACGGTGCAGTGTTCCCTCAGCTACCAACAGTGTAGTACTTCCTTCATAATGTTTTTGCAGATAAACTTATGGGTTCTGATGGAGCTGGTATGGCCAATGTAGGAACCGCTGGGAAATTGTTGGGTAGTTTACAAAATGGTCCCACATGGGTTCTATGTGCTCCATGGTTTCAGTGCCACCTTGAACACTCCCTCTGCACTTTGAGCTGTCAGGGATCTGAATGCATCAGCGGAGATTGTCTTCCTTCCCAGGGAGACATATGAGAAGATCTTTGACTCTTTATTAACTGTTAAACTTTTCCCATCATGGAGCTCAGGGCAGAGTGTTTGTTTTCAGTGACATGATCTTTATTATATGACAACTCTATGTAAAGTGGCAGGCAGCAGCACCAACCACCATCCAGGCATTGTGCACCCAAAACAGGTGGTGCTTTTCACCAGAGGATGAATGAATTGCCCCAGCGTCAGAGTCAAAATGTCTCTTCTCTGTCAGTGAACAAGTCTCTTCCTCGAGTCAGGAGTCCACTTTGTTGGGACCTTTGCTTACCCCAAGCCTCTCTTGGTTCCATCCATTGGAATGGATTGCTCCAGTGTGCGAGTAAGTTCTACATGTTTTCCAAGTTGGAAGAAATAATAAGGTAGTTGAAAGTGGCAGAATTTCCCCAAAGGTGTGATCAGCTGTTGGCTAGAAGCTGACATGGCCCCCTCTTTCCTCTCTGAACCAAAGAACACCAATAGGCAAGAGCAGAATTAGGTCCCCAACCCTTTAAGCCTGTCCAATCATTCAGTATTCATGGCTGATCTATGCTGACCTCAAATCTTCTCTGTAACAGTTCCCATAATTCCTAAATCTTTCAAATATACACCTCCACCTGAAATACCTCCAAATGATCCAGGCTTCCCTACTGTTCAGAGCTCAGAATTCCAGATATTGTCTGCTCTCTGAGAGATGAAATCTCTATGCACCTCCATTTTAAATCATTGGCCATTTATTTTGTAGTCATGTCCTCTCTGCCAATAAGAACATTCAACATCCATCCTTAGGACCGTATATGTTTGAATAAGATTACCCCATATTCTTCAACTATTCTTCATTAAGAGTTTGAGAAAATTTGGTATGTCAACAAAGACATTAACAAATGTCCACAGATGTACCATGGAGAACATTGTGAGTAAGAGTTGCATCGCTACCTAATATGGAGGCTCCTATGCATAGTGTCAAAACAAGCTATTCTCAGCCAGCTCCATCATGGGCACTAGCCTCTCCACCATCAAGGACATCTCCAAAAAGCAGTGCCTCGGGAAGGCGGCTTCCATCTCTGCAAACCCTCACCTTCCAGGACAATGCCTTCTTCTCATTGTTGCCACCAAGAGCCTAAAGATACATACTCAATATCTAAAGAACAGCTTCTTCCCCTCACCAGATTTCTAAACGGTCCACACACTCATGAACACAACCTCACTATTTTCTCTCTTTTTTGAACTATTTTTAATATATATTTCTTATTGTAACTTAATACTATTTTGTGTGTTACTCTGCACTGCCGTCTCAAAACAACAAATTACACAACGTATGTAGTGATAATAAATCTGATTCTGATTCTGACTCTAAACTTCAAGAAAATCCAATCCAAGCAGTCCAGCTTCTCTTCACAAGACGTTCCTCTCATCCCAGGAAGTCATCTGGTCAATCTTCTTTGCACTGCCTCCAATGTGACAATATTCCTGGTTTGAAAGTAAGGAGACCAAAGCTGCTTCTCAGGTCTGGCCCCACCAATCGCCTGTATAATTGAAAAATATCTTTGCTATGCTTAACTCTTGGCAATGAAGGTGAATGTGCTGTTTGCTATTAATTACTCATTGGATTTGTGTTTCATGCACTGGAGATCCCTCTGAACTTCACTCACTCCTCCATTTAGGTAACAACATGCCTTTGGACTCCTTGTTTTAAAGTGCACGACCTCACATATCCACGCATTAAAAAGGGGTTTTCACCCAAACACTCAATCTATCTCTATCCCAGTGCAGTATCACATGACCTGATACAAGTATATAGGATTATGAAGGGAATAGAGAGGGTAGACAGTCAAAATCTGATCCCCATGGCAGGGGTATCAAAAACAAGCACAGATTTAAGATGGCAGGAAGGAGTTTTAAAAAGGATATAAGGAAAAGGCTTTTCATACAGAAAGTGGTTAATATACATACAGCATTGCACAGGTACAAAATCTAATCCTTCCATCTCCCGCATATACATGTGCTTATCCAAAACGTCTCATAAAAGCCTCTAATGTATTCAAGTCAAGACCCTTTTTATTGTCATTTCGACCATAACTGCTGGTACAGTACACAGTAAAAACTGGACAACGTTTTGCAGGACCTTGGTGCTACATGAAACAATACAAAAACTACACTGAAACTACGTAAAACAACACAAAAACTACACTAGACTACAGGCCTACACAGGACTGCATAAAGTACACAAAACAATGCAGGCATTACAATAAATAATAAACAGGACAATAGGGCAGCAAGGTGTCAGTCCAGGCTTTGGATATTGAGGCGTTTGATAGCTTGGGGGAAAGAAACTGTTACATAGTCTGGTCATGAGAGCCTGAATGCATCGGTGCCTTTTCCCAGACGGCAGGAGGGAGAAGAGTTTGTATGAGGGGTGCACAGGGTCCTTCATAATGCTGCTTGCTTTGCGGATGCAGCGTGTAGTGTAAATGTCTGTAATGGCAGGAAGAGAGACCCCGATGATCTTCTCAGCTGACCTCACTATCCACTGCAGGGTCTTGTGATCTGAGATGGTGCAATTTCCCAACCAATTGCCTGTATCACCATACCAAGCAGTGCATTCCAGGCATTCACCACTCTTTGAGTGAAAAACTTAACCCTCACATCCCCTTTGTACCTGCCCCCCCACCTCACCTTCAATGCATGCCCTCTGGTACGAGATATTTCTACTCTGGGTATCAGATGCTCCCCGTTTACTCTATCTATTTCTCTCATTATCTTATAAACCTCTATCAGATCTCCCTTCACCATCCAACACTCCAGAGAAAACAACCCAGGTTTGTCCAGCCTCTCATGATAGCACGTGCCCTCAGGACAAAGCAGCGGTAAACCTCTTCTGCACCCTCTCCAAAGCCTCAACATTCTTCCTGTAGTGGGGCAACCAGAACTGTGTGCAACGCTTTAGATGTGGCCTAACTGGAGCTCTATAAAATTGCAACATAACCTCCTGACTTTTGAACTCAATGCCCCGACTAATAACAGCAAGCATTCTGTAAGGCTTCTTAACAACCTTATTGACCTGTGTAGCCGCTTTCAAAGAGCTATGAACTTTACAGAACTCTGAATCTGGAACATTCCTACTAGATAGTGGAATCATCTGCAATAACTATAGCTGAGAGACATTTAGACACTTAAATAGGCAGGGCTTAGGATACAATCCTAATGTGGGCCAATGGGATTAGTGTAGACGGACAGAAAGGTCAACATGGACATAGCATGCCCAAGGGCCGATTTTTGTGCTCATATTCTTGTGTCATTGGCAAACCATGGGACCTTGTATTTCAGTCCTTCCTCACAGGTATCAATGCAAATAGTAAATTGACAAGGCCCAGTATTGATAACTGGGACACTGCACTAATTACATCCATCCAACATGAAAAGTACCCAATTATTCCTTCTCCCAATTTTCTACATGATAGTCAATATTCAATCAATGCTAACACACTTCCTTCAATACCTTGAGGTCTTAAGTTATACATCTCCTTTTTATGTGGCACATGGCACCTTGTTAAATGTCTTTTGAAAAGCTAAGTACACCATAAATACATTTTCCTCTCTGTCATCTCTCCTTGTCACATCCTCAAAAAATTGAGCAACTTTGCGAAACATTATTTACTTTTTGTAAAACCACACTGACTACATTTGATTGCACCCAGATTTCCTAAATGGTTTGTTATTTTCTCTTTGATTATTGTCTTGAACATCTTGCCAACAATCAGTGTTGAACCTTATCAGCCTCTTGTTTCCCACCTTCTGTGTTCCTTCCATTTGGACATGGAGTCACTTTGGCTGGCTTCCAACCTTCTGGCAGAATTCAGTAAGTTTTGAAAAATTGGGTCCACTCTCTCTGCAGGCATTTCCTTTAAAACTCTTGGGTGCAGCTCTGGGTCCTGGAAACTTGTTTGCCTTTAGCCATATGAGTTTCTCTAAAACTTTCTCCCTTATGATTGGGATAAATCCTCCTTGTTCCTTGACATTAGCCCAAGTATAACCTTAGGGACATTTACAGTGAAGAATGGTGCAAAAATAAAACATTTCTTTTTCTCCTGTTATTAATTCACCAGTCAGGTTCTCTAGAGGTCCAATATGTACCTTAGCTGCTTTCCTCATATTTATATATCTATGGAAACTTCTACCATTTGTTTTGATAACACATGTTTTCTCTCAAAACAAATTTTCTCCCTTCCCATGGGCTTTTCTTTTTAGTTTTTTTGCTACAGAATCGCAAAATCACTCTATTTTGTATGCCCTGTTTTTCAATTTAACATTTATCCTTGGCCTTCTTTGTTTACCACAGATTGCATCTCTTTTCCAAGGAATCTTGTCCTAATTGGAATTCATTCCTGCTGTGTGTTATGGACCAGTTGTTTGACTATCTGCCAACGCTCATCTATCTTGGATTATTTTCCCAGTCCACCTTAGATAACTCCACTTTCATGCCATTATAACTGAACACTGGTTATGGTCCTGTAGACTCAATCTGCGTCTGGAATCCAGTCATAATGTAGTTATAACTTCCCAAGGGACCTTTAACCATAAAATGACTGATTAATCCTTACTCATTTCATGACTAAATTTAAACTAGCCTGTTCTTGGTTAAGTTCCATAACATACTGCTCTGAGAAGCAATCCCTGACACACCACAAATCTTTTACAATACCCTTGACAGTTTGGCTCATCTAATTATTATATAGATTAAAGTCTCCCATGACAATAGCAGCTCCCTTCAAGAGTCCTATCAAGAGGTAACATTTTGGGGACTTACAGACAATACTCATCTATTCCTTCTTTTCCTTGTTATTTATAATTTCACACTAAAATGATTCTATGTTACTGTCCACTCCCCCTGTATCATGACTCAGCAAAGCCTGCAACCTTCTGTAAATGACACAATCTCACCTTTCCTTTTTGGTCTATTCTTCTGAAATATCATATAACCTGAGCGGCCAGTCCTGGTCACCCTGTTAGCATGGTTCTGTAATGGCTATTAGATCACACTTATCTTTGCTGCCAACTCACTTATCTTGTTGCAAATGCTACATACATTCAAATAAAGAACATTAATTGTAAACTCTAACTTTTATTACTCACTCAGAGTATGCTCAGCGTTATGTAACTTTGTTTCCACTTTCCATACCAACTTGTTATACACTGCTGGCAATTTCCCCCTCACTATCTTGTGCCACCATTCTCTCACTTCCTCTTGATCACCAAACACCTCATTCTTGGATCCCTCCTCCATCCTATTTACATTTTGCTAATCTGCTGGTGGTCCAGTTATAATCTGGAGATTTTCAGCTTTGTGCCTCTGCGTTCAAATTTGCCCATAGCTCCTCATAATCCCTCATCAGAGGTTCCTTCCAGTCCTTCCTATGTCTTTAGTGCCTACATGGACCACAAGATTGGATCATTCCACTCTTACTCCGAATTTTTCTCCAGACCAGAAGAGATGTTGTTAGTCCCACCATCAGGCAGGCAACCTTTGGGACTCCATCTTTGCGGCAGAAGACACTGTCTGCTCCTCTAACGAAGCTACCCTCTATGATAACCACATTTCTCTTTTCTCTTCCCACTCCTTACAACTCCTGCAGTCCCCGTCCTCTCCCACTCAGGAACCAAGAATCTTACATATTGCACAAGGAGGAGATGAGACTCGTCTAGAACTACCCACTGGATTGGAATTGGAATTGGTTTATTACAGACACGTACATAATGTTCATACAGATCATTCATTGAGGTAGTGCAAGGTCAAACAATAAAAGATGCAGAAAGAAGTGTAACAGCTTTACATAAATGGCAGTGCAGGTAGACGATAAGATGGAAGATGAAAATGAGGTGGACTATGAGGACAAGAATCCATCTTTAACAATTTTGGGAACCATTCCATAGTCTTAAACAGTAGGGGAGAAGTTGTTGTTGAGCCTGATGGCATGCACTTTCAGGCTTTTGCCTCTATGACCGATAGGAGAGGGAAAAAGAGATCATGGCAGTGGTGGGTGGGGTCTTTGATTATGCTAGCTAATTTACTGAGGCATTCTCTATCTGCCCTTCCTTCATTCACAGCCTCCTGTCCCAGATCATTTGGTGAGTTCAAGGCAGTTGGGGCAGTGCTGCAGGTGGAAAACTTTGTGAGCTGGTACGCCAACTTTGAATGTATGAGGCATTCAGAACTTCAAGAATATAGATCTTGCAGAAAGTTTAAATAACGTCCCAGCAGTCAAATGGGAAATATTGGTTGCTGCATTGAAGAACTGCTGATAATTTCAGAAACTTCTGGTGACAGCTAGTTTCTCTCCCATGCACATCATGGTTAGACCACAAGAACATCTCCTAACAAGAATGCAGCACCAACATTTGGTGCAACTTGCATTTGTGAGATTTACCTCCTATTTAACTTTGCTACACGCATCCTTTCACCTTCTTTTACTTTACATTTTTTCTGAAGGCAACAGAAAATTGTTATGATTCTCACTCTGATTGACTGGATTGTGAGTGGTATTGAACATCACTTTATTGACTCACTGAGGACAAATGATGTTACCAACAATTTTCTTCTCTTACTTTCATCTTAAATTGTGTGTTATATATTTTTTTGTTCTTGTGAGGCAATGTCAGTCTCTAAGCTAGTCATCCTGAAAATTATCATTCAGAAACCAAATGACAGGTGATTGACTGAGTTGCATTTTATCAATCATTTACATTTCCACCAGACTGTTATTTCATCAATCATGAACAAATTAAACTAACCAGCAACTGGTCAGATTGACATCAGAAACAGACAGGTGTAATTTTTTTTTCAGGAAATCCAACCTTAAGAATGTAAATCGTGGGTGACATGACTGAAGTGTCTATGATTGCAAAAGGATTGCTAACAGAAGCACGTTGGCTGTGGGATCATGAAATTAGAGGTAGCAGAACAAGTCTATATGTGAGGCATACAGTGCAGAGACAGATGGGCCATTCTCACAAGCTATGCCTTCCTTTCACGGGATGGATGAAATGAGAGACAAGGGATGAACAGGATTGGAAGTGTTGACTCATGGAAGAGGTAAATGTGACAGAGTTGTTGGGCCAGAAGCTACTTCGTGAAGTGGAAGCACAGCAGCGGGTAGCTGTGTTCTCTCCTAGCATTGAACTTCTTTTCTCTAAATTATCTCTTGTAGTGTTAAAGCTAACACAGAACAGGACTGAGCAGGCAGTGAATGGTATTGAGATACAACAGCAACAGTGACTGATTCATTTGCAGCCTCACTCGAAATGCCTGATCTCAGATGGATATCTGTATCCACCAACGAGACGGAAGTCTCCGGTATACATGGATCCCACCCAATCCACTCTACAGCAATGTAGTATCTGTTGAAATGTGGTCACTGGTATTGCAGCCAATTTTCAAACACTAAGATCCCAGAAACAGAAACGAGATATTGAGTGGCTAATCAGGTCTTGTAGTGAACATAAGTATCAGCCATGGTGCTGGGTTGGACAGTGAAGGGCAGGGAGATGGAGGGGAGCTCCTTGCTCTTCCTGTTATTCCTGTGGCATATTTTATGTGTTGTTTTGAGAGGAGGCTGTGGCTCAAAGAGCAGAAATAGCAGTTGCTTCCAGCCCTGGCTGTGGGCCAGGAAACTCTGCTGGAAGTATAGATACAGCAGGAATCAGGGACTAGGGGTCTCTGACTCATGCATTTGTCCAATTAGGATTGAAGTGAAGAGACACCTGCACTTACAGGGTGATAAATCTTTGCAAATTTCCACCGTGGTGGGATTAGAGGCTCAGTCACTGTCTGCATTCAAAACTGAAATCAATCGACTTCTGGGAACTGGAAGAATGGGTTAGCACAGGAAATTACTTGTTGATTTGGGCAGCTGACTTGAAGGCCAGAGAAATCTACTCCTGTTGCTACACTTGCACTCGGGGTCGCAGAGATCTCCACACAAAGACGTGGTGCTGGCTCGCGTGAAGAATAGATGAAAATGTCACCAGAGTTTATAACAGGTGAAGAGTTTACATCTGCAACAAACAAACCAAGTTAGGGTATGTTCAGCAACATCTTAAATCGTTTTGCACAGTAGTTACTGCAAGCACCCTGGTCCTCACTGTGAGCAGGTCACCTGTCAACCAGATGACCAGCACCTTGGCCACTAGAATTCTGGACAAACCAGAAGCAAATCGTAATGGACATTCAGATCATTTTGCAGACGTTCTGGGCAGGCCTCAGGCTTCATGCATGTGAACAGTGCTCCACTTCTATAGGGATGTGAGGAGGAGAATTGTCACAATGGATTGGAATATTTTTGTTAAACTGACAGTATTGATCCACAAGAGATGACAATTGTTTATAGATTTGTGGATGAAAATGAAACATTTGCATTTATTATCCAACTCCAGTTTCCTTCGAGAGCAAGGCATTGAGCTACCTTAATATGGCTGAAGAGGTGTGAGGGTTGGGATGGCCTACCATTCCTTTAATGTTATACATGTAGCACTAACAGGGACAGAGAAACAGCCCGCACATCGCAGACCATCCCATACATTTCTTGCATTTTCTATAAACATAAAAGGAGGCTATTTGGTCCATTGAGTCTATTCTGCCCCTCAAAGCATTCTCATCAGTCTTATTCCTCCACTTGTTCCTCTGCAATCTATTTTCTCTTCCTTCTGCCCATCAACTCCTCCCCGATTCACCTACCACCCACCAACACTGGAGATAATTCACAATAAGCACACAACCAGAGCACCTGAGGAAAACCGTTCAGACACAGAGGGAGGATATGGACTCCACACAGACAGCGCCAGATGTCAGGATCGAGCCTGGGTTATTGGGCTTCTAAGGCAGCAACACCAACTGCAACACCACTGCCCCATACTTCTGAGAAAAATCACTGACGCAGGGCGGGACAAGGCCTGATGTGAGGGGAAGTGAATCACTGAGGGTGGGACAGAGGAGAGAAGCACCATCTGCTCTCAATAAAGACATCCAAATGTTTGCAGTCTGACATTTTAAGAATGAGCCTTGATTACAGCCTTCCAGCTGCACTCACGTGAGGAAAGCAGGATTTCTGGCAGTGAGAGAGCTGTGAACAACTCACAGGAGAAAACTAAATGAACATTGGAAACAGCATCTCCTGTTGCAAAGAACAAACTTCTAAAGCACTGCTGGTTATCCCAGATGCATCAAGTGTTGCCATTGACGGAACCATCGCCTCATGAGCTCACTTCCCCTCAAAGACAGCCTACTCTCCGCAGTGAGAGCTAACCTGCTCAGCTTCCTGATCTCAAAACTGTCCATGGTCAACTAGCGTCAGGCCACCATCTGTGGGAGGGTAACCCTGGGAGTTACAAGGGATCTCCCGGCCAGCAGTGCAGCATGGTCATGTCTAGTGATGGAGCACAAATCACTGATATACTCACAGCAACTGCGTCTGAGGCACACACCTGTGTCTCCATCCTTCACTTTGTACCTCGTAAGAGACCTTCGAATTCATTACTCTGATGTCCATCCCATGCATTTGAATTTAAATAACTGAATTTCCATTCGAAATGTTCACGAAATAGGACAATCATCCAACAGTGAATTTGTAATCACATTCAAATTGATTTCTTTCTCTTTCTGTGTTGGAAAGGTTTTTAAGAAACATAGTCTGGGACTTTTTGATGAGCAAGACCAGTGCTGTCATTCTTTCCTTGATGATATTTACAGCTGTCACACACCTTCAGGTCAAGGCTGATATTTATTTAAACAGATCAAAATAAGAGTACCTCAATGTTCTGTCTGAGTATTCCTCCATGGTAAAATATATACATCTTACTTAAATAAAATGGCCATTTTGCCCATCAGGTTCATGCTAGCTCCTATCCATCCCATCCTCCTGTAGTTCAGCAAGTTTCCTCTCCCACCTCTCTTTGGTTCTTTACTTTCCCATTTAATAACCCCTGGAGATAACTTGCAGTGGTCAGTTAACCAGCAAAACATCATTGGGATGCGGGAGGGAAGGGGGGCATGCAGGAAAACTCATAAGGTCACAGGGAGAAGTCTGCACAGTCAGTTTCAGGGATCAAGATCAAATCTGTGTCCCCAAGAGCTGTGAGACTGCCTGCTGCAGATGGTGGTGTGGGGAGCAATACGTGCTTTGTGTCTGGCTTCAGGTTCTAGCACTTGCAAACTCTAATGTCTCCATCCAGCGCCACTGGCTGACCCACAACGTCAGCCTTTCCCCAACGAGCCATGTTTACTGGGCATGTTGAATATTTCTGAGGAAACCGATGTGTCTTGTACCTAATTTTCTTCCATGTGGTGCCACGTCTGACACTGTTCAATAGTTGTGACTTCTCTCATTATGGACAGCCTTTGCCTTGTTCTGTGTCATGACTGGGAGTTGTGTTCCTGAGTATCTGCTGCCAATGATGTTATCACTCCATTCAGTCAGAAACATCGCCAATTTAATATATGAGGAACTGGGAAAACAAATGATAGATGGAATTGCTGCTAAAAAACAAGTCAGTATTTTGATATTTCAATTAGGTCTCTGGATAGGAATTGTCAGGTAGTTGTGTGTGGGTCGCACTCTTAGAGTCACGGAGTGGCACGGTGTAGAATCTGGCCTTTTGTCTCATTCTGTCAATGCTAACATTTTTGCTCTGCTTTGGAGCAGTGGAGGCTGAGGGAAGGTCTGATTGAGGTTTATAAGATTATGAGGGGCATAGATACAGGGAGTATCTTTTTCCCAGGTTGAATTGTCAAATACCAGAGGGCATGCATTGAAGGTGAGAGGAGGTAGGTTTAAGCAAGATGTGTGGGTAAGTTTTTACTCAGAGAGTCATGGATGTCTGAAATGCACTGCCTGGTAAGGTGGCAGAGGCAAGTACATCAGAGGCTTTTAGGTAGACACGTGAATGTGAGGAAGATGGAGGGATATGGACATTGTGTAGACGGGAGGGATTAGTTTTGGGTTTTTTTAAATTTACTTTTTAGCTGGTTCTGCGCAACATTGTGGTCTGAAGAGCCTGTCTGTCCCTGTGCTGTACTGTTAGATGTTTTAATCCCATTTGCCAACATTAAGACCATAAATGCTTCTTCAAAAGAGCAATTCTATTTGACCACGTGTTCCAAATATCAACCACTATCTTTGTAAAAACACCGCTTGGACACAATATCTTCCTTTCAAATAAACCCTACACCTTCTTGCTTCTGGTATCCCCATCGTGGGAAAAAAATGTCTGATTATCCATCTCATCTATGGCTGTTATAAACTGATATACTTCTCTCAGGTCAGCTCTGAGCCTCCTTTGCTCCAGTAAGACCAGCTTATCCAGTCCAGCTGAAGTCATTCAATCCAGGCACCATTGTGAAGAAACCTCACAGTATTCAACACAGTGTAACCACATCTTTTCTATAGTGTGGTGACCAGAACCATGAGCAAAAAAATTAAAGAAGCACTATTTTAGAGATTAGTCAAATCCCAGTCCACACTAGTCCCTGGGTGCCCTGCAGAGTAAGGCTGGAAACCCCAGGTAGATATTGGAGAATGGAATTTTAAAAGGGATGGTGCTAATTAAAGATAAACTTAATATTTGCTCCCTAACCAGCAAGGAATGAGATTTACATCCAGTATTCATGTTGGAAAATGCAACAATACCAATATGTTCCCCAGACCTGCTTTGAAAACAAAACTCTGAATAGACTGGCACAAAATGCTGGTGGAACACAGCAGGCCAGGCAGCATCTATAAGGAGAAGCACTGACGACGTTTTGGGCCGAGACCCTTCATCAGGACTCAACCTGATGAAGGGTCGTGGCCCGAAACGTCGACAGTGCTTCTCCTTATAGATGCTGCCTGGCCTGCTGTGTTCCACCAGCATTTTGTGTGTGCTGATTGAATTTCCAGCATCTGCAGATTTCCTCGTGTTTGCTTTGAATATACTGGGATTGTTTTGAAGGTAAATCTCTATGTAGAGATTTGGTTACTATCGCTCAAGCACCTGCCAGATATTTAGAAGTAATGAAAAACATTTCAGAATGCTGTGTGTCACACACTTGGAGAGCAGAAGGCACAGTTTAAGGCCTTTTGTTAATTGGGGTTGACCATAAATATGGCGCCTAGCTGTCCGCATGATACACAAGCCAGTACACAAGCCAGCATAACAAGATATGCAGAGCAAGCTGTTGCCCTTGCAGCAGGCTCCCCCTCTGCACGCAGCTGATGAATATAAAGGAATGGCAGAGACTGATTCAGTTGGGCACCAGTGCTATCACAAGATTTGCCAGTCAGCATTGAACTCAACCTTGGATTGCCTAGGGGTCTCCAGCTCCAGATTTTTTGCTCAGGGTTTACTCCCAAAGCCTTCTAGCCAAACTGAGCAACAATAGACAATAGACTATAGGTGCAGGAGTAGGCCATTTGCCCCTTCGAGCCAGTACCACCATTCAATGTGATCATGGCTGATCATTCACAATCAGTACCCCATTCCTGAATTCTCCCCATATCCCTTGACTCCACTATCTTTAAGAACTCTATCTGACTCTTTCTTGAAAGCATCCAGAAAATTGGCCTCCACTACCTTCTGAGGCAGAGCATTCCATAGATCCACAACTCTCTGGGTGAAAGAGTTTTTCCTGAACTCCGTTCTAAATGGCCTACCCCTTATTCTTAAACTGCGCGCTCTGGTTCTGGACTCGCCCAACATCGGGGACATGTTTCCTGCCTCTAGCATGCCCAATCTCTTAATAATCTTATATGTTTCAATCGGATCCCCTCTCATCCTTCTAAATTCCAGTGTATACAAACCCAGTCGCTCCAATCTTTCAACATATGACACTCATATGACATATGAGTGGGTATAGCCACAAGGTAATGGAGGTTTGAGATCAGAGTTTCCCTTCTCCTGGATGAGCTGCCAACAACGGCTGATGACCCTGCCCAAAGCAACTGGTTTTAAGGCACCAGTAGCCCGCCCTCGCCTCTTCTCCTGACTGTAGAGATGGTTCCGCCAGGCTTAGTTGTCAGAGGCTATTTGAGACACACGCCATTTAATGGACCGAGGAAGCTCATCTCCACTACCTCCTCTGACTACGACAACCTTAAAGAACTTGCAATTCCAGAGACAACTCATCCCCGAACAGATTAACCCGGAGCTATTCTGGAGTTCAGAATTCAATCCCAGTGACCTCTGTAAGGAGTCTCGGTGCGCCCTCCCCATGGCATGCATGCGTTTTCTCCGGGTGCTCCAGTTTCCTCCCGCAGTCATTGTGACTCATCTTGTCATTAGATTAGGCCTGAATCAGGGTCATTGGAGATTGCAGGGGTGGAAGGGCTTATTCCATGCTATATCTCTAAATAAAATCAATAACCTGGCTCAGATGTGGGCAGTCATGATGCCACACTAACCTGCTGTGCCAGTCTATGCAGGTTTTCAACATATTGGATTAAAATTATCAAAGCATTAGGGCTGCTTCCTGATCCATCAGAAAGGATTGCCCAGATAAATGCTTTACTTTTGGTGTCTTATTTAACTTATGAATAATCCTGCAGAAGCAGGTTGGGTCTCTCCACGATGGTACAAAAGCATTATCAGCCCATACAGATGCAGGGATCAGTGCTGGGACCTTACATTTTGTAACAGATATAAATGACATGGTAGGTGATAAGATTAGTCAGCTGGCAGACAACATGAAAATCGGGCCAGTCATAGAGAGTGAAGAAGTTTGTTTAAAGATATGGCAGGACACAGAACAACGGGAAAGTTGAGTGAAATGGCAGCAGATAGAACTTAATCCAGACAGGCGTGAGGCAGTGCACCTTGAGAAGCCAAATTCTGTTTGGACATATAGAATAAGTCACAGAGACCTTAAGATAGTTGATGTACAGAGAGACCTTGGGATTCAAGTGCATAGGTAGTTCCCTAAAAGTGATAACACAGGTGGACCTCTGTTTCCATCCAAGGGGTCAATGTGGACATGGTGGAGGATTACAAATACCTGGGGATACAAATTGATGATAAACTGGACTGGTCAAAGGACACTGAGGCTGTCTAAAAGAAGGGTCAGAACCGTCTCTATTTCCTGAGGAGACTGAGGTCCTTTAACATCTGCCGGACGATGCTGAGGATGTTCTATGAGTCTGTGGTGGCCAGTGTTATCATGTTTGCTGTTGTGTGCTGAGGCAGCAGGCTGAGGGTAGCAGACACCAACAGAATCAACAAACTCATTCGTAAGGCCAGTGACGTAGTGGGGGTGGAACTGGACTCTCTGATGGTGGTGTCTGAAAAGAAAATGCAGTCCAAGTTGCATGCCATCTTGGTCAATGTCTCCCATCCACTCCATAATGTACTGGTTAGGCACAGGAGTTCATTCAGCCAGAGACTCATTCCACCGAGATGTAACACTGAGCGTCATAGGAAGTCATTCCTGCCTGTGGCCATCAAACTTTATAGCTCCTCCCTCGGAGTGTCAGACATCCTGAGCCAATAGGCTGCTCCTGGACTTATTTCCACTTGGCATGAATAACTTATTATTAATTAATTATTTATGGTTTTATATTGCTATATTTTTTCACTATTCTTGGTGCGGCTGTAATGAAACCCAATTTCCCTCGGGATCAATAAAGTGTGTCTGTCTGTCTGACAGGGTAATGAAAAAGGCGTTGGCTGAAGCATTGACTATCAGAGTTGGGGAATCATGTTGCAGTTGTACAAAATGTTGGTTGGACTTCACTGAAGTACAGGTCTGTGTAGACCTGTAGACCTGTGTACACTGAAGACCTGTGTCCAGGTCTCGTCACCACACTGCAGGACAGATATAGCAATAGAAAGAGATCCACTGACATGTGGCCTGCAATAGAAGGTTGGAGTTGTAATAAGAGATTGGTTAGGGTGGGTTTAATCTCAGTGCAACACACACATTGAGGAGTAACATTTTTGAGGTTTATGAAACCATGAAGGGCAGAAATAGCATAGGTAGTGTCATTTCCCCAAGATATATCGGTCTAAAACTAGAAGAGACAGGCTTAAGAAGAAGAAGGGGAAAATATAAGGGAATTTAACAGCTAAAATTTTCAAACAGAAGATGGTGAATAGTCCAAAGTTCAAAATAAATTTAACAGCTACCAGAGTTGGTAATGGGGGAATATACTATTACAATGTTTAAAAAACATTTGGACAAGAAAGGAGTGGAGGAGCGTGAGCTTAATAGAGGCAGATGGGATTAGTGATGATGGTCAGTGTGGACACAGTGCACAGAAAGGGCCCGGTTCTGTGCTCTACATCCCCATGATTCAATGATCTTGCGTTCAGTAGTGACTAATGATTACGCACTGAGTTGCATGCGCAGTTCACTGTGATTTACTCTGATTTGGGGTAAGTTATCTCTTCAATCGGTTCCATAGTAAATCATATTTGGTGAAAGGAAAACACAGGGATGTTATGGTTGAAGAACTCATCCATTTGTGGTAACTGCACTCCAGAGATAACCACAACAGATGTGCTGAAGAGCCCAGAAAGCCATTTGGGTAGTGGTCTGGTTCCGTGGCTTGACGGCCACCATCACTTTGAGGCACTTCAAACTGCATCGGTTCATGCAAAGGTTTGTAGATTTACAGCCCATGACTTCCCTGCTCATGCCTGGCGATACTATAACCATTTAACTATTCTTTAGGTGCTTGATAGAGAACATAGTGGGAGTATCTCCGGAGTGTGTCAGTCTCATCCATCAGAGGCTATCTTTAGTACCTCCTGATCAGACCCAGCTCTGCTTCACCTGATTATATAATGTGACTTATCCAATAATTCCCTTGTTCATCTGTTTATTAACAATCTGCACTTGTTGCCTCAGCACCCTCCCCATAACCTTCTTGCCCTATTCAGAGATTAGTGCTAATCACCGCCCTCTCTGTGGCGTTGCTTTCCAATTTCCAAACCCAGTCCTCCCAAATTCTAATAATTTACTGAAGATTCTTGTCTATCAATTTGGAGACAATTAATCTATTGATTAATTTTCTAATGGTTTCCACTTTTGTTTCTCACTGTGGAATGATATATCAGAGAAAAAGACCTTTCAGCCCACTCTCTCCATCCTACCCATTCAACATATCTTCGGGTTTGGAGCTTTCAGGGCTGGCACATCGAAACTACTGCAAATGGCTCATGTAATCTTAAAACATGTCTGAACATTAAAACACCATCATTCGACATTATGCTGGAATCAACTATGAAGATTTGATTTCCACAAACTCTCTGTGCACTTTGAGAGAGAACGTGTGTGGAATTCTTGCCCTTAATGGTTTGAAACATGTGAGAGAGAACCTTTCATAGTGTCATCTGCCTTACTGCTATGGGAAGGGAAACAAAGATGGAAAAGAGGGAGGAAAGATTCTTCCAATGACCATCTGTAACTGCCTACATTTATCATATTGTTCCTTAGAGATTAAACAACATCTGTTAATAAGCCATAAGAATTGAGTGGATGATGAATGAGCCAACCCTTGGAGTCATTTTTGGAAATCAGGCATTTGTTTCTCTAACTGACAGTACTACTTCAATAGTATTTAAAGCAGTCTTCGCATCCACATAATTTAATGAGACTATGTCAGTCAGACCCAATGGATGATGGAGTTTGTTTTTAATCTGAAAGCGGAAGAATTTTGCATAGCGCTTGCCAAAATCTTAATAATAACATTTCCTGGGCTTGAATGCCAGCGTTCTTTTTCCTCGTTAATTAAGTTCCCATAAAACTTCCCTACGAGCACACCGCAGTCTAAAAGCTTTGTTGAAAGTAGTTGACAACTACCAGTAAATAGTTCTAAAAATACAGTTTATCACAGAATAATTTCACAAACTCTCCCTCCCTGGGGATAACATGGTATTCGATGCATCAATTCCCTTCCATACATGATGTACCACTCTCAGGCAAGTTCCAATGGAATGGGATTAAAATTATTTCCAACTCAATAAAGAAAGAGGAACAACAGGCACAAAGTGATTAATAGGTGAACAAACTATGCAATCCCGTCCCTGCAACAAACCAAAGGCAAAATCCTCTTTTCTAAAAATAATTGAGGGGGAAAAAAACCGAAGAGACTTTGGAAAATTGCAAAGGTAACAGCAACACTGGCAGGATAAAACAATGAATTTTGTATAGAGTAATAGATAATGTAGCATTGAGACAGGCCATTCAGCCCTGAGGCTATGTCAACCATCCACTTTATTCTCCTTATATTCCCAGCAACTCCCCCATATTCTACCACTATTCTAATTTATAGTGTCCAACATACCAGCCAAATTCTTTGGAATGTAAGAGGAAACCAGAAGGAGGGACAATGTACAAACTCAGCAGATGTGGGGAAGGAGGGGATCACCAGAATAGTATAGCAGCAGCAGTACTAGCTGTGCCACCCTGATCTGATGTGGGCTCTCGATCTGAATCACAAACAGCTTTTTGCCCTACAGATGCTGCTCGTCTCACCGAGCTCCTCCAGCAGATTTGTTTGTTGCTCCAGATTGGAGCATCTACTGTCTCTTGTGTCTCTGGATAGTGAATCCTATTGACAGCAAGATGCTTGAAAGGCCTCTTGCCAGCAGTGAAGCTGCAGATAAATTTAAAAGGTTTGGCAAACAGTGTAAGATACTTACAATAAGGCTGAGTCAATTATCTTTGAAGAATTTGTCGATTGAAAGTGAAGAGTCAAATGAAAACAGTTACTGTGCCTATACTGTAAAAGTATTCAACCCCTTGGAAGCTCTCATGTTTTATTGTTTTACAGCATTCCATCACAGGGGATTTAATTTGGCTTTCTTGATACTGATCAACAGAAAAAGACTCTTTTGTATTAAAGTGAAAACAGATCTCTACAAAATGATCTAAATTAATTACAAATATAAAACACAAAATTTATTGATTTCTTAAGTATTCACCCCCTTCAAGTCAGTATTTAGTGGATACCCCTTTGGCAGCAATTACAGCCTTGAGTCTGTGTGGATAGGTCTCTATCAGCTTTGCACATCTGGAAACTGCAATTTTCCCCATTCTTCTTCACAAAACTGCTCAGGCTCTATCAGATTGCACAGGGGTCATGAGTGAACAGCCTTTTTCAAGTCCAGCCACAAATTCTCAATTGGATTGAGGTCTGGACTCTGACTTGGCCACTCCAGGACATTAACTTTGTTGTTTTGAAACCACTCCTGTGCAGCTTTGGCTTTATATGTGGGATCATTGTCTTGCAGGAAAACAAATCTTCTCCCAAGTTAGCTATTCTCTTGAAGACTGCATCAGGTTTTCCTCCAGGATTTCTTTGTGTTTTGCTGCATTCATTTCACCCTCTACCTTCACAAGCCTTCCAGGGCCTACTGCAGTGAAGTATCCCCACAGAATGATGTAGCCACCACCATGCTTCACGGTAGGGATGGTGTGTTTTTAATGATATACATTGTTGGGCTTGTGCTGAACATCATGTTTTGACTGATGACCAAAAAGCTCAATTTTGGTTTCCTCAAACCTTAGAACTCCTTCCAGCTGACTTCGTAGTCTCCCACATGTCTTCTGGCAAACTCTAGCTGAGATTTCATGTGAGATTTTTTCCAGCAGTGGCTTTCTGTCTGCCACTCTCCCATAAAGCTGTGACTGGTGAAGCACCTGGGCAATAGTTGTACACGTAGTTTCTCGCAGCTCAACCACTGAAGCTTGTAAAACCACTTCAGAGTTGTCATAGGTCTCATGGTGGCCTCCCTCACTAGTCCCTTTCTTGCACGGTCACTCCGTTTTTGAGGATGGCCTGCTCTAGGCAAATTTACAGCTGTGCCATATTCTTTCCATTTCTTGATGATTGACTTAACAGCTATATAGGGCCCTGGTCAGACCCCACTTGGAGAACTGTGCTCAGTTCTGGTCGCCTCACTACAGGAAGGATTTGGAAACCATAGAAAGGGTGCAGAGGAGATTTACAAGGATGTTGCCTGGATTGGGGAGCATGTCTTATGAGAACAGGTTGAGTGAACTCAGCCTTTCTCCTTGGAGCAACTGAGGATGAGAGGTGACCTGATAGAGATGATGAGAGGAATTGATCGTGTAGATAGTCAGAGGCTTTTTCCCAGGGCTGAAATGACTAACATGAGAGGGGATAGTTTTAAGGTGCTTGGAAGCAGGTACAGAGGAGATGTCAGGGGTAAGTTTTTTATGCAGAGAGTGGTGAGTGTGTGGAATGGGCTGCCAGCGACAGTGGTGGAGGCGGATATGATAGGGTCTTTTAAGAAACTCCTGGACAGGTACATGGAGCTCAGTAAAATAGAGGGCTATGGGTAACCCTAGGTAATTTCTAAGGTAAGGACATGTTTGGCACAGCTTTGTGGGCCAAAGGGCCTGTATTGTGCTGTAGGTTTGCTATGTTTCTATGTTAACTGTACTTCAAAGGATATTCAGTGACTCTGAATTTTTCTTGTATCTATCTCCTGACCTGTGCTTTTGAATAACATTTTCACAGAGTTGCTTAGAATGTTCTTTTGTCTTCATGGTGTAGTTTTTGCCAGGATACTGACTCTCCAGTAGTTGGACCTTCCAGATACAGGTGTATTTTTACTATATTCATTCAAAACACATTGACTGCACACAGTTCTCCAAAGACAGATCTCCTCTAAACTAATTATGTGACTTCTGAAACCTAATGGCTGTACCTGTGATGATTTGGTGTGTCATATTAAAGCGCGTGAATACGTATGTAATCAATTATTTTGTGTTTTATTTGTAATTGATTTAGATCACTTTCTAGATATCTGTTTTCACTTTGACATGAAAGAGACTGTTTCTGTTGATCAGTGTCAAAAAAACCCCAAATTAAATCCGTTGTGATTTAATGTTGTAAAACAATAAAACATGAAAGCTTCCAAGGGTATGAATACTTTTGAAAGGCCCTGTACATCCATGAAGTGAGAGGAATAGGTTTATGTCAGAGGCTAGTGCTTCATACTAAATGAGGAACAGGAGCCTATACAGTCTACCTTTCACCACACCACCATTCTATGAACAACACAATTCCAATTTCACCACCTTCTGTCCTGACAAAGACAAATTAATTGAAAGCTTAATTGTGTTTCCCTTTTCACAGATGACGTCTGATTTGCAGAGTGCTTGCAGAATCTTCTGCTTTTATTTCAGATTTCCAGCATCTGTAGTTGTTAACTATCCCGTTGGTTTGCCACACGGCTTGGTCTGGCAACTGCTCTGCCCGTGACCCCATGAAACTGCAGAGAGTTGTGGACACAGCTCAGCACAGCATGGAAACCATCTGCCCCTCTACGGACTCTGAGTATAGTTCTCACTCCCTCAGTAAAGCAACCAGAAATATCAAGGACCCCATCGACCCTGGACATTCCCTTTCTCCCCTCTCTGATCAAGCATAAGGTACAAAAGCCCAGAGAGCACCAGGCTTAAGGGAAGTGTCTATGCCACAATAATAAGACCAGGTTCCCTAGCACCTTAAGATGAATTTACAGTCCACCACTTTATAATCTTGCACTTTATCGTTTAACTGCACTGTACTTTCTCTGTAGCTGTTACACTTTATTCTGTTATTGTGTTACCTTATTCTACCTCAATGCACTGTGTAACAATTTGATCTTTATGAACAGTTTGCAAGACAAACTTTTCACTGTACCTTGGTACATGTGGCAGCAATAAAACAATCCTAATTTTCACCAGTTTCTCACTCTCTCCTCATGCCCCTGACACTTACAGTTTAAGCTTCCATCTGTTTCTGCCTTGAATATATTCAAAGCCTCTTCCTGCACAGTTCTCTGGTGAATTCCAAAGATCCTCAACTCTCTGAGAGAAGAAATTCCTTTTTATCTCCATCCGACAAGTTATCCTGAAGCTATGCCTTCTACTTATAAATATCACTCCTCCAGAGAACATCCTCTCGGCATCCACCCTCTCAGTCCCCCCTCAAAATTTCACATGTTTCAACTAGATTATCTTTCATTCTTCTATTCTGCAATGAGTTTCGGCCCAGTCCCTCTTTGTTCATCAACCATATCACCTCAGGAATTAACTTATCATCTTCCTCTGCATTCCCTCCAAGACAAGGACAGTGCACTCCCTGGAATGACATGAGGACAACCTTTCTCATTCAACTGTGAATTTATGGAATTCTCTACCACTAGAACAAGGTAAAACAGTAACAGAATGTGGATTAAAGTGTGACACTACAGAGAAAGTACAGTGAACTTAAACAATAAAGTGCAAGATCATAATGTGGTAGATTGTAAGGTCAAGAGTTCACCTTATGGTACTAGGAAACAATTTAATAGTCTTATTATAGCCTAGAAACTTTCCTTGAGCCTGGTACTTTCAGGCTTTTGTATCTTCTGTCTGATGGGAGAGGGGAGGGAAGGGAATGTGGGGTCTTTGATTATGCTGGCTGCCAAATCATTGAATATTTTGTGTGAAATGGATGGATTTTAGTCATCAAGGGCTACAGAGGAGAGAGTGGGAATATAATATTGGCATAAAGAATCATCATTAATCTCATTGAATGGTAGACCAGGCTAAAAGGTTCAAGTAGCTTAATTTGTCCTGTCTTCTGTTTCTATCATTCTACTGTTTCCAGCCTTCCTCCAACTTTAAGATTAAAAGTGTATGAAATGTTGCAGAATATTGGTAGCTCGGTTTGACTATTTGGAAGTTGGGTTGATTACCAAGCTTAGCAAAACGTTGGCGGACATTTCAGCTCCAATCAAGAAGCC
The DNA here is from genome assembly GCF_030144855.1 of Hypanus sabinus. NCBI lineage: Eukaryota > Metazoa > Chordata > Chondrichthyes > Myliobatiformes > Dasyatidae > Hypanus > Hypanus sabinus. Next base: position 6,700,266 of record NC_082732.1, on the reverse strand, counting down.
TGTGCACTGACGATGGTTTCTCGCTTGGAGCCAAAATGCCTGCAATCATTTTGCCAAGCTCAGCGATCAACCAAGTTTCCAAATCAGAAGTGTATGTATAGCTGCAGGTACTTTTTCACTTCCAAAGTTGCATTAAAACTTCCCTACCTTTATGCAATCACAACAATTCGTTTTCCCCCACAGATACTGCTCAACACAATGAGTTCACGATTGCTGCTCCAAATTCTAGCAACTGCAGTCTCTTGTGTTTTCCCTACATTTATACTGTATGTTATCCCCCTTGCAATTAGGGCCAGCGTTCCATGAGCTACCCAAATTCGTTGCTGTAACAGCATGTCAGATCTTTTTATACATTTATTGAGATCCCCTAGTTCCTCAGTGCAATTTGTGGTCTCACCTCATTTACAGTTAATAATCATTTGGTTTTCTATTTCTTCTTCCAAAGAAGGTAATCTTACATTTCCCACGTTATACTCCATTTGCCGATTTTCTGCCCACTTACTTAATGTAGCTACATCCTCTGCTGCCTCTTTGTCCTCTTTGTAATTTTCGAACCCACTACACAGTGCATCAACAAATCTTTCGACAGTACACTTAGTGCCTTCTCCAGGTCACTGGTGACAATTGTAAGTAGTGGCATCACTGGGACAATCCCCGAAGGACCTTGTTAGTTACTGATCACAAATCCAAATATGATCAATTTAACCATTTCCTCACAACACACACAAAATGCTGGTGGAACACAGCAGGCCAGGCAGCATCTAAAAGGAGAAGCGCAGTCGACGTTTCGGGCTGAGACCCTTTGTCAGGACTAACTGCAAAGAAAGATAGTAAGAAATTTGAAAGTAGTGGGGGGAGGGGGAAATGCAAAATGATAGGAGAAGACCGGAGGGGGTGGGATGAAGCTAAGAGCTGGAAAGGTGATTGGCGAATTCCTCCACCATCAACTCTGCTCTCAAACGCATCTCTCCCATTTCCCGCACATCTGCCCTCACCCCATTTGCCTGCCACCCCACTCGGGATAGGGTTCCCCTTGACCTCACCTACCACCCCACCAGCCTCCAGATCCAACATATAATTCTTCGTAACTTCTGCCACCTCCAACAGGATCCCACTACCAAGCACATCTTTCCCTCCCTCCCTCTTTCTGCTTTCCGCAGGGATTGCTCCCTACCTTACTCACTTGTCCACTCGTCCTCCCATCCCTTCCCACTGATCTCCCTCCTGGAGCTTATCCTTGTAAGTGGAACAAGTGCTACACCTGCCCTTACACTTCCTTCCTCACCACCATTCAGGGCCCCAGACAGTCCTTCCAGGTGAGGCGACTCTTCACCTGTGAGTCGGCTGGTGTGGTATACTGCATCCAGTGCTCCCGGTGTGGCCTTTTATATATTGGTGAGACCTGATGCAGACTGGGAGACCGTTTCGCTGAACACCTACACTCGGTCCGCCAGAGATAGCAGGATCTCCCAGTGGCCACACATTTTAATTCCACGTCCCATTCCCATTCTGATATGTCTATCCATGGCCTCCTCTACTGTCAAGATGAATCCAAACTCAGGTTGCAGGAACAACACCTTATATACTGGTTGGGTAGCCTCCAACCTGAGGGCATGAACATTGACTTCTCTAACTTCTGTTAATGCCCCTCCTCCCCTTCTTACCCCATCCCTGACATATTTAGTTGTTTGCCTGTTCTCCACCTGTTCTCTGGTGCTTCCCCCCCCCCCTTTCTTTCTCCCGAGGCCTCCTGTCCCATGATCCTTTCCATTCTCCAGCTCTGTATCACTTTAGCCAATCACTTTTTCAGCTCTTGGCTTCATCCCACCTCCTCCAGTCTTCTATCATTTTGCATTTCCCCCTCCCCCCACTACTTTCAAATCTCTTACTACCTTTCCTTTCAGTTAGTCCTGACGAAGGGTCTCGGCCCGAAACTTATGGATGCTGCCTGGCCTGCTGTGTTCCACCAGCATTTTGTGTGTGTTGTTTGAATTTCCAGCATCTGCAGATTTCCTCGCGTTAACCATATCCTCTGTTTCTTGTTAGACAATCACCTATCTGCAGCATGCCAATATATTAACCCTACAATATGCATCCTTATTTTGTGCAGAACCCTTTTCTGTGGCACCATATCAAGTGATTTCTGGAACTCTGCTGGTTTCCCTTCATCTCCTGTTTGTTACCTCCCCTAGATTGCAAGCATAGATTCACAGTGCCGTACAGCACCAGTCGGCTGGTGGCTCAGTGAGATCAGCACTGGGCTGGAGAGCAGAGATTCCCGAATTCGATCCAGTGACAGACCGCTCCCGTGCCGGGTTGATGTCGATCCAGTGACTCCTGTACCACCCGTGCCGGGTTGATGTCGAGCTCGCAACTTGACCTTGTAATAAAAAACACTGCCACCTCCAGCTTAAATTCCCACGTGGAATATCGTGGAGGATCAAATACCGAAACCCAGCACAGCCCCCACTTGTCCCATTTAACCTGTTTCAGTGCAATGGAGTTTAGGACCTGGGGAATTCAGTGCTGTGGTCCTTAGGACCCAGCGGACCTCGGGAGTCGGTGCAGCTTGGGACCCGCCGCCTGCAGTTCCGTTGACAGGAAGCGATCGCGATTGAAAATAAAGTGTAAGTAATAAAGTGTTTGGAAAGAGGTGAAACGTCATCGGTCATTGGAAAAGTATTAGGCTACAGTCGGTCAACGATTGGAACAATTTTAAAGGATAAAGGATAATGGAGCATGTGAAAGGCTCTGCCCTGATGAAAGCTACAATTATTACTAAGCAATGCTGTGGTTTAGTTATTGGAATACATACACTTCTTAAGTGTCTTATATGCATAGAAAGGTAAAATATATACTATATACTGCAGAATGAGCCTGTCTTCAATGATCCCTTCAAACAATATCTATTTGAGAGCTAATAAGACATTTGCCATATTTCAACAGTAGTTAGTAGCAGCCAAAAGTCAACCACAAGAAACTTGCTAATTTAACAATGCAAAGCTGAAAAAGAAACTGATACATATATCTCCCCCAGCTCTTGCTCCTCCTCACTTGTGAACTGCCAAATGGTCGGTAAAAGAGGCGATATTTCAGGAAGCTGACATCCAACTTTAGGGGTCCCCACGATCTGGGCATTGCTGCCATAGGTACAGGAGCCTGAAGACCCACACTTCAAAGTTCAACAACAGCTTCTTGCACTTGCCTCAAGAGTCCTAACACTACGTTGAAGTATAGTTCATTTTCTCTCTTCCTCTCTCTTCTCGACTTTAAACATGGTGCTTATTTTGTTGTGCAAGTTATCTATAATTAATCTTATTTTATGTTAAATTATGTTTATTATGTTGGTAATGTACGGCGCTGCTACTGCAAACAAGTTAATGGTCAGGGCATTTACAGTAGATCCTCTGTATGTCTTTGGAAATAAATGAACTTGAATAGAAATGAGGGTTGTTCCCCATGATCATCGACCAGTTTGATTCCCCTGGATGGACAGCCACAACTCAGAGGGGTCACTGAGCTGCCCAGGATTCGGACGCATCATCGGAGTCCACACCCCACAGTGCAACATTGATGGGGAAGAGGGAAATGAAGATGAGTTGGGAACTGGTACAGTGAGTGAAGAGGATGTCCTCTCACAGGTAGCGGAGCGGAGAAAGACCATTCTGAGCTGAGAGGACCCACGTGGTGGGTGGGGTGGAAATCCCTCAATGAACGTGACAAGCACACCTCGATGTCGGTTGAAAACAGGAATGGAGACCTTTCTTGGCTGAATCTGTCCACGTTTAAAGTTGCAGACATGTCAACACAGTACAAGCAGTGACCAGTAAGACTGGCTGGTCAGAATACTGCAAGTCAATGCCTTGAATGATATGTCTGCAGAGTTAGCTAAGCCCGCCACTTCACGTATTCTTGGAATGCTTTATAGGACTATAACTGTACCACAATATCAAGATGCCAAACAGGCACAAGCCTCCGCACCATTGAGGACATCCTCGGAAGGTAATGCTTCATGAAGGCTCCTCACATCCCGGACATGCCTCTTGTCATTACTACTATCAGAAGCTTCAGGAACCTGAAGAACCACTCTCAATGTTTTAGGAACAATTTTTTCCCTCTCTCAGCAGATTTCTGAACAGGGTACAAGCTCATGAGCACCCCCTTCTTATTCCTCTATAGAGTCGTGTAGGAGTGTCGACAAAAATCGATACGAGTGTCATTTCTTCCATCGTTCACTTTATTGACCCCCATTCTGCTTAATGAAATGAAGGAGTCCTACACATGCCCCCCTCAGAATTCACCCTAGTAGACAAAGTCAAATGAGCAGGGGCCCGCAAAACTCAGCCAAACCTCCTCCTGCCTTCACGGGCAGGTGCCGGGTAGGAAGAACGGTCAATGCCAGAAGCTCTGGAGGTGGGAGGCCAGTCCCTCCACGGGGGCTGTGCCACTTCTACTGGAGAGTCCAGGTCCAAATAGGCAGGCTTGAGATGATCCACAGAAACACCATCCGGGATACCTCCAAAAGCCCAGTGTAAAAAAATATCCCTCACTCCCAACATGCAGAACGGACCGTCATAAGGCGGTGGCAGGGGACCCCGATGTCCATCATGATGGACAAAACCCTGGCAGCAGGTGTGACCACGGCAGGACATGCTGCGTTGGGGGAACTGGGGCGAAAGTTTTGGTGTTGTCGATAAAAGCCGACCGCTGCTGTGAAGCGGACCGTGGGACCATGGATGTTGGGAGAATCTTCCCTGGCACCCGCAGGGGTGCTTGAAAATGAGGCAGAAAATGACCGAAGATCCACCTTAAGGGCCATCGTCAGGCCCAACTTGACCCACGGCAGCCTGTCCAGCCAACAACCATCACAGAGCGGCTTTCACACAGACCGTTGGCCTGAGGGTGATAAGCTGTGGTCTGGTGCAGCTTAACCCTCAGATCACGGGCAACCGCTCACCAAAGCTCGGATGTAAACTGCATTCCTCAGTCAGCCACGAGGTCACGCTTCCCCGCCACGTGCTGGATGTCCATGGTGACATGGTTATTTCAAAGGAAGATGGTGCTGCTGTCGAGCAGACCAGGGTTCAGAGACCTTAGCTGTGGCGAATGTTCCACAAAAGCCGTGTGGATGGCCCTCTCGGGGAAAGTAAAAACACCACACAGCCAAGTACAGGCCGAGGAGCTCACAGTCAAACGTGCTGAGAAGCTGACGGCTAAAAAAGGAGAGAGGCTGCCAAACGCCGATGACCGGCTGTTCACGCAATCTGACACATCCGTGGTGAGAGTGATCGGCGTGTCTGGGAGGGGGGCACCAGCAGCATTGCATTAGACAATGCCTGCTCAGTGACCAAGAACCCCTTGGATCTGTCCTCTGTCCAGTCCACGACGTGCTTGGCCGCTTTGTCCTTGTAGAGGGAGCACATGAGCTGAGCTGCTTTGGGGAATGACAAGATGGTGATAAAAGTTCACCATGCTCAAAAACCCCTGCAGGGCCTGAACGGTGACTGGCAAGGGAAGCACTTATTGGCCTCAACTTTAGCCGGGAGGGGAACAGCCCCCGCTGCATTTATGCAGTGTCCGAGGAAATTGACCACGGACAGTCCAGACTGGCACTTCACCGGGTTGACGATAAGACTGTGCTGATTAAGGTATTTGAAAAAGGTTCTTAGGTGTAAGAGGTATTTGTTCCCAGAAGAGTTGGCTACCAAAATATCATATAGGTGGACAAACAGGAATGGCAAACCCCTGAGATTACTGTGCTGAAAGGTCTGGGCCACGTTCTTCAAACTCAATGGCATTTGAAGGAACTGAATCAAACCAAGAACAGCGGTTTTAGGAATGTCACTCAGGTTGATAGGGACCTGGTGATAACCGCGAATGAGGTCCACCTTGAAGAAAATAATTTTCCCTGTCAGGTGGGCAGAGAAATCCTGGATGTGCGGGATTGGGCATTGGTCAGGGGTTGTGGAGTCACTGAGGCAGTGGCAATCACCATATGGATGTCACCCGACTGCCAGTTTTCACACAATATAAAGAGGGGAAGTCCATGGACTGTTGGACTGCAAGACGATGCTCGATGCTCCATGGCATCCAACCTAGCTTTGGGGACAGCTGGCTGCTCTGGGTTGAGGCGCCTGGCGTTGGCGTGAATGAGCAGGCCGGTGGTGAGGATGAGGTGCTCCACCCCATGTTTAGCGGTGGAAGAGGAGAAGGTGGTCTCTTTCAGATCCGGGAACTCATCCAGGAGGCGGAGGAAGTTATCGGAGGCGGAAAGGGCACTGGAGAACTTTGAAGTGCCGTTGAATCAGTGCTGGATGTATGACACAAGAAGATGTCAGAATGTGCTTTTTGTTCGAGGTGGTGCTTTATTACACATGGACATTGAAGCACAAGCTGTATCTGTTTTTAGTGGCATTGGCTGAGGCTGAAAGTGTGGTCAGAGGAACTCGTATCAGCCAAAGCATGTGGCTCCATTCACTTTTTTTCTTAATGGAAATGAGTATAAAGCTACACGATTTATATTAATCAGTATCACTGCATTCATGCCAGAAATAACGTTGACAGGTTTTGGGTATTGGGTTTAACAATGACTTTGGTAAGGAAATTTGTTCTGAAATGAAGCATATCAGCAGAAGCCTCTCAGAATTGAAAGTATTTACACAAAGTACACCATGGAAGTTTTGGAATGATGAGTAAGTTAGACACTGCTTGTGTCTACATGGAGCTGGGATCTTTTAACCATGGGGCACAGAGGTAGCGGAAAGATGGTGGGGGATAGGATCGTGGTGGGGAAACAAGTCCTCACCCAACTCATCCATTTACATCATTCCAACAGACATCTCATCTTATTCTTCTCACAACCTTGTCAACTCCAGATCCCAGCATTTATTGACACACTAGGGGCAATTTTCCATTCACCTACCACCTGCAACTTTGGGTTGTGAGAGGAGACCAGACCTCCAGGGATAACCCCACACAGTCACAGGGAGAATGTGAAACTTCACACAGACACGAAAGGCAGGATTGAACCAGGGGTTGCTGGGGAAGTGAGGCAGTGACTCTACTATCTGTTCCAGCGTGATGACCCAATCTTGCAGGTGGTAGGGCAGAGGCTGGAGTGATAACTCTTCACTCATGAAAGTTGGAGGTTATCTGGGATGAGCTGTCTGAGGAGGTTAGAGATTAGATATAATTACAACATTCAGAAAGAATTGGGACTGTACTTATATAGGAAAAGCTCAGAGGGATATGGGACTAATGTAGAAAAATTGGAATAACAGGTTGGCATCACAATTGGCATGGATGGGATTTCTTCTGCAGTGCTCTATCATCTTGGTTAGCCAAAGAACGGATCCTTCACTTTCTCATCGGAGTATCACAGTTCTGCGTGGATAGGAAATAACATCTCTACCTCCCTGACCATCAATACTTAGTCCACTGCTCTACTCTCTCTACACCCATGACTGAGTGGCTAGACACAGCTCAAATGCCACCTATAAACTTGCTAATGACACGGCTATTGTTGGCAGAATTTCAGTTGGTGACGAGAAGGTGTACAAGAGTGAGAAATACCAGCTAGTTGAGTGGTGTCACAGAAACAACCTTGCACTCAGTAAGACCAAAGAACTGATTGTGGATTTCGGAAAGGGTAAGATGAGGGAACACAAACCCATCCTCCTCGAGGGTCAGAAGTGGAAAGGGTGAACGATTTCAAGTTCCTGGGTGTCAACATCTCTGAGGATCTATCCTGTTCCCAACATATCGATGCAATTACAAAGAAGAAATGACAGCAGCTAAATTTCAGTCTGCCACCAAAAACACTCTATAGATGTACCATGGAGATCATTCCAACTTGCTGCAGCACCATCTGGTATGAGGTGCAGTATGGGGCACTGCACAGGACCTAAATAAGTGTAAACTCAGTCAACTGCATCATCCAGGGCTCCTTCAAGGACTGATGCCTGAAAAAGCATCCATCATTAAGGACCCCATCACTCAGAACATGCCATCTTCTCATTGCTACCACCAGCGAGGAGCCATAAGGCAAATGCTCAACAATTCAGAAAAAGCTTCCTCCCCTCTGCTATCGGATTCCTGAATGGACATGCACACTACCTCACTATCTTTTTTTCTTTTTTTTGCTACTTATTTAATTTAACTTGTTTTATATACAGGTTTCCCCCACCATCCGAAGGTAGAGCATTCCTATGAAACTGTTTGTAAGCCAGAATGTCATAAAGTGAAGAAACAATTACTATTTATTTGTACGGGAAAAATTTGTGAGCATTCGCAGACAGACAGACAGACATACTTTATTGATCCCGACGGAAATTGGGTTTCATTAGTCGCACCAACCAAGAATAGTGCAGAAATATAGCAATATAAAACCATAAATAATTAAATAATAATAAGTTAATCATGCCAAGTGGAAATAAGTCCAGGAGCAGCCTACTGGCTCAGGATGTCTGACACTCCGAGGGAGGAGTTGTAAAGTTTGATGGCCACAGGCAGGAATGACTTCCTATGACGCTCAGCATTACATCTCAGTGGAATGAGTCTCTGGCTGAATGTACTCCTGTGCCTAACCAATACATTATGGAGTGGATGGGAGACATTGTCCAAGATGGCATGCAACTTGGACAGCATCCTCTTTTCAGACACCACCATCAGAGAGTCCAGTTCCACCCCCACATCACTGGCCTTACGAATGAGTTTGTTGATTCTGTTGGTGTCTGCTACCCTCAGCCTGCTGCCCCAGCACACAACAGCAAACATGATAGCACTGGCCACCACAGCCTCGTATGAAGCTGCCAAATTGTACCAAACAACACATAAAAATACACAGCCTATATAAAGTAGAAACAATGTATGTACAGTGTAGTATCGGGAAGACAGTGAGCACACTGATGATGGTGCGTTAGGCTGAGTCGTCGGAGGTTGGGGTGGTGGGACACTGGGGTGTCATCTCATCGTCGTCTGTTTCCATCAGGGCAGGCAGGTCACCTTCTTCATGTCTACCTGCCTCGATGTCGAAAGTCGAGGTTCGTCGTCTGCTGTGGAAGGCTTGAAAAACGACAGTATGCTTGACTGCTTAGCCTCGTACATTTTTCTATCATACAGTTCTTTGTAAGCACTCAAACCATCCTGCAAATATGCCCTAAACCTGTGTACCCTGTCAAAATTAAAGTCATACTTCTCTGCAATCATTGCAGCATTGTCAATCGCAATGAAAATCTCATGCAGTTGTTTCACGTTCAGTTCCTGAATTACTTCACTTTCGGTCCGTTAGCTACTGCGCTCAGTTTTGATTGTTATCCTTTCCTCTTCCAATTGCGTCAGCTCTTCATCTGTCAGTTCTTGGTCATGGGATGTCAAAACGTCTTCAACTTCATCTTCATCAACTTCCTTATCCAAACTCACTCTATCCTTACTTCGTTCACCACGATCAAAACATGTAATTATGTCTTGTTTTACACCAAGTGTAACACCCTTACGAGCTCCTTTAGGCTTTTCAAATACCTTAGAACTCATCTTGCTAATGGATGCACAAAATAAGTCGAGATAAAGCGCAGATGCTCACAGGCACGTGTTTAAGCAATGGCGGCTAGAATGCAGTTCCGTGGGAGGAGCTTGGCTGCTTGGGGCGTGTGCTGCCTTTTTTCGCAACAGTGAAAACACCTTCTGTTAGCGAAAACAGGTAACTAATGTAGGTCTTTGGTAACAGCGAGGTTTCATAAAGCGAACGTTCGAAAAACAGGGGCCCGTACGTGTGTGTGTGTGTGTGTGTGTGTGTGTGTGTACTGCTGCTATGTAACAACAAATTTCATTACATATGCCAGTGATATTAAACCTGACTCTGCTTCTTTCCTATTTTTCAAAACTGCAAAAAAATTACTTAGGGTTTGGAGTCACTCATTTAAACACCTGCAGGATGAGAAACAATTAGAAGATTGGTTTCTTTTTTCAGGATGACCTTTTTGGCCTCTCAGGGACTGTAAACATTTTGCAACTTAAAGTCTGTCATTCCTAGCATTAGAAACAAAGTGAAATTTACGACTCTTTTTATAATCCCCTCAAGGATCTAGTCTTCAAAGACAAGAGCTGGTTCAGACATGGGATAGAGCAAAATAAATGGGAAAAAAAATCACCAGAACTACTTTGAGCATCAGATAAATGTGCCTGTCAAATTGTACTTTAAAAGAAAGGCACACACATGACACCTGATGGATAAGTTATTGACTTTATCTGACATTAATTTTGCTTCTAGCAAGCAAGCTATTTTTACAGCTTGCCTTAATCATCAGCTAACAATGTAGCAATGCTCTCGGAAAAGACAGCAACAAACAATGTATTCATGCTGAGTAAATAAAGTTGCAAATGTCTAAAATTAAGAATTTATTTGGATATGCACATCACCTAAAAATTGCTTGTGGGTTTCCAGACAACAACATCCAGTGAACTCCAGAATTTTAATTGGTCTGTTTGAACTGGAATTATGCAAGGAAATTATTGTACATTTATATAGCAGTTTTTATAGATGGCATGGTACTGCAGCTCTTAACCTAACTGAGTTGTAACTCTAAATAAATAATTAAATGAGCTACGCTTGCAAAAACATTACAAAACCGAAGAAGCAGATTTGTGTACTGTGATACACAGCAAAATAAGGACCTTTCAGTGTGTTTGTAGTTATATGGGTTGAAGAATGTGAAAGCCAGGAATGTAGGAAACTTCTCTTCTATAAACATTGCCTTAGATACGTACATCAACCTGAGGGATACATGAGATCATTTTTGATTTCTTTCTGGGATGTGTCCGTCTCTGGCAAGGCCTGCATCTATGGCCTGTGAGAAGGAGAAAATAATCCGCTTCTCAAAGCACAGCTGGTGAGGATCCTCCCAAACTGCTGTTGGATAGGAGTTCTGAAAATTAAACTGTGAAAGAATGGTGACGTACCTTCAGATCAGGAGCAGCTGCCAGAGTCACCCAGGTGAGCGGCTGCAGTGCTGTGGCCCACGATGCTGTGCTGACCTTTTAACCTACTCTAAGATCAACCTAACTCTTCCCCTCTAAAAGTTCTCCATTTATCAATCACTCATATGCCTGTCTAGAAGTTTCTGAAAAATCCCGACTGTATCTGCCTCTACCACCACCCCTGGCAGTGTATTTTATGCACTTACCATTCACTGTGTAAAAAGAAAATTACCTCTGACATCCCACCAATGCACTCCTCCAATCACCTTAAAATTATGCCCCCTTGTATGAGCCCTGGGAAAAAGTCTCTGGCTAGCCACTCGATCTATGCCTCTTAACACCTTGTAGACCTCTCATCCTCCTCTGTCCAAAGCGATAAGCCCGAGCTCACTCAACCTCTCCTTATAAGACACGTTCTCTAGTCCGGGCAGCACTCAGGGAAATCTCTACACGCCTCTAAAGCTTCCACATCCTTCCTGTAATGAGGCGACCCAATCTGAACGCAATATTTCACATGCGATCTAACAAGGGTTTTATAGAGCTGCAACATTTGCCCCATGATGGGACAAAGGCAGTGAAGAGCTCTGGAGTGAGTGGTGCTGGTGAAAACGGTTCATGACCAGTGCTACTTGACAGCATTGCCAAAGATGGCTTCCAACACCCTGCTGATGCCTGAAATTTGCCATTTGGGTGACGATCGGTTGGATTGGATCTAATGTGCTTTTTGTGAACAGGAGCTCCTGGACAGACTCCAGTGCCATAACTGCAGTGGACTGGCTTGGCTGGAGACACAGCAGATTTTGCAGTGCTGGTCTTCGGTATAGCAGCTGGGATGCTGTCCGCTTCTTAAGCCTTGGAGTTCCCAAAGCTCTCAGCTGTGGTGCACAGTTATATTGTAATGAGGGCCAGATTTTCAATCCAAAATCCTCCCAACAAGCACATTGAACTTTAGCTGTACGTTTTCAGATACTGATGTATTAGTCTCTTTTAAAGACAAGAAATTCCCCTCCCCCCACTCTCCCTCGATGCCCCTATTGATTCTATTTCCTCCTCACTTTCTAAAAGTCCTCTCTCTGCTCTCTGACTTCCCCCTTATTGCTCCCACATTTGCTCCTCACTACCCACTCATTTATCTCCCCACTCCCTCTCACTGCTGCTTCGTTCTCCCCTCACTTTTCACCATTGTTCCCTCCCCTCTGCGCCTTTGCTCCCTCTCACTCCCATATCGCTCGCCTCTTACTGCCTCCTCACAACTCCATTCATCACATTGCTCAGAATAAAGCTAACAACACGGCCCTGCATGGTTGTCACAATTAGTAAGTGACATGAAAATGGGTAGTGTTGTGGAGAATGAGGAAGGTTGTCAAAGGGAACAGTAGGATATACAGTAGATGAGCTGGAAAAGTGGTAGGAGCAATGGCAAATATAATTTGCCAGAAGATGTAGTTTGGGAATCCACGTAGGGTTGGGATGTATACAGATAAAAAGCAGGCCATAAAGGAAAATTAATGAATGGAGATACCTAGGGTAGACTACACTGGAAGTGACAATACAGGGAGATAGGTGGTGAAGAAGACATACAGCTGTGCATGCCTTTAGAGATTGAAGAATAGACTATAAAAGTTGGGTTGTTACTTTGTAACTTTACAAAGTATTGGTTACTCTCTGCTTAGAGTATTAGGTAGAGTTCTGGTCACCACACCACGGGAAGGATGAAATTGCACTGGAGTAGTGCACGTGGGGAGAGAGTGAACAGGCTGGGTTTGTTTTCCCTGGTTTGAAGGAGGTGATTAAGGGTGTCTCAATGGCATATAAAATTATGATAGGACAAATAGTGAAAATATTTCTCCCATGGTTGGGGCATCAAAAACGAGGATAACATTTTATGTTGAGAAGAAGTTTCAAAGGAGATTTGAGGGTAAAGTTTTTTAAACAGACAGCTGGAACTCTGTGCCCGAGGAGGTGGTAAAATCAGATTCAAACACTAGGTCCAAAAGACATTTAGACAGACATATGTAGGCAAGGCATAAGAGGATACAGCCTAATCTGAGTAGTGTAGATAGCTAAGATAGTTGGTATAGATGTAGAGGGTCCAGGCACCAGTTTCTATATTGTAAGAATATAGAACTCTGAAAAATCTCCTTCACACATTTACAGTCTGACCAAACTATCCCCCTGAATTATACAACAGACCTCTGCCCAAATGAATTGTCTCCCCGTTATACAATAACAGAATATTTACCCGTATGAACTGCCCCCTTGTACTGTACAACTACAGAACACTTCCCATATGAATTTCCCCTCTATGTTATACAACAACAGGACATTTACCTATATGAACTGTCCCCTCTGTGTTATCAACAATAGGACATTTAACAAATGAACTGCCCCCTCTGTGCTGTACATGAACAGACTCCACCCCACAAGTGCAGCACTTGCACTTTGGTCCAAAGAAGGACCAGGTCTGATATGAGCTTTGGATTTCTGGTTCCTTAATATCTCATTTCCAGGAACAGACCCCAGCTCCACTCTGTTCCCTGGACCTTAACTCAGCATTAGTTTGGAATTGGTATTGGAACTGGTTTATTATTGTCAAATGTACCAAGCTGCAGTGAAAACATTGTCTTGTATACTGTTCATACAGATCAATTCATTACAACAGAGCATTGAGATAGTACAAAGTAAAACAATAATAGAATGAAGAGTAAAGTGGCAGGAACAAGAGAAATCTGCAGATGCTGTAAATCCTAGCAACACACACAAAATGCCGGAGGAACTCAGCAGGCCAGGCAGCATCTATGGGTCCTCTCCTCCTTTATCTTCCTTCCATGGCCTTCTGTCCTCTCCTATCAGATTCCCCCTTCTCCAGCCCCGTATCTCTTTCACTAGTCAACTTCCCAACTCTTTGCTTCCCCCCCCCCCCCCCCACCCCCTCCTGGTTTCACCATTCACCTTGTGTTTCTCTCTCCCCTCCCCCCACCTTCTAACTCTAACTCCTCATCTGTTTTTCCAGTCCTGCTGAAGGGTCTCAGCCCAAAAAATCAACTGTACTCTTTTCCGCAGATGCTGACTAGCCTGCTGAGTTCCTCCAGCATTTTGTGTGTGTTGCAGAATAAAGTGTAATAGTTGCAAAGAAAGTGCAGTACTGGAAGATACTGTGGTGCAGGATCATAATGAGGTATTTTGTGAGGTCAGAAGTGCACCTTATTATACTGGGGACTAGAATCTGTCCTTGAGCTTGGTGGGACATACTTCCACGCTTTTGTATCTCCTGCCTGATCGAAGGAGGCACGTCCCGGATAGGAGAGGTCTTTGATTATGCTGGCCAGCTCTACTGAGGCAGCAAGAAGTACAGACAACGTCCATGGAGAGGAGGCTGCTCTCGGTGATGCGCTGCAGAGCAGTTACCATACCAAACGGCATGGAGCATTGATAAAAACTGGTGACATCTGATGAGGACGGACTAGATTTTAGCAGTGAAACCTTACAGTGTGTTACATAAGGAAGTAAAGGTGGCCTCGAGCCTTAGTACTGAGGCAGTCCTGACACCAGATTAGACCATTCCTGGGGTCCAGGACCATCCTTTGAATAGATCTTGAGGATTGGCACCTAGTGCTATATAGGGCCTTGCATTAGGTAGGCCATGAATTCTGTCCTAGGTGAGCCACAAGGATGTGGTCCTTGCATTGGATGTAAGGTTACTGTAAACCATAGGTTTAGCTTCCTTACTGCTTACCAACAGTCAGGCACCCCACGTTGGTGTTTGTCAGTCTGAAATGTGTTCCCAGTCTGGGATCAGAAATATTTTTATTACCCCCATCCAAAAAATTGCTTAATTCCAAAGTGTCAATCTTCCATCCCCAAATTTCTGTCTGGGGATGTTAGATTTTTCTACTTCCTCTCTGGAACCTGGCATTAGGACACAAGACTGGAATTTCATTCTTGCTTTGTGCTATCTATGGGCACTAGCCAGCAGCTTTGGTCAGATACATTCCTACAAATTTCCCACATCCCTCACCACATCAGCAGTTACTTAGTTGGCACCATTTTCAAAATGATTTGCTTTTCTGATTTTTGCTGTTATCACTTAGTATAATTCAGATTCATATTCGACCCAAGATGGCTGTGCTGAACGCGATGCTGATTAAGCTAAACCTCTCCTGCATGCACATGATCCATATCCTCCAACTACTGCGTACACTCGTGCTCAGCTAATGCCTCTTAAACGCTACTGTCATATGTGTTTCCACCATCACTTCTGGCATCCATGACTCTCTGTGTAAAACAATCCCTTTAAACTTTCCGTTCTCTCACCTGAAATACACCTCTAATACATGACATTTCTATCCTTAGAAAAAGATTCTGACTTGTTTCCCTACTTACGCATCTCATAATTCTATAAGCTATCAGGTCTCCCCTTGATGAGAAAACACCTGGGTTTATCCAACCTCTCCTTATCGCTCATTCCCCTAATCCAGGCAGCATCTGTACACTCTCCAAGGCCACCGCGTCCTTCCGATAATGAGGCAACTGGAATATTTCACTCTTGCCCACGCTGAAGAGCCTTTGTGTCTTCCTTACATTTCCAGCTTGTTTTTGTATCATTTTACAGATTTAGTTACTTTTATTTATTGTCTGTTTATTTATTGAGATGCAGTAACAGCAATCCCAGCCTAGTCACAGGACTACTTACAATGACAATTTACAATTTACCAACTGGCTGTGAGAGGAAACCCAGATGGTAACGGGCAGAATGTATGAACTCCTTACAGGCGGTGGTGGGAACTCAACCTGGGTTGCCTATACTGTAAAGTGTTGTGCTAACCATGATGCCAGCATGCCGCTCCACACTTAGACTTGGCATCTATGATATCTGAGGAGCCCGTGCTGATCCTGGTGACACTGCACTCATCTGCTAGCCTCAAAAGATCTGTTCCTTCTTGCCCTACTTCCTGTCTTTTACCATCCACTTCATTCCAATGCCTTGCACCTCATCCTATGAGTTCTATTGTGTGCAACATTATTCAGTGCCTTTTGATAATCTACATCACCTCCAATAATTTGCATCCAATTGTTTGCAAATCCTGATGCTGAGATACTTGGCTGGCTCGTTAGTATGAGGGGTGACATCTGTAGCCTTGGGTCAGAGCCAATGATGGGAGGGCACAGGATGGCCGGATGAATCAGAGCCAACCAAATCGAAGCAGGATGTGCAAAACTGAAAAGGAATATCTGTAGTAATGGAGGTTTTCAGGAGATGAACAAAGGAGGAGTCTGGAGACAAACAAGTCAGAACACACGAGAGATCAACTTTCACAAGGAAGATCAATGTCCCTGGGGCAAGAAGGAAAAGAAATTGGTAAGCCAGCAGGTCATCCCTATTACAGTGAGAGAGGTTGGTTCAGTATTGGCCAAAAAGAGCAGCAGAATTCAAGAATTAGCTAGTAATTTCAATTTAATATGATGAGTTGATGCTTAACTTGTGAGTAGCTTGAAGTAATTAGACTTTGCATGGTTTTTCATCTAACCTAAGCTGACCAAGGTCAATGAGTGCAAGTGGGGTGTGTTGCTGGTGTTGGTGTCCAGTCTGTGGGCTGAGTGTGCAGCTGAAGCTGGGTCATGACCTGGGTCACAAGAGATCTGGGGTGTGAGTCGGTTTATTGTTGGGAATGAAATAGATAGTATCACCCTTCAACACACCAGGTTCACTTGAAAACTTTTCAATGTGTGGAAAAGTGAAATAAACATCAGTTTGGTGTTTGTGGGAGTAACAGCCGGCAAATCTACAAGTCCAGCATCACCAACATCCCAAGAAAGTAAGTTATCAAAGTTTTACCGGACACCATATTCACTTGTGCAAATTTATCTAATCTGCCAGGCATACTGTCCAATAAAATCCAGCAATTATCCTTTCATGCAAATACTCTCACTCTGCCTCAACCAATGAGATTTTAGGGTTTCCTTTGGCGTTCACATTGCAGCATTTTGCTAATAACAATATTAGACAAATTGAGTTAGTTGTGTTACATCTGCTGCTCTTCAATTTGTTTGAATGACCCACAGCCCTGGACATTTTGGAACAGCATTACTAATGTCTTCATCTCTGTAGCTCCAATCTAAATTGTCATGTGTTGGGCATTTGACTGTTTTTAATTTCCTTCAGAACTTCATTTTCAGTTCTATTAGATACATTAAGGTCCTTGCTTCCATTTGACTCTCACAAAGCCAAGTTTATAAACCTTACATTATGGTGAAGATTTGTGTGTCTATATTTAATAATTTATTGTTAATCCTGTTGCAATTCCATTAATATACAGTACTATAATATATAATGCTGTTTGAAGTCTGTGCAACACTGGTATAAAGGGATGTGTAAAATAATAAGGAACAGATAAAGTGTGAGGGGATGTTCTGACTGGGCTCACAATAAGGGTGCCCAGCTTTGCCTCTGTAACAGAACCTTCAACCTGCTCAAAAAAGTTGATATTAATCCCTCTCCCCACTGACAGTTATTGTACATTTTGCTCAGCACAACATTAACCTTTGCACAGCTGTTTGCTAATCTACCTACTAATTTTCGGATGTAGTGACAAACCCCGTAGCTCACAACAATAAATGACACCCCGAGTGAGGGAGGGGCAAGCATCGTGTTTGTCAATTTTCTTCAATTATTTTGCAGAAGGATTTTTGACTATGTTTGTCAGCTGGCCCTTTTTATCCCATCTAGAAGTGACAATAGGCACTTCCCTTGCATCTGTGGTAAAATACTGGATTATTTATATCTAATTAAGCATGACAAGCAGAACCTATCTGTACCATCCTTTGGCACACACAGTGCACCATCTTCACACACAGTGTAAATGCACTGAGCATCCATTTCTCCATCAGTGGGCTCCACGGCTCCAGGAGAGACAGCAGCTGCAGTGGAAACATTTTCATGAGCATCACTGCATCAAAACTGACATTCCATTAACCCAGTGCTGGCTGGTGTTTAAAATCCATTAAAAACACCAGATCCAGCACTATGGGCTGTTTCGGCACAGAACAGAGAGATTTAAAGCAACAAAGCATGTCCTAGAACTGGGCTTCCGACTGTTAGAGTTAGGCGTCCTCCTTCAGCACTGGTCTTTGTGCTTCTGATTCTGTCTGGGGACAGGACCATTCATTTCCCATCTCATAGAGTTGCAGAGTAATGCAGCGTGGAAACCCACCTTGTCCACAGCAACAAGGCAGTCCCAGTCGTGAGGAGCCCATACACAGGCTGGTCCCAGTTGCCTGCATTTGACCTGTAACCCTCTAAACCTTTCCTATCTACATACCTGTCCAAAGCACACATTCATGGCTGAAAATAACGAGGTGCCATGGAGACAGAATAGTTCCCACTGCCGCCCTAGAGCTCCAGGGATCAATCCTGGTGCTGCCTGCGTGGGATTTGCACATTCTCCCTGTGGGTTTCTGTTCAAAGCTGTAGTTTCCTCCGGTTAGTTTATTGACCACTGTAAGTTATCTTATATTGCTGGTAAGCCAGTAGGGAAAAGGTTCGTTGGCTGATACGTGTCCATGCTGACCAGAGTGTATGCTCAGTGATCACATGATTAGGTATTTACTGTTCCTAATAAAGTGGCCACTGAGTGTATGGTCGTGGTCTTCTGATGCTGTAGCCCAAGGTTCAACGTGTTGTGGATTCAGGGATGCTCTTCTGCACACCACTGTTGGAATGTGTGGTCATCTGCCTTCAGCTCGAACCAGTCTGGCCATTCTCCTCTGGCTTCTCTCATTATCAAGGTGTTTTTGCCCACAGAACTGCCACTCGCTGGATTTTTTTTATTTTTCACACCATTCCCTGTAAACTCTAGAGACTGTTATGTGTGAAAATTACAAGAGATCAGTTTCTGAGTTACTCAAACCACCCTGTTCAGCAACACGGTCGAAGTCACTTAGATAACATCTCGTCCCCATTCTGATATTTGGTCTGATTTACACCCGAACCTCCTGACCATGAGGAATACAGTGTCACAAATGAGAGAAAATCTGCCGTGGATTATGTGATGCTATTCATGTGTAGTTAGTAACAAGCTACATGAACATGTGGAATTTTCCTGCAAGGCACAGTGAGTTATAACCTCTTAAAGCCAAACACAAAGACAATTAATGTTGACACCTATTGAGTTTGATTTAGAATCAAAGATTCTCCAAACAAGTGACACAGGAGCAGAATTAGGCTATTCGGCCCATCACATTTGCTCTGCCATTTGATCATGGCTGATTTATTTTCTTACTCACTCCCATTCTCCTGCCTTCTGCCCATAACCTTTAATGCCCTTACTAATTATCAATCACAGTTTTAAATATACTCAATAATCTGGAGTCCAGCTGCCTGTGGCAATGAATTCTAAAGATTCACAGCCCTCTGGCTAAAGAAATTCCTCCTCATATTTATTCTAAAGGGATGTTATTCTCTTCTGAGGCTGTGCTTTCTGGCCCTACTGTTGGAAACATCCTCTCCATGTCCACTCTATCTAAGCCTTTCAATATTCAGTAAATTACCATGAGATTGCCCCTCATTAATCTAAACTCAAGCGAGTACAGCCCAAAGCCAATTAATGCTCCTCAGATGTCAGTCCTTTCTTTGTTAGGACCACACAAAGCAGGAAGACTGAAAATCAGGACAGGGGGTGAGTAGATATCACACTTATTGGCTCCATCCTATATACTCCTCCCTTCAAGCGTATCAATGAAGTTCTGGCTTTTAATAAAACTCTGCTGGTCAGTTCTACTTTTCAGTTTGTGTAATTGGAAGTTTCCAACTCAAATTCAGATACTCAGTCAAGATTTAAATCTGGATTAGATTCTTTGGTCTAAATTACTGCTTCAGTAAAACAGAACCAATCTTCTCTTACTAACAATAGCATAATCCATGAAAAGAATAATTTATGCAGGAATAGTGGTTGATTGTCAACATGGATTCAATGGGCCGATGGGACTGTTTCTATGTTGCATCTCTCTATGACTTTCTTACCATCTACAAAGAGATCAGAAATGAAATCCATTATAATAGTTGAGACTGTAGCACAGTGGCTGTCTAAACTGCAAACAACAGCTATTGACAAATCTTCCTCAACAATTGGTTAAATGTGGCGGATTGAGTGTGTAGTGAACACAATGGTACTTCCACAGATGGTTGCTATGTCAGAGGTTGCTTAGAAGTGCAATCACTTTTGATCAATTGTAACCAATGTGAATCCCTGCCCTGTTATCCATCACTTTAAAAAGTATCTACACTTAAGAAAGATTTGTAACAAAACAAAAATAAAAACAAAAGAGATGGTTGTTAACTTCAGGAGGGCATGGAGCGACCACTCCCCGCTGAACATTGACGGCTCGGTAGAGATCGTAAAGAGAACCAAATTTCTTGGTGTTCACCTGACGAAGAATCTCACCTGGTCCCTCAACACCAGCTACATAGCAAAGAAAGCCCAGCAGCATCTCCACTTTTCGCGAAGGCTGAGGAAAGTCCATCTCCCACCCCACCCCCCCCATCCTCATCACCTTCTACAGGGGTTGTATTGAGAGCATCTTGAGCAGCTGCATCACTGCCTGGTTCGGAAATTGCACCATCTCGGATCGCAAGACCCTGCAGCGGATAGTGAGGTCAGCTGAGAAGATCATCGGGGTCTCTCTTCCTGCCATCACGGACATTTACACTACATGCTGCATCCACAAAGCAAACAGCATTATGAAGGACCCCACGCACCCCTCATACAATCTCTTCTCCCTCCTGCCATCTGGGAAAAGGCTCCGAAGCATTCGCGCTCTCACGATCAGACTACGTTAACAGTTTCTTCTCCCATTCTATCAGACTCCTCAATACCCGAAGCCTGGACTGATACCTTGCCCTACTGTCCTGTTTATTATTTATTGTAATACCTGCACTGTTTTTGTGCACTTTATGCAGTCCAGTGTAGGTCTAGTGTAGCTTTCTCTGTGTATATTTTTTTAATTACATAGTTCAGTCTAGTTTATTGTACTATGTCATGTAACACCATGGTCCTGAAAAACATTGTCTCATTTTTACTATGCACTGTACCAGCTGTTATGGTCAAAATGACAATAAAAGTTGCCTTGAATTGATTTGACTTGACTTGACATCGGAAGTAAGATTTGGCCATTCCACTGTTTTGCTCTGCAGTTTGATACATCATGCCTGATTTGATTTTTGTCTTAACTCTTATTTCCTGCTCGTCATCTGCAGCATGATTTCAAAATCCTATATAGTTTATATAGTTGATACAGAATATAGTTTTTGACTCCATTTCCATGGCTGCAAGAGGCAGAAACCTGCAAAATGTAATCCCCCAAAAGAAGAAATTCCTCAATTTGAAGTAGTGGATTCCTTATCTTGAGTGTACCTCTTACTTCTAGACTCCCTCAGCAGAGGAAGCATTTTCACAGAATCTATGCTGATTTAATGGAATCACCTCTCATTCTTCGAAACTCCAATTTACCCCCCAGCTCATTCTGCTCAATTTCCCCTGGAAGATGATCCACTCATCCCCGCAAGTAAACAGAATTCTTCAAAGAATACTCATCATATCTCCAGGAAACTTCATCCAACAGCTGACATATAACTAATTACTTTGAGATGGGTCACCTACTGTTAGATAGATATAGACATTAACCGCAGTCAATTTCACAAGAATACATATAGGACCTCAATGTGAAGGAGGCTAATGGTTCATATAAACTTTCTCACACACAAAAAATGATCAATTGTTTTTCTGTGTGATTGGTGTTAAATACATGTGTATTCTAATCGAGTGACCGTCTTAGATGACCTACAGTTGATACATCACAACCACAAGCAAGCAAAAAGCTATTTTTTTATTGAGGAGCTGCACTCCCATTACCAGCTGCGTGGTTCAGCATTCCAATGCTGGCACATGTAGAAGTAACTGGAGGAAACTGTAGGTACCAATATCTATAGCTAATTGCACCATTGTTTAAAAGATGCTTTCTAAGTCAATAAATTCCTTCCACTGTGTAAAACTGGCTGCCCTGTGTTCTTGTCAGAGTCTGTGGATCTGTGAATCACCTCTAAACTCTCCCATGGATCCACAGGCTGACAAACAGAAGTGCCAAGATGTGGGAAATGCAAGAATAATCAGACAAAAAGTCTGAATGTGTTTGCAAACCATCTCTAACAAAGTGAATAGCTGTTTATCAAATAAACATAAAGAGTGTTTGGGGATCTCATTAGAAAGGAGCTGCATTTTAGAGCATGGGTTTGTAGATACTAAGGTCTGACTCCTGCCTGTTGAGCACACAGCCTTGGCTGCACAACATCGAAGTGTAGTTCTTGGTCTTTGGTAAAGCCTGGGCAAAAAAACTCACCAGGGTGAGATAACTGACCAAGGGAGCACCTCACCAGGGAGACCTCACTGAGGTGAGTACCTCACCAGGGAGACCTCGCTGAGGCAAAGTCCCTCACCAGGGAGACCTCACTGAGGCAAAGTCCCTCACCAGGGAGACCTCACTGAGGTGAAGTACCTCACCAGGGAGACCTCACTGAGGTTAGTCCCTCACCAGGGAGACCTCACTGAGGCAAAGTCCCTCACCAGGGAGACCTCGCTGAGGTGAAGTACCTCACCAGGGAGACCTCGCTGAGGTGAGTCCTTTACCAGGGAGACCTCACTGAGGTGAGTCCCTCACCAGGGAGAACTCACTGAGGTGAGTCCCTCACCGGGGAAACCTCACTGAGGTGAGTCCCTCACCAGGGAGACCTCGCTGAGGTGAGTCCCTCACCAGGGAGAACTCACTGAGGTGAGTACCTCACCAGGGAGACCTCGCTGAGGTGAAGTACCTCACCAGGGAGACCTCACTGAGGTGAGTCCCTCACCAGGGAGACCTCACTAAGGCAAAGTCCCTCACCAGGGAGACCTCACTGAGGTGAGTCCCTCACCAGGGAGACCTCACTAAGGCAAAGTCCCTCACCAGGGAGACCTCACTGAGGTGAGTCCCTCACCAGGGAGACCTCACTGAGGCAAGTCCCTCACCAGGGAGACCTCGCTGAGGTGAGTCCCTCACCAGGGAGACCTCGCTGAGGTGAAGTACCTCACCAGGGAGACCTCACTGAGGTGAGTCCCTCACCAGGGAGACCTTACTGAGGCAGTCCCTCACCAGGGAGACCTCACTGAGGTGAAGTACCTCACCAGGGAGACCTCACTGAGGTGAGTCCCTCACCAGGGAGACCTCACTGAGGTGAGTCCCTCACCAGGGAGACCTCACTGAGGTGAAGTCCCTCACCAGGGAGACCTCACTGAGGCAAAGTACCTCATCAAGCTTACCATCAATAATAAAATGCTGGAATAGCTCAGAAGGCCAGGCAGCATCTATGGAAAAGAGTAAGCAGCTGATGTTTCAGGCTGAGACCCTTACTTAGTCCTGATGAATGGTCTTGGCCCGAAACATCAACTGTTTACTTTTTTAGATGCTGCAAGGCATTCCTTCAGTTCCTCCAGCATCTTCTGTATGTTGCTTGGATTTCCAGCATCTGCAGATCTTCTCGTGTTTGACTATCAACAATACATTTATACTACTTCTACAATAATCTATTTTATATTCTCCTCAGCTTCTTATCAGCTACCCCCAGGATCAACTCATCACCTCCACAGGAACAACAGCAATTTACAGCAATCACTTTGCATACAGACACACATACTGTACATTTGGAAAGAGGCAGTACATTTAGCACCCGGAGAAAATCCACGCAGACACGGGGAAGATGTGCAGACTCTGCACAGATAACATCAAAGGTCAGTCTCAAGAGTCAAAGGTAACAGTTCTACTGACTGTGCCTCTGTGTTGCCAATACATTGAAGGTGACAGGGCAAGTTTTCTAAAACTGAAAGTAATTTATAAGGTCTTTAATCAATAGTTTATTCAAAGTGAAAGTCAGAAGGTTAATTCCCTGCTGGAAAAATATGACTGATCCAACTACAACACTTTCTGACATTATCAATAACCTTGGAGTGTGGAAATGATATTTTGTGGAGACAATGGGACAACTCTCTTTGCAGGCCAGGAAGAGATATAATAAAACTTTTTTTTAAATAATGAGGAGGTTTGACAGAGTAATAGGGTGAAATTGATTCAATTGCTGGACAGGTTGGTAATTAGATGCCATTGTAGCTAAAAAGGAAAGATGGATAGTGTTTTAAGTAGAATGCTGTCATCAGAAATTGATAGGCCAACAGCAGGACTGAAATAGAAGCAATTGTGTCTTTCAAAAGAGAATTTTTTGATAAGAGAGTCGTGGGGGATAAAAGCAGAGTGTGTCTAATTGGCTGAGACTTTCAAACAGATGGTGTAGGGATGATTGACCAGTGGGCTGACATACTGTACTTTACCATTTAAATAAACAAGAAGCATATCTCTGATCATTACATAAACCCATGAAATTAGCTTAATATAATCAGAAAGTTTACTGTAGTATTTAGTCAACTCTGTGGAAAGCTTCTGAGGCTATTGCTCATAACTAATTCCATATGGGTTTGCAATCAGATCCAAAAATATCAAAGGTTACAGTTGTTTCCCATTTAAAATTAGAAATAGACTAAACAGAATGTAGTACAGTAATAAGATTAAACATCAAACAAATATTTCCACATTGGTTAATGTTTGTCATAAACAAGATCACCGCATAATAGCGTTGAAATATACAATTCCAGTCTGGTGTTATAGAGCACTTACAGAACGTTTCTTTCACTGTCTCTAATTATAATCAGAGACTATTTAGGGAATGGATAAGGAAATGCAGTTTTTTCAGCAAGGGGATAGTCTGTTCAACTCTGTGGTTGAACCTGGTGTATGAAGCTATGTTGGATGTAAATGCAAGACTCAGATATAAGAAGTGCAAGTTAAAATCATTTGTTTCCATTTCAGAAAAATCTATGAACTGAATATTCACAATCAGTTAGTCTACCTCATTGTCCAAGATCTGTGCTAATGCCAGTGCAGACTGTGAATTAGTCCATGGCACAGTAGCATAGCAGTTAGCACAATGCTTTACAGTACCGGTGACCCAGGCTGAATTCCTGCCACTGCCTGTAAGGATTTTATACATTTTCCCTGTGTTTGCTCGGGTTTCCTCCAGATGCTCCAATTTCCTCCCACATTCCAAAGACATGGGAATTTTGGTAGCTTAATTGGTCTTTGTAAATTGTCCAGGGATTAGGCTGGGATTAAATTGGGGAATTGCTGGGTGGCTCGACTCGAAGGACCAGAAGGGCCTGCTCTGTGCTGTATCTCAAACCATAAATAATGAAATAAATCCCAGAGCTGCCATGGTGCAGTCAGAGAAACACAGAGTTACTGTACATTGGATAGAAACAGGTCCTATAGAGATGGTCGACAACTTCATGTTCCTTGGCATTCACATCATCAGCAATCTCTGCTGGTCCCTCCATACTGACGTGATGATCAGTTTTGGGCTCCTTATTTTATATATGACATTGGAGAGGGTTCAGAGAAGATTCACGAGAATGATTCCAGGAATGAAATAGGAATGTCTGGCAGCTCTTGGGCTGTACTCCCTGGAGTTCAGGAGATCTGACAGAAACATTCTGAACGTTACAGGCCTGAACAGATTAGATATGGCAAAGTTATTTCTCATGGTAGGGGAGTCTACAACAAGAGGGCACGACTTCAGGATTGAAGGATGTCCATTTCAAACAGAGATGTGGAGAAACTATTTTAGACAGAGGGTGGTAAATCTGTGGAATTTATTGCCACGAGCAGCTGTGGAGGCCAAGTCATTGGGTGTATTTAAGGCAGAGATCGATAGGTTGTTGATTAGTCAGGGCATCAAAGAGTATGGGGAGAAGGCGGAGGGGGGGGGGGGTAATGAGTATAAGAATTAGATCAGCCGATGATTGAATGGCAGAGCAGACTCGCTGGGCTGAATGGCTACTTCTGCTCATATATCGTACGGTCTTATGGTCTAAGAAAGTGCACCTTGGTGTCTGAAGAGATTCTCTTGAGCTTCTATGGATGTATCATACAAAGTATTCTGACAGGTTGCATCTCAGCCTGGAGCGGCAACTGGTCTGCTCTGGACTGACTGAAGATGCTGGCAGTGGGGAGTACGGCCCAGTCTATCACAGGCTCATCATTCCTTCCATCCACTCCACCACAGTGCGGCTAACTGTGTCATTAAGGAAGCCTGCCACCCTGGCTGCTCCACTCTATCTCTTTGACCTTCTAGGAGAAGCTACACATGGTTGAAAGCCCAGAGGATACCTCCCCACTGCTATCAGACTTCTGAACCAATCACCTCTTTCACATCCACTTCCAGGTGGTGCTGCAACATTCTCAAACTCTTAGCTCTGTCTCACTTGGCTATTCTGTGTTATCACTTTAGCCTCTCATTTTGCACTGCCTCAGCTTGTATGAATGTACTTTGCACCATTTTGCTGTTTTGCATTCATCGCTGTATTTCTTGTAATTATTATTACCATATACACTGTTTACTCTGTAAGCAAGGAAATTCAATGCACCATGGTGTATATGACAATGAACTAATCTGAATCTGAATTTGTCCACAGATTTAACAACAATGTCAAACAAATCAATAATACATGTGAGAAACAACCATGGATCCAGTAGCTATCGCTTCAGCATGCCACTTGTCACAGGTTTCTGAATCTGAAATACAAACTTCCACTACCACCAAGCCAATTGTTTTCTCCATTTGGCTAACTGGATCCCATGTGATCTAACTCTCTGTCAAGCCAAGCACGTGGGACCTTTTCAATGACCTTGCAGAAATCTACGTGGACGTCAGAAAGCACAGGATAGATACATCCCAAAGATGAAAAAATATTCTAGAGGGAGGGTGAGGCAACCGTAGCTGACAAGGGAAGTCAAAGGCAGCAAAAAAGCAAACGAGAGGGCATATAGAGCAAAAATGAGTGGGAAGTTAGAGGATTCAGAAGCTTTTAAAAACTGTCAGAAGGTAACTAAGAAAGCTATAAGGAGAGGAAAGATTAAATAAGACGATAAGCTAGTCAACAATATCAAAGAGGATAACAAAGTTTTGTTTCAGATAGACAAAGAGTGAAAAAGAGGAGAGAGTGGATTTGGACCATTGAAAAATGATGCTGGTGAGATAGCAATAGGGGACAAAGAGACTGCAGACAAACTTAATTAGTGTTTTTGTCAGCCTTCACTGTGGAGGACACTAGAGGTATGCCAGAAATTCAAGAATGTCATGGGCAGAAGTTAGTGCAGTTGCTATGACTAAGGAGAAGGCGCTTGGGAAGCTGAAAGGTCTGAAGGTAAATAAGTCACCTGGGCCAGATGGACTACACCACAGGGTTCTGAGAGAGGTAGCTGAAGAGAATATAGAGGCACTTGTAATGATCTTGCAAGAATCACTAGATTCTGGAACGGTTCCAGACTGGAAAATTACAAATGTCACTCCACTCCTTAAGGAAACTTCAGTAGCTGGGAAGATGTTGGAGTCCATTATGAAGGATGAGCTTTTGGAGTAATTTGTAGGCACATGAGAAAATAGACCAAAGTCAGCTTGGTTTCCTCAAGGGAAAAATTTGCCTGACAAATCTATTGGAATTCTTTGTGAAAATAACAGGCAAGATAGATAAAGGAGAGTTGGTAGATATTGTTTATTTGGATTTTTAGAAGGCCTTTGACAAGGCCTTTGAGGCCTTTGAGGCTGCCTATCAAGGTAAGAGCCCATGGTATTACAGGGAAATTACTAGCACGGATAGAAGATTGGTTGACTGGCAGGAGGCAAAAAGTTGGAATAAAGGGGGCCTATTTTAGTTGGCTGCAAGTGACAAGTGGTGTTCTGCAGGGGTCAGTATTGGGAGTGTTTCTTTTCACATTGTATGCCAATTATTTGGATGATGGAATTAATGGTTCTTTGGCCAAATTTGCAGATGATACAAAGATAGGTGGAGGGACAG
Organism: Hypanus sabinus; assembly: GCF_030144855.1. NCBI lineage: Eukaryota > Metazoa > Chordata > Chondrichthyes > Myliobatiformes > Dasyatidae > Hypanus > Hypanus sabinus. The sequence continues at coordinate 6,672,307 of NC_082732.1, read as the reverse complement.
GTAGAGTCCTGGAAGCAGGGAATCTGCAGAAGAACTTAGGTGGATTGGGAGACTGGGCAAAGAAGGGACAGGTGGAATAAAGTGAAGGGAAGTGTATGGTCATGCATTTTGGTAGAATAAATAATGGCAGAGAACTTTCTAAATGGGAAGAATATTCAAAAATCTGATGCACAAAGGGACTAGGGAGTCCTTGTGCAGGATTCTCTAAAGGTTAGCTTGTAGATTGAGTCAGTGGTAAGGATGGGAAATTGCAATACAGGTGTCTCCCACCCACCCCCCCTTTACAAAGATAGAGCATTCCTATGAAACCTTCCTTAAGCCGAAATGGCGCAAAGCGAAGAACCATTAATTTATAAGGGAAACATTTCCATAAAGGCGAAAATCCTCTTTATAATGCGAAAACAGGTTACTAATGTAGTTCTTTTGCAAAAGCGAAGTGGTGTAAAGCGAACATTTGTAAAGTGGGGGCACCTGTATTTGCATTCATTTTGAAAAGACTAGAATATGAGCTTTCATGTGATGCTGAAGCTTTACAAGGCACTTTTCAGACTTCACTTGGAGTATTGTAAGCAGTCTTGTGCCCCTTATCTATGTAAAGTTATGCTGGCATTGTAGAGGGCCCAGAGCAGGTTCACTAGAATGATTCTGGGAATCAAAAGTTAACACATGAGGAGTGTTTGATGGCTCTGCGACTGTGCTCACCAGAGTTTAGAAGAATGACAGGGGATCTCATTGAAACCTATCAAATATTGAAATGCCAAGACAGAGTGGATGTGGAGGGGATATTTTCTGCAGTAGATGAGTCCAAGAATTTCTTTAGCCAGAGGGTGGTGAATCTGTGAAATTAATTGTCAAGGACATCTGTGGAGGCCAAGTCACTAAGTATATTTAAAGCAGAGGCTGATAGGTTTTTGGTTAGTCGTGGTATTAAAAGTTATGGGGAGAAGGCAGGAGAATGGTGGTGAGAGGAATAATAAATCAGCCATGATGGAATGACAGAACAGATTCAATGGGCTGAATGGCCAAATCTGCTCTTATGTCTTACGGGCTTGTAGACATCGACTGCCTAGTCCTCATCAGTTTTCTTTGATGCTGCTTCATAAAGCTCAATCGAATTAGCAAGGCGTGATTTCCCACCCACAAATTCATGCTGACTAACACTTTTATCAGTCTTAGCTTTTTCAAATGCATCTAGATCCTTTCCCTCAGAATCCTACAATCCTTCCCACCCCCACCCTTCTCAACACTGATGGCCTGTAGCTCCTGGTTAAATGAAGATGAGCCTTTTATATATACTGTAGTACCCACAATACCTGCAGGAAATCCTAAACATCTTCATGGGCAGCAAAATTTATTTTCCAACCAAGTCACTGAGAGCTGGAAAAGGCCAGGACCAGCTTGTACACAGAAAGTTTTGTGTATAGGTCAATGTTCTTATTGATGTTGGTTGAGGGTTGCTCTGAGCAGTGGGAATCTCAAGGTATGGAAACACTGTTCCACCAGAAGGATACTGAACCTCAGGCCTGTATCCCCAGTCGCTCACTAAGGACACAAATGCTGTGTACATACTGGCAGCAGCCCAGTGTAACTGCTGGAAGCATGGAACCACCTCACTTCACAAGCTACACAACAGCCTGCCTATCAAGCTCTCCTGCTTCATTTATGGGTAAATCTGTGATTCCCAGAATTGCCACATCAGAAACCCACAAGATGGGGGGAAGGAACAAGTTGTCCTCGAACCAGAGCACTACCTTGGAAGAAAAGGACAAGGTCGTGAGATGAACTTTTTCCTCAATCACTGAGATCTCCAATTTTCCTCCTTCCACATCACCAGGGAGAATCACCATTCAAATTATAAATTGCTGGAGGAACTGACTAAGAGATGGGGTGGGGGGGGTTATGTATTTATTTTTATTTAACGATTCAAGGCAGAGTAGGTCCTTCTGGCCCTTTGAGTCGCAACACCCTAGCAGCTCTGACAACCCCGATTAACCCTAACTTGGACAATTTGCAATGACTGGTGCATCTTTGGACTTTGGGAGGAAACTGGAGCACCCAGGGAAAACCCACAGGTTCCACGGGGAGAACGTACAGACACTCCTCACAGGGTGGAACTGGAATGCAGTTGAACTTCAGGCTCTGGAGCACCCCAAGCTGTAACAGAGATGCGCCAACTGCTTCCCTACCTTTAGGTCAAGTCCCCGCATATCTTCTCTACCAGAAATATCAATTATCCCTCTGCCCCCACAGATGCTGCCCGACCCACTGAGGCCCTCCAGCAATTAGTTCTTCACTCTGCATTCCAGCAGCTGCAGTCTTTTGCATCGGTGACTGTCTATGATTTTCATGCATAACATCTTCTAGTCCTTACAGGGAATGGTGCAAGAATCAAAAAATTGGCAGTTCTGTGAGCAAAAACGCCTTGTTACTGAAAGAGGTCACAGGAGAATAGCCAGATTGCTTTAACATGACAGGTGGATGACAGTAACTCAAACAACCACATCTTTGAAAGCAGAACACGTTGAACCTTGAAGAGGATGGGCTGCGGCAGTGGGAGATTACAAACATGCACTCAATGACCACTTTATGATGTAAAAGAGCTACCTCATAAAGTGTCATTGGAGGCTGTTGCATTAGCATAGACCTACACCACGAGGTGGAGTTACCGGCTGATGCTCTTGAAGTTTATATAAATTTAAACAAATCTATTGATATTTATGACATGAAGACAAGCGCCTTGAGCTTGTAGTTCTTACATCTAACTCTTACACTTCATGTGTTTTTAAAGATCTGACCCACAACCTATCAATCAAAGAATGAAGACATCTAGACCCTCTCTCTTTCTTGTCCGATTGCTGCTTCTCTCACATGCAAGTGGACTAGCCGCTGTAGTTGCTTCTAGTACAGATATGTTTCAAAAGAAGCAGAAGGGTGCTTGATGAACATGGGAGTGAGAAGAGGTTATGTTCTAGGGAATGGGAGTAGTGGATATGCTCTGCCAGCCAACAGATCAGCTGAATGGCCTCTATATGTGTTGAAAGTCAAACTGTTGGGTTTCTGTGACCTTCAGAGAGTTCACAATGTTGATAGGTTAAAATCACACCATTTCTTCCACATAACATCAGGGTCAGCAGCAGCTGAGTTAAAAATACTCCTGTCTCTTGCACCAGACGCTGAGCATCCAGGTTCCACTTCAGAGGCTTCAGCACTGGAATCAATGCAGTGACGTTCCAGCGTTGTGCTGGAGCAGTGCTGCATTGTCAGAAGAGCCTTCTGTCAGATGAGACATTGAACCAAGGAGCTGCCTGCTCGTTATGTTTACTTCAAACAAGTGTGATTATCCCCAAGAGGGTAAGAGCATAGGGCCAATCAAGTGTGACAGTGGAAAAGTGTATGTGGAACCGAAGGAGAAAGCAGAGATACTTATGAATAGTTTGCTTCAGTATTCACTACGGAAAAGGATCTTGGCGATTGTAGAGATAACTTACAGTGGATGGAAAAGCTTGAGCATATAGACATTAAGAAAGAGGATGTGCTGGAGTTGGATAAGTCTCCAGGACCGGACGGGAAGTACCCTAGGCTAATGTGGGAGGTGAGGGAGGAGATTGCTGAGCCTCTGGCAATGATCTTAGCATCATCAATGGGGATGGGAGAGGTTCCAGAGGATTGGAGGGTTGCGAATGTTGTTCTTTTATTCAAGAGAGGGAGTAGAGATAGCCCAGGAAATTATAGACCAGTGTGTCTTACTTCAGTGGTTGGTAAGTTGATGGAAAAGATCCTGAGAAGCAGGATTTATGAGCATTTGGAGAGGCATAATATGATTAGGAATAGTCAGCATGGCTTTGTCAAGGGCAGGTCGTGCCTTACGAGCCTCATTGAATTTTTTGAGGATGTGACTAAACATATTGATAAAGGTAGAGCAGTAGATGTAGCGTATATGGATTTCAGCAAGCCATTTGATAAGGTACCGCATGCAAGGCTTATTGAGAAAGTAAGGAGGCATGGGATCCAAGGGGACCTTGCTTTGTGGATCCAGAATTAGCATGCTCACAGAAGACAAAGAATGGTTGCAGACAGGTCATATTCTGCATGGAGGTTGGTGACCAGTGTGTGCTTCAGGGATCTGTTCTGGTACCCTTACTCTTCGTGATTTTTATGAACAACCTGGATGAGGAATTGGAGGAATGGGTTAATAGATTTGCTAATGACATAAAGGTTGGAGGTGTTGTGGATAGTGTGGAGGGCTGTCAGAGGTTACAGTGGGGCATTGATAGGATGCAAAACTGGGCTGAGAAGTGGCAGATGAGTTCAACCCAGATAAGTGTGAGGTAGTTCATTTTGGTAGGTCAAATATGATGGCAGAATATAATATTAATGGTAAGACTCTTGGCAGTGTGGAGGATCAGAGGGATCTTGGAGTCTGAGTCGATAGGACACTCAAAGCAGCTGCGCAGGTTGACTCTGTGGTTAAGAAGGTGTATGGTGTATTGGCCTTCATCAATTGTTGGATTGAGTTAAGGAGCTGAGAGGTAATGTTGCAGCTATATAGGACCCTGGTCAGACCCCACTTGGAGTACTGTGTTCAGTTCTAGTCGCCTCACTACAGGAAGGATGTGGAAATTACAGAAAGGGTGTAGAGGAGATTTACAAGGATGTTGCCTGGATTGGGGAGCATGCCTTATGAGAATAGGTTGAGTGAACTCGGCCTTTTCTCCTTGGAGCATCAGAGGTTGAGAGGTGACCTGATACAGGTGTTTAAGATGATGAGGGGCATTGATTGTGTGGATAGTCAGAGGCTTTTTCCCAGGGCTGAAATGGCTAACATGAGAGGACACAGTTTTAAGTTGTTTGGAAATAGGTACAAAGGAGATAATCAGGGGTTAGATTTTTACGCAGAGAGTGGTGAGTGCGTGGAATGGGCTGCTGGTGATGGTGGTGGGGGTGGATACTATAGAGTCTTTTAAGAGACTCCTGAACAGGTACATGGAGCTCACAAAAATAGAGGGCTGGGTAATTTCTGAAGAAAGTACATGTTCAGAACAGCATTGTGGGCCGAATAGCCTGTATTGTGCTCTAGGTTTTGTATGTTTCGAAGTTTTTATGTTTCCCCATGGGCGACACTGCAGCTTGGAAGACTAGAGCACCTTCAGGGTCCCGAATTTTCATGGGTCTGTAGGTGGGCGGATTCAAGGCCGGAGCCGCTGCCGCCTGATGCGTTGTGAGAAACGGATTTTCAGGATGTATATTATATACATTTCTCTGACATTAAATGTACCTTTGAAATCTATTGACATTAATGTTAGAAAATGGTTTTGGTTATTCCCATAATACTAGTGGTGGGAGCTTGCTGTGTGCATAAAATGGCTGGTGCATTCACTACATTACAATAATACTTCATTGGATGAATGGGATTTTACCTCAATTACAAACCTTATTTTACTTTCTATTTCATGGGTGTAATCAGTTTGGTCAGGTTCAGACACATGATCTCCTGTTGGGTTACTGAGTCTTTCTTTTAAATTCAGTACAGGTACTCGCAGAGGGATCTCAGCAACCTATCCCTGGGTTCTGATTAAATGCAAAAAGACATCATACAGAAGACGATAGCAGACTGACAATTCTTAAAGGAGCTTGAAGTAAAATGGCTGTATTAAGCGTGATCACGTCTTAGGTGGTAGTGATTGTAACTGCGTGTCATTAGGTATCTTTCTAACTATCAGAAAGGTTCAGCCTTAAAGTACCATCCATTGGTTGGTCTAGAATGTATGAACAAAGGGAGAAAGGAAGCTGATGGAATTGTACTGAAAGAGTTGAGGCTAGAAATAAAAAAGTATGGAACATCAACAGAAGTTGAAAAAAAGTATCCTAGTACAGTACTAGGAGTAGATGTTTTTAATGATTTTAGCTGGTCATATCTCAACTTTTCCAAAGTGCATTTATGTACCGCTGTTGCTAGCTAAATGAGTTGCAGGAATACGATGAAAGAGAGAAGCAGGATAGCAGAGAGTTGTTATGTCTAGGCCCATGAAGCTGATGGTGCAATGATGAAAATTGAATTGGCACCTGAGATAAGAGTTGGGGGTGGGGGGGCCACAAATCCTAGATGATCATAAGACCAGAGGATGAGGAGGAGGGGTTGTTAATGAGGACAATAATTTTTAATTTGAGCCAGTGACAACGTAAAAGAATGGGAACAGGTAGTAGAATAAGACTTGGTCAGGATGGGAGCAAGGAAGATAAAAGTCAGTTTTATCAAGTACAGAGTTCATGAAATAAGCAGTTTTAGTGGAGTGTGCGTGCTTTGTCGGTACGGTGAATCTGGATCCCAGGCAAACCAAGTTCCACCTGGCTCACTCTGTCAAACTTTGTCTTTGGATGAAGACACTGAAATAATTTTCCGCACATCTCAGACTTGGATTAATCTGTCCCTTCAGTTCCAATTTTAAGGTGTTCAATCTCAGCATTAGTCATTGAATAACGATTAAGATGGATTTGTTTGATTGTTAGCTCAAATTTCTCAGAAGCAGAATGGAGCTGTCCTGTAGGCACTTTGTGATTGAGAATGACAGAGCAGATCTTGAAATAAAATGGGATATTGATAAACATGTAAATATACATCTCACGTCTGATAGATAGCTCAGGCTGTGCAAAAGATAACAATTTACTTCTGCTTGTTGAGTGAATTTGCATGCTCAAACAGTTGCAAATCCAGCTCTAAAGAGAAGCTATGGGCCACTTATAAATACCATTGATAATACAGTAAGGGAAAAATGTAAGCTTAAGCATTAGGTTAGGGCAAGCACAGATTGGTATATTTTTATAAATACCAGTAGACCACTGTATCACTCAGACATGCTCTATATGCAACTTATAAAACATATATTCTAAGTGTCAACCACACGTGTGATGCAGCCTCATAAAATAAATATGGTGTGAATTACAAATTTGAATCTGAAAGTGCAACTAAGAAGCAGAAATAAACCGGTGGCATTGATGTGGAGTGTAAAATTCCATACTCCACGTGAATTACCAACCTCAGCTTAACGTCAGTCTCTGACGCATGGCTGAAGTAGTCATACTGTTCCAGCCATGATGAATGCAGTATATAGACAGAACTTAGAACAGCACAGCACAGGAACAGTCTCTTCCATATACCCTGTCTATGCTGAACATGGTGATAATCTACCAATCCCATCTGCCTGCACATTGTCCGTATCTCTCTACAGCAGATGAGACAAAGCCTCCTGCAGATTTCTGTTATACATTCAGTGCTCCTGATGTGGCCTGCTCTACATCAGTGAGACCAAGCCCAGGCTAGGTGATCTATTTACTGCTCTGTATGCGGTGCTCATCCCAAAGTACCATTGCACGCCATTTCAATTTCCCTTCTCATTCCCACACTAACCTGTCCATCCTTAGTCTTATCCACTGCTTGGCACAGGACCAAAGCAAACTAGGAGAACACCTCATCTACAGCCTGGGTAGTCTACTACCCAAAGGTATGAATTATATATTTTTCAGATACATGTAACCCTTACCTCCTGTTTCCCTTCTGATTCACCTCTGGTTTCATGTTTTTGTTCCCTTGCAAATGCTCCACCACACCTCTTCAGCTCCTTCTGGTTCCTCCATTTTTACTCCATATACTTTACTTACCATATTCCCTCCACCGTCAGGTTCCACCTGCTCCTCTTGTGGATTCTTCTATGTTTTCCACTGATCATCCACCGCCCATCCCCCAACTGCACCCTTCCCCCTCCCCTGTCGGACTCCTCCTGTTCATCAACCCCCACCTCATCTGGTGCCACTAACCGGCCGCTGGCCCCCATCTCACCTCACCTCCTCTCCTCTTAATATCAGCTACCTTCCTTCTGCACTTTGAGCCCTAATGCAGGATCTTGACCTGAAGTGAAGCACTGATAATTCGTTTTCCTCCACAGATGCTGTTTGACCCGTTAGTGCATCCACAATCTGTTCAGCTACCTCTCTTAGAACTCTGGGGTGTAGTTCATCTGGTCCAGATGACATATCCACCATCAGTCCTTTCAGCTTCTCAAGCACCTTCTCCTTAGTAATAGCAGCAACATTCATACCACCCCGACACTCTCAAATTTCTGGCATACTGCTAGTGTCTTCCATCATGAAGACTGACACAAAGTACTTAAAAGATTTGTTCGCCATTTCTTTGTTTCCTATTAATACCTCTCCAGTGTCATCTTCCAGGAGTACAACATCCACTCTCACAACTCTTTATATATCTGAACAAACCTTTGATACCCTCTGATATTATTGGCTAGTTTACCTTCATATTTCATCTTTTCTCTCCTTATGGTTTTCTTAGTTGCCTTCTGTTGATTTTTAAAAGCTTCCCAATCGTCTAACTTCCCACTAATTTTTGCTGTGTTATACTTTTATGTGGTTACGCTCCTTTGTCAGACACTGTTGATTCATTCTTCCTTTAGAATACTTCTTTATCTTTGGGATGTATCCATCCTGCGCCTTCTGAATTGCCCTGGAAACTCCAGTCATTGCTCTCATCCCTGCTGGTGTCCCTTTCCAATCAACTTTGGGCGGCTCCTCTTTCAAGGCTCTGCGATTCCCTTTATAGCACTGTAATACTGATATATCTGACATCCTCTCACTCTCAATCTGCAGGGTGAATTCTATCATCACTGCCTAGGGGTTCCTTTACCTTGAACCCCCTAACCAAATCGGGTTCAGTCCAGAATAGCTTGCTGCTCTAAAAAACTGTAGGCATTCTACGAATTCCCCCTCTTGAGATCCAGCACCAATATGATTTTACCAATCTACATGCATGTTGTAATCTCCCAATACTATTGCAACATTGTCGTTTTTACATCCTCCATTTTTTACCCCATGTGTTGATTACTGTTTTGAGTCCTGTAATAACTCCCATCAGGGTCTTTTTACACTTGCAGTTTCTTTACTCTACCCACAAGGATTCTGCATCTTCAACCCTATGTCATCTCTTCCTAAGGATTTAATTTCTTTTTTTTTTACCAACAGAGCTACCCACCCCTTCTGCCCATATGCCTGTCCTTTCAAAACAATGTGCATCCTAGGATGTTAAGTTCTCAATGATTATCTTCTTTCAGCCAAGAATTAGTGATGCTCACAACGTCATACCTGCGAATCTCTAATAGTGCAAAAGATCATCTACCTTATTCCATGTACTGCATGTACAGGATTCAAATATAACACCTCCAATACTGTTTTCATCACCCATGGTCTTATTAAATGGCAGAACAGACTCAAGTAACCAAGTGGCCTGCTCTTGTTCCTAACACATCCTCACATGCATAAACCAATAGTTTACCACTCAAGCTAGATCATAATGCTTTAAGTCACTTGGATAGTAATAACAGAATTTAAAAGAAAAATAGATTATCCAAGATAAACTTTCAAGAAAAAGGAAAACAAATTATGGAAAAGGTTTTATTATTGTAAGAACAAACAAGGGTCTATTATAGCGTATATTGTTATAAGCCATTTAATGCTCACTAGTGTTTTGTATTCTGTATAGTGAGCACACATTGTAAGCATATGATTTATGGACATGTGATCTAAAGCAAAGATTTCAGCCTTTTAGTGTAACTAAGAAACAGTGCTGGTGAATCAATGAGACACAACATCAACGATGCTGGACGTTCTTCTGTTAAATCACTATAAAATGCTTCATGTCCATTGTCGTCCTTCCAATGTGTCACTCTTCCACTCTTCAGCATTTCAGCCTAGATTGTGACTTAATGGAGCAGATCATCCAATCACAGGGTAACACACCACTGTGGAACCTGCAAGACTTCACATGTGCTTCAATACTTGTCCAGCATCTGTGTTTGGATGAGCTGGAACTTCTTCCAGTTAACCAATGGGAAACTAAAGTCATGATCAGGGCCATGGCCGTTGTGGTGAACTACATATACCTGTCTGGACACGCCCCCTGCTGACTGCTCCTGTGGCTCCTCCCACAGACCCCTGTATAAAGGCGATTGAGGCCTGAGCCCGGCCTCTCAGTCTCCGGGATGTAGTATGGTGGTCACTCACTGCTTATTCCTTCTTCCAGTCAATAAAATTGATGCACCAGCAATAACTCACTCTGAGACGTAAAGGCGAGATATCGGCTTTTATTGACTGGAAGAAGGAACAAGCAGTGAGTGACCACCATACTACATCCTGGAGACTGAGAGGCCGGGCTCAGGCCTCGATCGTCTTTATACAGGGGTCTGTGGGAGGAGCCACAAGAGCAGTCAGTGGGGGGCGTGTCCAGTCAGGTATATGTAGTTCACCACAGCCGTAAGCTCTTTAGCTTGATCCAGAACCTTGCCCCTTGTCAGCAGCACCCTCAGCTAGAATCAAATTGCATGTAACTTCTTCAGTCTGTTTCTTCCTAATCTCAGTTTCTAAATTAGCTTTCCAATTACAAGACTGCATGAAGCACAGCTGGTTGATGACTGTCGTCAGGGAGATCCTGCCACCGTGACCTTCCTGGATGTGATGTGATTCCTACCGTGTGTTACATGGTTGGCTCAATCCACTCCACCTGTTCTAAAACCATAATCCAATTCCAGTCCTTCCAGGCTTCCAGCATCATCTCCTCCAGTGTCCCTCAATACCTTCCTCTCCTTCACACTTCATCTTCTTTGGCTCAGTCAGAACCCATTCTCTCCAGCTATCACTGTTTTATAGACATACAGTTGTTCCCAGTTCTCAAGAGCCTCTCACTTACAATTCTAATTCTCTTGCTTAAAGCTCTCTCAGTCTTTTCCAATACTTCCTCTCTAACAATCCATCTGACCCTTCGCACTTTTGACTACTCCTTCACCCATTAGATAGGCGCTTTACCTTCAGTGATATCTACCCACAGCATCATCCCTACTTCTAATTTCCTTGAAACCCATGCTGAAAGTCTGAAAACCTTCGGTCACCATCTCTCGAGTTAGTACCTTCAGTTAGTCTATTATCGTGAATCATGGTGCCGTTTAATGTTAAAGTACTATGGATCTGGGCTGTAAAGTAAGCAAAATAATTGATTTTGATATTCCACCAATGGAATATCCTGCCTGAAGGTGTTGTGCAGACAGGTCCAAATGTTCAAAAGTGAATTGATTGAAGACAAAATTATACAGTGCTGTGGGAAATTGCAGAGCACCAAGCAGGCAAAATATGCTTGAATATTGAATAATCCCCTTCTGTGATAAGCTTTCTTTCTTGCAGGTTCATTGGTAGAAACTCTGGAGTGGTAGTGATATTGCAGAGGTTCTGAAAATGGTGCAGTTCAGGTTTGCTTTCCTTGGCTGTGACCCAAAGGCAGCAAGTTTATCCATGTTTTAATGCAAATCGGATCAAACTTACAAATCAGGCAGACTCTCACTTGTGATCGTGCAAGGAAAATTGCAACAGCTTGGGAACAGCATGAGGAACATCGAAGGATTTCATCAACACAAGATACACACATAGTAGCTGGTTACAGCCACCAAATGGGACCAAGTTCAAAAGCAGAACCGGGACCAGGCAGGTAAGAGCGAGAGAGTTGCTGCTGTTAATGTAATGGAAACTCTCTGTGTTACCTAAGCTGAGCCAAAACAGCAAAATGTATTAACAATCAGAAAATGGCCAACATCCTTGATATGCAAGTCTAAAGCCAAAATATTTATTGTAACAGTTGAAATAACACTATTACAGTGCCAGTGAAACAGGAGTTTCTGCTTTCTCCCTGTTTCCTCCGGGTGCTCTGATTTCCTCCAAATATGTACAGGTTAGTAGATTAATTGGTTACATGGGTGTAATTGGCTGGCACAGGTTCATTGGCTGGATGGGTCTGTTACAGTGTAGCTCAAAATAAAGAGAGAGATTGAAAGAGTGCGAGGAGCGAAAGGAGTTATGTTAATCTACCAACCTTACGTAAAAGTATTCAATCACATCGTAAGTAATTCTGCTTTTCTACTCAATCACCAGCCATTGTAAACATGGGTGGTGAGGAGAGACCTCCAGTATCCTCATGAAGTGCACCAGGCAGTAGCTCCTCAGAGGCTGAAGCTGCACCTCAATAACTTTCAGCTCAATGGGAGAATGAAGAGGTGATACAGGGAGGTAGTCACCCTAAATTGCAGGAGGCAGGTAGCTAGGTAACTTACAGGGAAGGAAAGGAAAGAGGCAGCCAGTGCAGAGTAAAAGGATAGCAAGGGACAAAATTGGACTTCTGGAAGATCAGATTGGTCAACTATGTGTGAAACTGAAAGAGAGGGGGGAGATTTGAAATGCATTTTTTTGCATTTGTATTTACTCAGGAGATGGATATAGATGGTGGAAATGAAGCAGGAAGATCATTGACCCTATATATACAGATTACAGAGGAGGAGGAGTTTGCTGTCTTGAGGCAAATTAGAGTGGGTAAATCCCCAGGGCCTGACAAGGTGTTCCCTTGAACCCCGTGGGAAGCAAGTGCAGAAATTGCAGTTGCCCTAGCAAAGATATTTAAAATATCCTTAGCCATGGGTTGGGTGCCAGAGGATTGGAGGATTGCTAATATTGTTCCGTTGTTTAAGAAAGCATCTAAGAATAAGCCAGGAATTTATAGGCTGCTGAGCCTGATATCATTGGTGGGAAAGTAATTGGAAAGTTTTCTAACAGACCAAATATGTAAGTATTTAGTTAGAAAAGGACTGATTAGGGATAGTCAACATGACTTTTTGTGTGGTAACCAATCTTATAGAGTTTTTGAGGACATTACCAGGAAAGCTGATGAAGGTAAGGCAGAGAATATTGTCTGTATGGACCTTAGCAAGATCTTTGACAAGGTTCCGCATGGGAGGTTGGTAAAGAAGATTCCGTTACTTGGCATTCAGGACGGGCTAGCAATTTTGATTAAACATGGGCTTCCCAGAAGAAGCCAGACAGCAGCTGTAGATGGTTGCCTCTCTGACTGGAGTCCTGCGACTAGTGGTGTGCCTCAGTGATTGGTGCTGGGTCTAATTTTGTTTGTCATCTACTTCAACACTCTGGATGATAATGTGATAAACTGGGTCAGGAAATTTGTGGATGACACCAAGATTGGGGGTGTAGTGGACAACGAAAAAGACTATCAAAGCTTGCAGTGGGCTCTGGACCAGCTGGAAAAATGGCAGATGGAATTTAACGTAGTCAAGTGTGAAGTGTTGCACTTTGGGAAGACCAGGCAGGGCAGGACTTACACAGAGGTAGGACACTGAGGAGTGCAGTTGAAGAAAGCGATCTGGGATTACAGATTTATAATTCCTTGTAAGTGGCACCACAGGTAGATAGGGTCGTAAAGAAAGCTTTTGGCACATTGGTCTTCATAAATCAATATACAAGAACACAGGAGTTGCAAAGTTATGATGAAATTGTGTTGGTGAAGCCTAATTTGGAGTATTATGCACATTTTTGGTCACCTATGACCAGGAAAGATATAAATAAGACTGAAGGAAATCAGAAAAAATGAACAAGGATGTTGCCAGTACTTCAAGACCTAAGTTATAGGGAAAGGTTCAATAGGTTAGTACTTTATTCCCTAGAATATAGAAGATTGAGGGGTGATTTTATGGAGGTATAGAAAATTAGGAAGGTATAGATAGGGTAAATGCAAGCAGGCTTTTTTTTCACTGTGGTTGGGTGAGAGTACAACTAGGTTAAGCGTGAAAGGTGAAATGTTTAAGGGAAACTCTTCACACAGAGGGTGGAGAGAGTCTTGTACAAGTGGCGGATTTCAATTTCAATTTCAATATTTAAAAGAGATTTGGATAGTTTTGTGGATGAGAGGGCGTGTAGGGCTATGGTCCAGGTGCGATCAATGGGACTAGGCAGATTAATGGTTCAGCACAGACTAGATGGGTCCAAGGACCTGTTTCTGAGTTGTGGTTTTCTATGACTCAATGATATGCAGATCCTACATTAGTTCAGCCACTCAACGAAAAGGAATACCTGACAATCAATAAACATAAGGGCCAGTATTTGTATACTGAACTAGCTTCCCTTTTAAGGAACTTTTAAACTGCCACAAATGAGATAATACAAGTATAGAACTGTACAGCTGTAGAGAGTATTAATGACACCACATCTAAGGTACTGCATGCAATTGTGGTCTCTTTGTTTAGTTGTGCAGGAGGCAGATGGTTCACTGGGTTGATTCCAGAAGCTTAGCAGTTGTTTGGTGTGTGATGGTTCAGCAGAGCAGGCCGCCACTGATGGAGTTAGGAAGAATACAAAGTGACCTTACAGAATATATATAACTCTGACAGGCCTGAAAATAACAGATGCTGTTAGAAACTTTACACCCATGGAAAAATCTGGAAACAACGTATAATGTCTCAGATTAAGGGATCTATAACGCATGTAGATCAAGCCCTACAGGGCACATAGCCAAATCCCACTCCCAGCTCTTAGGTTCTTATGTTGGAGTTTATATCACAGATACCTGTAACATTGAGGCAGAGAAAAATCCATGCGGAAGGGAGTTTCCATGTTAAAGTCTCATGAACCCAATGAAGAAATAAATGGCAAACGCGAGGAAATCTGCAGATGCTGGAAATTCAAACAATACACACAAAATGCTGGTGGAACACAGCAGACCAGGCAGCATCTCTAAGGAGAAGCACTGTCGACGTTTCGGGCCAAAACCCTTCGTCAGGACTGCACAAAATGCTTATGGAACACAGCAGGCCAGGCAAACAGTTTCACTGCCTGACAAAGCCTGACAAAGGGTCTCAGCCTGAAACGTCGACTGTGCTTCTCCTTATAGATGCTGCCTGGCCTGCTGTGTTCCACCAGCATTTTGTGTGTGTTGAAGAAACAAATGGCCAGGTTTATCTTTTGTAGTTATGTGCCACAGATATATATGAGCAATCATGGGCATGGACAGTATTGAGTTGCTGGGACTGAAGGACTACATGAAAGAAAAGAGTTTTATTTAAATAGAGATGACCTGCAGAAAGCTGTAGCACAAAAGTACACAGAAGGATAGTGTCAAATAATAGGAAGTAAAAAGACAAGGAACTATTGGTCCTTATTTCAAGGTACTTGTAGTGGAAGTCTTGGGATGCAGGCCAAAGGGAGGAGACTGGGATAAGCTCAGGTAGGTAACTTCGTCAGCATGAATGAATTCAGCTGAAGGGCCTCTTTCTATGCTCTAGAACTCTATGACTCCATGACTCTAAAGTTTTTCAAAGCATGACTGTAAGCACATCTAGAGCACTACAAACAGTTTTAGTCCCTTTTTAAAGGAAAAATATGATGTAATTGGAGGTGATTCCAAGAAGGTTCTTGAGGATAATCCTGGGTATAAAGGAACTAATTTATGATTTATCGTAATTACTCTTTTAAACCTTCTTGGAGTGATCCAATTTTTTAACTTTGGAAAAATAAAGGTATTAATTCTTTTTTGGACTTATTTAAAGAAGGCAGTTGTCTTTTGAACAATTAGTCGATAAGTACTCTCTCTCATATTCACACTTTTTACAATATCTTCAAGTTAGACATTTTTTACAAAAATATTTAAGTAATTTTCCTTACATATTGGAGGCTGACTTGTTAGATACTATTATGAATATGAACCCCTCATTGAAAGGTTCTATTGGAAGAATTTATAGTTTATAATTACAATGGAATAAGCGTCCTTTACTTAAGATTAAACAGGATTGGGAGAAGGAACTCAATTTGACTTTTATATGGGAGAATTGGACACGGATTCTGAAGCTGGTTAACTCTTCTTCGATCTGCGCTAGTCATTCACTGATTGAATTTAAAATTGTACATCATTACCATTTGCTGAAGGAGAGACTTTCTAAAATATTTCCCAATGTTGACAAGTATTGTGATAGATGTAAAGCTGAGATAGCTACACAGACACATATGTTCTGGTCATGTTCTATATTAAAACAGTTTTGGAAGTCAGTCTTTTCGACAATTTCTAAAGCACTCAGAATCAATTTACAACCTAATAAATTGACTATGCTTTTTGGAATAATTCCTCAAAATATCCATGATATTTCTGTGTCTGACCAACACGTTATTGTGTTTGTTACATTGATAGCTAGGAGTTGAAATGGAAGGATATATCAGCTCCTACTTTGTCACAATGGTTCTCTCAAGTGATGCTGTGTCTTAGCTTGGAGAAAATTAGAAGTTGAACCTTTGAACCTTTATTTGACTTTGAGAAGAAATGGGGCTCATTTGCCCGTTATTATCATTTCAGTTAACTGATAGATTTCCTTCACGATCTAAATGTAAATTTTTTTGATATATCTTTTTTTCTTGTTGGTGGTTTGATGATTATTTTTAGAAGCTTTCTGTATGACGCATGGCTCCAGGGTTGTACCTCCAATGGGTTTCTTTTTTCCCTCACTTTTCTTGCTTAGTAGGGTTTTTTTTAGTCACAAAATTTTCAATCCTTAAGATAATTTCCTCTTTTATGAGGCATTGTAAGTGTTGTTACTTCGATGTACTTGTGCTATTTTTGAATAATAATAATAATAAAAAGATTTGAAAAGAAAGGAACTAACTAATAAGGAAATGCAAAACATGCCATGACAACCCAACTAATCTATAAATATAAACATGGCTGTCGACTTACGACTCTACTTATGTGACTAGAAGAATGAGAAGTGACTCAGAGAAATATAAGGTTCTTAATAGGAGAAATAAGATAAATGCTAAGAGGATGTTTTCTCTCATGGAGAAGTCCAGGGTCAGAGGGCATGGTCTCAGAATGAGGAGGCATCTATATAAGACTAAGATAAGGATTTGTTTTTCTTTCGGAGGGTTGTGAACTGCTTATCACAGAGAGATGTCAGGCAGAGTACATGTGTATATTTAAGGATGGTCAGTGCGTGAATCAAGAGTTCTGGGGAAAAGGTAGGAAACCAAACTTGTGGAATGTCAGATCACTGAAAATCCGGTTGCAAAGTAGAGATGGTGTGAAGGGCTGAATTTCTGATTCATTTTCCTCTTCTTATGCCTCGTGATCTAATGGAGAAGATGTCAGCAGTGGGCCATGAAGGGACTGTTAGCCGTGTCAGAGGTGGACTTGACAGGTGCAAAGAGGAATGTGGAGGCCACAGGCATTGCTGGAACAGAATCACTAGCCACTCTAACAGCCTCAGTGAATGAGACACCAATGGGCAGCTTCTCACAACTTACAGAACAAATGGGGAGGAAAGTTTCCTGAGGTAGATGCAATTATCATCATTTTGACTCTAAAACTCCATTATAGGCAGAGTTTGAGGGTGATCTGTCTGAAGAGCAGTGTGAAACCTGGCCCTAAAGGTGAGATGTCAGACCTGTCCAAGAGGAAGTGAGACAAGTGTTGGTGCAAATGCCTACAAAGGGTGGTTACTGAGGGGGCCAAGTACTGTATATCCCAGAGCTGCAGTGAATGAAAGGTGGCACTTCCTGAGGTGGGCTTCGCTCTGTTTATAATACCAATGGGAACACACCTTCAATCACATAAACAGTTTTCAAAACTGGGGATGCCCTAAATCTAGTACTAAACATCATAAAATGTGTTATAATTCATTCTTCTTGAAGCTGCCATCATTGTCCATCTGCTCCCTCTCTGTCTCATATTTTGATTTCCATTTCCTTTAGAATTCAAACTTCTTTTCTCTCAATCTCTTTTTCTGAAAGAAAGTCAGAGCCTTTGTTTCCAGTGCTCATAATTCAGCCAGACCTGTTTGCAGCCTATATTGCTGCAGCATGGGACATTTCTGAATGACATCGTGCAAGGCTCCATAGTTCTGCCATTGCCAGTGTTTGGACCTTGGAGACCTTCTGGCCAAGGATCTCCCCACCTACAGAATTCGCAGTCTGTATTTACTTGTTTATTGTACACCAATTGGCTGCTGCATTTCCTGCACTACAGTACTGATTTTATTTTGGAAGTGTTTTATTGGCCATGAGATGCTTCAGAATCTCCAGAGGCTGTAAATAGTTCTGTTTAAAACCCAGTTCTTTCTTTTATGAGCACTTATAATGTATTAAGTGCCTGTTAGGAATCAACAACTCCAGTGTGGCAATCTAAATCAAAATGACAAAAGGATTATTCGTCAATATCATTCACAATGGATTTGTCTCTTCAGACTGCTAGAAGTTCATAACCTCATGGGCACTGGAAAAATCTTCGGAACCATTTGCTGGAGTGAAGGAAGGAAAGTAATCGACATTATTTCTTTCTCATCTATCAATTGGCACAATGGCAACATCATGGAGCCAGAGGTCTGAGTTCAATGTTAACCTCTGACACTGTTTGTGTGGAGTTTGCATGTTCTCTCTGACCACAGATGTTTCCCCAGGGTGCTCTAGTTTACCCCACTTCGCAAAGGTATGCCATTCAGTTGGATTAAAAGGTCTCCGTACACTGTCCCATCCCAAAGTGGGTGGTAGAACCTGGGAGGCATTGATGAGATTGTGTGGAGTATAAAAAATGGGATTACTGAAGGATTATTGTCACGGTGTGGCTGAGAGTTAGTATGGACATGATGGATCAAAAGGCCTGCTGCCATGCAGGATCTCTCAATGGATAAAGAGTTTTTGTTTGCAGCAAGTAATTAGCCATTGTATTGTGGACATTGCATCTTAAAAACAAAGCAGGTTATGTACACCATGGAGATCATCACCATTATCTCTTACTCCTTAAATTGTTCATAGAATGCTTGATGCTGTACTCAAGAGACTAGTCATTCAGAAAGGTTATGCAATAACCTCTTGCCCTTACTATTTTTATTTGGCCAAGAAACCACAATGAACAAATGATACCTCTAAATTTGGGGCTGAAAAGCAAATCCAATTAGGCCATAGTTTCTTTCAGTAAGTGGACAGAGCTACCACTCTTCATAAATTCAGAGAGTCAAAGAATCATGTAGCATAGAAAGAGGCCCTTTGGCCCATCATATCTATACTGATAATCAAACACTCAACGCTAATCCCATTAACCAGCACTTGATCTGTATTCTTCCCTGCCTTGTCTCTTTAGTGTGCAGAAGGATCCCAGCTCTTGTTTCGGAGAGTCACCTTGGACTTCAAAGTTTGCCCAGGGTGTAAGTGATGTTACATATCTCTCAACTTGCTTGGACAGAATCACGGCATAATGTGACTGTTGATGTAATGCATGGATCTATTTCTTTTAGAGCAATGACACCAACCCCCCACCCCAGCGCTATGTATTGATCTGTTATTTCCCGATGTGCTGCTGCCTACACGTGCATTGCTCTCTCTGTCTCACACTGCAAACTGAATACACCAGTTAGAGCCCTCTCTTGCCTGCGTGATTTTATTTAAGTGATATAGTTGTATGTAAACACAACAAAGTGGCAATGAGTATGAACTTGAATGTCAGAAAATATCATGAACTACACCAACAGTCAAGACAAAAACAGCAGGAGTTAAACAGCACGAGAAAGCCGAATGATGTGAGAAACAGTGAAAGAAACACTGAATTTAAAGTGAAAATAATGTGGCAATGGCTTCAGTCTGGAAAGCTGATGAATTTGATAGTATAAATGATGCCTGGGAGTCATATATCAAGAGGGTTGAACAGTACTGTAATGCAAACAACATGGAGGAGAAAAGCAGCCCCAGCACTTCTTAGCTTAATGGGCGCAAGGATGTATGGGTTCTCACGTAACTTAGTAATTCATGAAAAGCCAGCAAACAAGACATTCGACAAAATTGTTACAATGTTACAAAATCACTTGAGCCTAAACTGTTAACAATAGCTGAGATTTAGATTTTACAAAAGCAACCAGTCAAAAGGTGAAAGCATTTCTGAATATATTGCAGAATTGCACAAGCTTCCCCAGTACTGTGGCTTTAGAGATGGACTTCCTGATGCTTGTAAGAGGCATACATAGTCAAAGCACTCAAAAGAGGCTACTATCTAAAAGAGATCTAAACTTAGAACGGGCATTAACCATTGCAAAATCATTAGACACTGTAGCAAAGGATGCAGGTTAACAGCAGAAAAGGAAGTTAGAATGCGAAATGCACAAACTATCCCTGAATGGTGCAAAAATCCAAAAATGTTATTGGTGTGGCAAATTCTCCCATGATGCAAATGACTGTTGGGTCGAAGAAAAGGCCTTCAGGAAGTGTCACAGACCAGGTCACGGAGAGAGACTGTGCAAGGCAGACTAAAAGCACAACCAAGTGAAAAGTCTCAAACACAAAACTAAGCAACTGCATAAAGTTACCGAATGTAAAACAGAATCAGATGACACAGACTGTGACAAAGGTGAACTGTCATGCCTAGTGACTGCATAGTGTAACTGAAGCAGATCATAAGTCATCTGGATCACAATAGATGTGTCTCGTGTAAAACTGAAAATGAAGCTGGATACAGAGTCATCTTTGTCTATAATTCCAGAGGCTGACTACAACAGTTTTTTTCTAAGATACCATTACAGAAGACCTCATTGATGCTAAAGGCCTACACGAGTGAAAAAGTGTCTCCCAAAGGCAAACTGAAAGCAAATGTGATGTATCGAGGCCAAACACAAGCTACTTAATGCTAATGAGAAGGTGTCTGAAAAGGGGATTGGCAAACTCAAAGGCATGAAGGCCAGAATTGGACTGGATGAAACAGCAACACCAAGATTTCATAAAACAATCCAATGCCTTACACACTACATTCAAAAGTGGATGCTGAACTGCAGAGCTTGGAGGGATCTGAAATTCCCTCTAATGTTGACTGGACCTATTGGGCCATGCCTGTTGCCTCAGTGATCAAGAAAGGGAAGGCTGGAGCCGTTCACATGTGTGGGGATTTCAAGGTGAGCACCGACCCAGTGTTGTGTATTGTGCAGTTTCCCCTGACACAAATACAGGATACGTTTGCATTTTTGGCAGGTTGGGAGAGGGTTTTCAAAAATTGACTTGTCACAAGCCTATCTGCAAATAGAGTCTGAGGAGTCGAGCAGGAAGTTCCTCACATTCAACACTCACAAGGGACTGTTCCAATGTAATCGTCTCATCTTTAGCGTCACATCAGCTCCAGCAATTTGACAAAGATCAATGGACCAAGTGCTCCAGGGATCGGTTCTGGGACCTCTACTTTTCGTGATTTTTATTAATGACCTGGATGTGGGGGTAAAAGGGTGGGTTGGCAAATTTGCAGATGACACAAAGGTTAGTGGTGTTGTGGATAGTGTTGAGGATTGTCTAAGATTGCAGAGAGACATTGATAGGATGCAGAAGTGGGTTGAGAAGTGGCAGATGGAGTTCAACCTGGAGAAGTGTGAGTGGTACACTTTGGAAGGACAAACTCCAAGGCAGAGTACAAAGTAAATGGCAGGATACTTGGGAGTGTGGAGAAGCAGAGAGATCTGGGGGTACATGTCCACAGATCCCTGAAAGTTGCCTCACAGGTAGATAGGGTAGTTAAGAAAGCTTATGGAGTGTTAGCTTTCATAAGTCGAGGGATAGAGTTTAAGAGACGCGATGTAATGATGCAGCTCTATAAAACTCTGGTTAGGCCACACTTGGAGTACTGTGTCCAGTTCTGGTTGCCTCACTATAGGAAGGATGTGAAAGCATTGGAAAGGGTACAGAGGAGATTTACCAGGATGCTGCCTGGTTTAGAGAGTATGCATTATGATCAGAGATTAAAGGAGCTAGGGCTTTACTCTTTGGAGAGAAGGAGGATGAGAGGAGGCATGATAGAGGTATAGAAGATATTAAGAATAGATAGAGTGGACAGACAGTGCCTCTTCCCCAGGGCACCACTGCTCAGTACAAGAGGACATGGCTTTAAGGTAAGGGGTGGAAAGTTCAAGGGGGATATTAGCAGAAGGTGTTTTACTCAGAGTGTGGTTGGTGCATGGAATACATTGCCTGAGTCAGTGGTGGAGGCAGATACACTAGTGAAGTTTAAGAGACTACTAGACAGGCATATGGAGGAATTTCAAGGGGGGGGAGTTATATGGGAGGCAGGGTTTAAGGGTCAGCACAACAATGTGGGCCAAAGGGCCTGTACTGTGCTGTACTGTTCTATGTTCTGTGTGTCCCAGGAGCACAGTGTTACCTTGATGACATCATCCTGACTGACAAAAATGATGAAGAGCATCTCCTTGGTAAAGTGCTAACCAGGCTGTGTGAGTATGGTCTTCTCGCAAAGAGAGAGAAATGTGAGTTTTTCAAAAATGAAATCTCATATTATGAATATGTCGTTGACAACCATGGCTTACATAATACACAAGAGAAGACTGAAGCAGTGCTACAGGCACCCAAACTGGAAAATGTGTCAGAACTCAGGTCGTACTTGGTCCTTGTAAACCACTACCACCGGTTTCTCGCAAACATTGCGACAATTCTGCATCCATTGAATGCACTGTTACAGACAGGAGCAAAATGGGAATGGCCACAAAGATGTGAAAAAGCATTCAAGGAAACAAAGAGACTAATAATATCCGATGAACTGTTCACCCATTATGACACATCCTTGCCTATCAGACAGGCGTGCGATGCAGCCCTTGATGACATTGGGGCTGTCTTGTCTCACATTATGTAAGATGGATCTGAAGGCCCAATTGCATTTGCTTCAAGATCACTGATGAGCACAGAACCAACTACGTGCAGATTGACCGAGAGGCCTTTAGTCTACTTCTGTGAACAAAAGTTTACACTGGTGACAGATCAACAGCCTCTTGTGTCCATTTTCAATCCCAGGAAGGGATTCCAGCGATGACTGCTACCTGGTTACCACATTGGGCAACATTCCTATTCTTATGACATGTATGAACCAAACAACACAGCAATGCCGATGGCTTGTCACTACTGGCAACCGAAGAAGAAAAGTCTTCGTACTGTAACCCAGCAGAGGAGTTCCACACTACATTGATGGACCAGTGGCCGGTAACAAATTCCAAAATACAAAGGAAATAAAGGATGGTGGAGCGGACTTAATGGGCTTAATGGCCTAATTTTGCTCCTATGTCTTGTGGTCTTATAGCCTAGATCACCATGCAACGACAGCCAGCTCATGCCAACCCTACGTTGATATGTCAAAGAGCGCTGATGTGTATATCTCATCTCGTGGTTCCCTCTAAACTGCGCACCGGAGTGTTAGGAAAATCTGCAGGAAGGACACCTGGGTACAGTCAAGATGAAGAGACTCGCCTGGAGGTATATGTAGTGGCTGGGAGTAGATAAACTGAATGAAAACTTGGCCAAAAGCTATTCAGGATGCCAAGAAAGTTGAAAATACACCCCTACATGCCCCACTACACCTGTGGAAGTGTCTGTCATTACCATGGCAAAGAGTACATATAGACTTTGTATATATATATATATACATGGACTCCATGTTTCTGATTGCTGTAGGATGTTCATTCAAAGTGGTCAGAGGTTTGACCACCTCAGCAAAGACGGTCTCCACCCTGAGGATATTTTCACCAGAAATGGCCTACCAGAACAAATCGTGAGTGACAATGGACCACAATACACGTCAGAAGAATTCTGACTGTTTATGAAGAAAAATGGCATCAGACATTTCAAGTCAGCTCCTCACCACCCAGCAACAAATGGGTTAACTGAAAGGTTTATCTAAATCTTCAAATTTCAGTAAAGCAATGTATAAGGAGGACATTTGTCTACAGCACAAGGTAGACAATTTCCTTTCTGAGTATCGTAACTCTGTTCATGCGATGACAGATCAAACACCTGCAATGCTGTTCATGAGCAGGAGTCTGAGATCTCACATAGACCTCCTGGATCCAGACTTCTGGAGGGAAGTACAGGAATAACAGTTCAGCCAGTTGTGGTGAACTATGTGCCTGTCTGGACACGCCCCCTGCTGACTGCTCCTGTGGCTCCTCCCACAGGCCCCTGTATAAAGGCGATCTGAGGCCTGACGCTCGGCCTCAGTCTCCAGGTCATAGTATGATGGACACTCACTCCTGGTTCCTTCTTCCAGTCAATAAAAGCCGATATCTCGCCTTACGTCTCAGTGTGAGTTATTGATGGTGCATCACCAGTTGACATGTGAAGTAGCAAGGAACTTCGAGACTGAGCAGTAAGTCCTAGCACATGATTACCAAGAAGACAAGTGGACACCCAATAGGATAGCTGCAAGAATTGGACCATTGATGTACACAGTAGATGGAAACATAGAAACATAGAAAACCTACAGCACAATACAGGCCCTTCAGCCCACAAAGTTGTGCCGAACATGTCCCTACCTCAAAAATTACTAGGCTTACCTATAGCCCTCTATTTTACTAAGCTCCATATACCTATCTAAAAGCCTTTTAAAAGTCCCTATCTTATCTGCCTCCACCACCTTTGCCAGCAGCCCATTCCACACACTCACCACTGTCTTAGTAAAAAACTTACTCCTGACATCTCCTCTTTCCTACTCCCCAGCACCTTAAACCTGTGTCCTCTTGTGGCAACCATTTCAGCTCCGGGAAAAAGCCTCTGACTATCCACATGATCAGTGCCTCTCATCATCTTGTACACCTCTATCAGGTCACCTCTCATCCTCCTTCGCTCCAAGGAGAAAAGGTACTCAACTTATTCTCATAAGGCATGCTCCCCAATCCAGGCAACATCCTTGAAAATATCCTCTGCATGCTTTCTATGGCTTCCACATCCTTCTGGTAGTGTGGCGACCAGAACTGAGCACAGTACTCCAAGTATGTTGATCCAAGATGTTGGAGATCCAACCTGGAGACATCATGTGGACAAGATCCTGGATGCTCAACCGAAGAATGCACCTAAGTTGACTGCATCCAACAAGACAGACACATTACAGTCACCAGACTTGCCTCTCAGTGATGATGTCACTGACACAGCAATGTGACACCAGAAACCAAAAACATAGTCAGAGACAAGACACCTACCAAACCTGAAGCCACTCCACAGATCCAAGGGCACTATCCTGAATGAAACAGAGCACCACCCAAAGGACTGAACCTTTAGAACTGTGAAGTTAGTTACTGTGAAAACATGGTTATTTGGAATATGGGTTGTGAAAGGGAAATTGAATGTTTTGTGCATATACTGGTTTATGATTCAGTAGTCTAAAGGGGGAGCAAGTGTACTATATGGATCTATTTCCATCAGAGCAATGACCCTTAGCACTACATATTGATCTGTTGTCTATACATTCATCTCCCTCTCACTGCGATGTGAACACACCAGTTAAAGCCATCTCCCACTTGTGTGCTTTTATTTAATAGACACGTAGTTGTGCACAGACACAACAGTTTACCTAGACATAAGTCTAGAAATCAAAGACATTTGGTGGCTTCCGTGACTTTGTAAAATTTTACATTTTGACTAGTACACAGTTGTCTCAGTGAGTTGGCATGGCAACATTTCAGATTCACAGAGTAATAGAGTTATACAGAGGGAAACATTCACATCGAGGTAATCCCATTTGTCTGCATTTGCCCCTTTTGCCTCCAAACCTTTCTTATCCATTTACCTGTACAGTTCGGTCAAATACCACTTCCTCATCTGGTCTTTCAAACATGGACTGCATTAGGGCAGGACTGCAGAGCGAATAGATCTGTGTTTACAACAAACTAGAAGTTTTGTTGTCCTGATTACATATGATTTGTTTTCTTTTTTCTCAGCGTCCACATTATTAAATTAATATAAATTCCACAGTGGGAATTGAACTTAGAGCCCAAGATTACAAGCAACCAGTGCAGCACCTCTGTGCACCACACACTTTCCCATGCCTTCCAAAACTCACAGTCGACGCAGTGAGGTCTCCCCATAAAGTGAGGTCTCCAGAGAGGTTTCCCCTTGTGAGGACACAAAACAACTTTTACCAGATGTGTAGATTCAGACTACTACAGCACAGAAACAGGCCCTTTGACCCATCTAGTCCATACTGACCTGAACTTCTCTCTAGTTCCATCGAACTGCAGCTGGACAATATCTCTGCCAACCCCTCCCATCCATGTACAGCACCTATCGAACCTTCTGTTAAATGTTACAATTGAACTATCATTTTTCACTGCTGCAGGCAACTCATTCCACACTCACAGCACCCTCTGAGTGAAGAAGTTTCTCTTCAGATCCCCTTCAAATATTTCACCTTTCACCCTGAACCTATGGCCGGTAGTTCTAGTCTCACCCAACCTGAAGGGAAAAGCCTGCATGCATTCATCTTATCTATACCCCTCATAATTCTGTAAACCTCTATAAGATCTTTCCTTTAAGATCTTACACAGTATGAAGCTGAACTCCCAGCTTATGTCAATTCTGTTTCTAAAGGTACTTCCTATGGAGCTGATAGAACTTTATTTGCCTTGCATTTATCCTTACTGAAGGATAGTGACTGCGCTATTTCTCCTCACATGAAATATTTCGCATTCAGGAGGTGAAACATTCATATACTCTTTAATACAGGCTGCTTTCAGGTTGATAACAGTGCAGCCTTCAGCGATGTACCTGTTTGAAATTGCAGGTATTGAATTATAATGTCACAGCAAGAACTTTAGCAACCAGAAGGATTCTGTCTTTCTTCTGCAGTATAACATCAATTGAACTTTAATGAGAAGTACACAAGCTTGAAGAAAAGTTATTCAACCAAAATCAAATACAAATTCCTGTACAAGTGAATGTACAGGAACTCAAAATGGAAATTCTAGTGTTAAGCTGCTGTACTCGTTATGAATTCAGATGGTGTTTGATGAAATGGCTGCAAATTTGCCTATTGGCCATGGTGTCACAGGTGGTGTACCTGGACTTTCAGAAGGCCTTTGATAAGGTCCCACAAAGGAGATTAATGGGCAAAATTAGAGTACATGGTATTGGGGGTAGGGTACTGACATGAATAGAAAATTGTTAGGGAGACAGGAAACAAAGAGTAGGGATTAATGGGTCCTTTTCAGAATGGCAGGCAGTGACTAGTGGGGTATCTCAAGGCTCGGTGCTGGGACCACAGCTATTTACAATATACATTAATGATTTAGATGAAGGGATTAAAAGTAACATTAGCAAATTGGCAGATGACACAAAGCTGGGTGGCAGTGCAGGGTGACTTGGACAGGTTGGGTGAGTGGGCAGATGAATGGCAGATGCAGTTTAATGTGGATAAGTGTGAGGTGATCCACTTTGGTGGCAAAAACAGGAAGGCAGATTACTATTTGAATGGTGTCAAGTTAGGAAAAGGGGAAGTACAACGAGATCTAGGTGCTCTTGTAGATCAGTCACTGAAAGTAAGCATGCAGGTACAGCAGGCAGTGAAGAAAGCTAATGGCATGCTGCCCTTTATAACAAGGAGAGTTGAGCATAGGAGCAAAGAAGTCCTTCTGCAGTTTTACAGGGCCCTGCTGAGACCACACCTGGAGTATTGTGTTCAGTTTTGGTCTCCAAATTTGAGGAAAGACATTCTTGCTATTGAGGGAGTGCAGTGTAGGTTCACAAGGTTAATTCCTGGGATGGTGGGACTGTCATATGTTGAAAGGTTGGAGCGACTGGGCTGGTATACTCTGGAATTTAGGATAAGAGGGGGATCTGATTGAAACATATAAGATTATTACAGGATTGGACATGCTAGAGGCAGGAAACATGTTCCCGATGTTGGGGGAGTCCAGAACCAAAGGCCGCAGTTTAAGAATAAGGAGTAGGCCATTTAGAATGGAGCTGAGGAAAAACTTTTTCACCCAGAGAGTTGTGGATCTGTGGAATGCTCTGCCTCAGAAGGCAGTGGAGGCCAATTCTCTGGATACTTTCAAGAAAGATTTAGATAGAGCTCTTAAAGATAGTGGAGTCAAGGGAATATGGGGAGAAGGCAGGAACGGGGTACTGATTGTGGATGATCAGCCATAATCAAATTGATTGGCGGTGCTGGCTTGAAGGGCTGAATGGCCTACTCCTGCACCTATTGTCTATTGTCTATTAAATTCAAGCTCATCTGCACCCAAAAACCCCTTAATCTCATACCCCCACCTAACCCCAGCATCACAAAGATTGCGAGCTGTGAAAAGCAAGAGGTTGGACCTCAATAAGTTCCTTGAAGGTAACTCTCCTTTCTGAGAGGGAGGGTAGGGAACTTGTCAGCTTCTACCCCCCCCCCCCCCCAGATGCACCGTTCGAACCGGCCAAAGCAACATGCCAGCTACAGATCCAGGCCGCAACGCATGTGATTTGATTCACTAAATGCACTCAGGACCCACTCGCTTTATAAGTACTATTGCTAGAGGTCTACAAGATTATGAGATGCTTAGATAGGGTGGATAGTCAGTACCTGTTTCCCAGGGCACCAATAGCAAACACCAGAGGGCATATGTACAAAATTAAGGGAAGGAAGTGTAGGGGAGACATCAGGGGTAAGTTTTTACACAGAGGGTTGTGAGTACCTGGAATCAGATGAAGGTACAGACTCTGTGCCAAGGTAAGCACCAGAATTTGAGCAAAGCTATGTTTGAAAGGCTGCAGTTTACAGTGGAAAGGCTGAAGGAGAGAAAGGGCTCATGGACTTGGAAATGTTGGAAAAGCATGAACTAGTGAAGTACTGAGAGACATGGGATTTAAAGAGACCAGGGCCACATCTGGGATTTACCCTGACAGATTTCAGTACTTCATAGTAAGTGTTTATAGCCCTGTAAAATAATGAGGAATATTATTACATTTGTTATTTTACAGCATGTTAGATATATAAAACTCCTTGCGGGAAAATGAAGCAGAATTTATTTTTGTGCAATATGAAATTTCATCAGATGAAAATGTCGCAGGGCTATTAACAGGAAGGATATCAAATGATCTTTTATTTGAATGAAGTGTGACTGAAGCAGAGAGTATGTTGTGCATTGCTGTACCATGTCCTGGCAACCCCTCTGGCAGCATTCACATCTCTGGATAATAAGACTCCACACTATGCTGGGAGGAGGGTAACAACAGCAACAACTCGCATTTATATAAAGCCTTTATGCAGTAAATGCAGCAAACTATTTCACAGGTGCACAGATAGGGAAAA
The DNA here is from genome assembly GCF_030144855.1 of Hypanus sabinus. Lineage (NCBI taxonomy): Eukaryota > Metazoa > Chordata > Chondrichthyes > Myliobatiformes > Dasyatidae > Hypanus > Hypanus sabinus. Next base: position 6,643,347 of record NC_082732.1, on the reverse strand, counting down.
TTTACCATCCTAAGAAAATAGGATAGAAAAATTGCTTCTCTACAATTTAATTTCTAACTTTTCTCAATTGTGTTGAAATGTCACCAACTGCAAACATTAACCTTACTTCTCCTCCCCTGTGGATGTTGTGTCATCTGCTGAGAATTTCCAGCATTGAATGTTTGTACTTGAGAAACGGTGAGCTCTTGCTGTGCTGAAATTCTGAGGCCACGTTGTGCATTTTAAAGAAGGAGAATAGGGCACATCATTTAAGAGCAAGGATTCGTCTCTGCAAATAGAAATGAAAATGTAGCTAGCGTCCCATTTTTGGGAAAACTGGTTCACTTAATCTTCCATAAATGTTTGCACAAGCAGCATTGCGGTGTTTGTTCTGCACCTTGAGATGTTCGCTATCAATAGTCCATTTCTCAAAAGTACCAGGTCATGAGTTTGTGCTAGCCCAATAGTGATCAAAAATGCCTAATCTTCAGAAATCAGCTTCAGAGTACCAACAATGTTAATGTCCAAGTGTAGAAGCTGAGTAACAAGATTTCATCACCTCTTTTACTGGGACACCTGACCTTCTACTGAACGTGTGGTCCTCCAGCAACCTGTCCCCATGCACCACACTGCCCTCCCATGGTGAAACCCTGAACCACCTCTCAATGGTGAATTAAAGCTGCGCTGTTACTCAAATCAAAGTAAAAGTAGGCTGGTGATCTGGGAGTTAGAAGTGATCAGTGAAATCCTCAGAAACAGCATCTTCGATTATGTTGGGTTGAGAGAAGAAATAAATTAAATATATTTTATTCTTTACATCTGATTTCTGAATTTGTCCTGGCAACAATCGTTGAAATAAAGGCACGTTTTACTCCTTCTTCTCAGTGACCACTATGAATCAAATCTTTTGAGAAGTAAGGTCGTGCTTGCAGCGAACTAGTAAAGAACAAATCTGGACCATCAGGACGGTGATTGCTACCATCACACTCATTGTCTTTCTCCAGGCTTTGCATAGATTCATTAATCCCTGCCTGATTTTACCTGATTTATCTACAAATGCTGCTGTCAATGTCATGTGCTGAAGCCCTAGGGCAGGGAATGATAACTGAAAAAAAAACTGATGACCTGAGTTTCTCACTGGGTTTGAGATTAATTCAAAGGAATAAAAGAAAATAAATAAAATTCAGATTATTCCTCAACCGCTCCATGTTTTAGAAAATGACAAATATCAGAATTGTAATTTGAGTCAAGCTATTTTATATGCGAGTTTGTTTCCTCTGTTTTGTTTTAGAGTGTAACGTCAACTCAGCCAGCTTCATCATGGGTGCAAATTCCCCCACAATTGCAAACATCTTCAAGGGGTGCTGCCCTAAGAAGGCAGTATGCGCTACTAAGGAATGACATCATTCAGAATGTGCCCTCTTCTTGTTAACATCCAAGAGCCTGGCGACCCACACTCAGTAATTCAGAAACAACTTCTTTCCCTCTGGCATAAGATTGCTGAGTACTCCATGAATACTGTTTTGTTATTCTTTATTTTCTTGCATTATTTATTTATTTTAGTTACCTATAGTAATTTTATCTCTTTGTACAGTACTACTACTGCAAACAACAAATTTCGTGTCATATAAATTAAACTGATTCTGATTCTAAATTGTTCCTGGGATTGTACATCAGACCTGCTCTCAGCATTGGTCACTACATTCTCTGATACTTCAGCTTCCATCAGTTGTGCTCTTGCACAACCACCCCACACTCACACTTGCCCTGCTCCTTTGCACTGTTACCTTCTTACGACCATCTGCCTCAAAGCTAATTTGCTCGGGAATATTCAAATTCAGTATCAGGTTTATGATCACTGACACATGTCATGGAATTTGTTGTTTTGTGGCAGCTGCTCAGCACAAGACCTAAAATGTGCTATAAATTACAACAAAGAAATAAATAAATCATGTGAAAGGTGAACAGTGAGGTCGTGTTCATAGACAGTTTGGCAATCTGTTGGTGGAGGGAAGGAGCTGTTCTAAAATTCTGAGTGTGGGCCACCAGGCCCCTGTACCTACTGGCAGATGCTGGTAATGAGAAGACAGCATGTCCTGGAAAGTCTTTAAAGATGGATGAGGCCTTCTTGAGGCAACGCCTCCTGAATGACGCAAAACACACAAAACGCTGGAGGAACTCAGCGGGTCGGGCATGTCTATGGAAATGAATAAACAGTCGATGTTCCGGGACGAGACCCTTCTTCAGGACTGAGAAGGAAGAGGGAAGATGTCAAAGTAGAAAGGTGAGGGAGGGGAAGGAGGCTAATTAGAAAGTGCTAGGTGAAGCCATGATGGTGGGAAAGGTAAAGGGCTGGAGAAGAAGAAATCTAATAGGAGAGGACGGTGGGACATAAGAGAAAGGGAGGAAGAGGAGACTCATGGGGAAGTAATAGGTAGGTGACAAGATGTAGTGGGTCAGGGGGGAATAGAGGAAGAGAGGAGGGAGGAAATTTGTTTACCCCTTTCTTCTCAGTCCTGATGAAGGGTCTCTGCCCAAAACAGCAAAAGCGTTTATTTCCACAGATGCCGCTTGACCTGCTGAGTTCCTCCAGCATTTTGTACGTGTTGCTCGGGATTTCCAGCATCTACAGACTTTCCCGTGCTTAAGATTCTCTTGAGCCTCTTGAATGAAGATGTCCTCAGTCGTGGGGAGGGTTGTCCCCATGACAGAGTGAGAGAATATTTCCATATTCTACTGCAAAATGACTCTCCCATTTCCATCGCTCTGTCATCCTCCACTACCTGTACTGTTGTTCTGTATTCTCTGCTAAATATCCCTTATTCTCCTCCCACATGAAAAACACCATTCATTCTATGCTGCTCCCAGAGCAGTTCCCTTCCCCACATATTTTCTCTATGGTGAAGAGATGTCATGAGCACATTAGAGTAAATGTGGCTTTGTGCCTGAGGATGTCTGTACATCGAGTCCACTGTCAAAGTGTGGAACGGCAAGGAGTCTGTTCCTGCAGACCATGCATCAATCACCAATCTATACCTATCCTACGCTAATTTCATTTCACCCACCTCAGCACTATCGCCAGATGCAACCACTCACTCACACAAGGAGTGGCTAGTCAAACCTACCAACTTGTCAGTCTTTGGATGTGTGAGCAAACCGAAACAGTGACGAAGGAGCTGTCAGCTAGGATTCCTGCACCAACCCCACGCTCTGCTGGAAATATTTGACCATGTCGGTGTCATGGTTTGAGGTGAAACTAAAATAAATCAGGTAGACCCTCTGGGACTCTGTCTTTTCTGTGTACTGATCTGCATGGGTTACTAGAGACGAGGAATTCATGGGTGCAGACATGGCACACATCTGATCTGCTTAGCTTCAAGGCAGCAGCAGAATATTTGCTTTAACACCAGCTCAGAACCAATGCCTGTGCAAGTCAAGGTGAAACATCAATCCAATTGTCAGTGAGCTTCACCAGCTACAGAGGTGAGTCTCTACACTGCATGCACAATGGAACAAACGTCATTTCAGCTTACACAAAAGAAGCAGAATGGAGTTTCAGGGCTTGTCAAAGACAACAAACAATTGAATAGAGTGGCAGTTTTAGGCATCAGCTGATGGTGCCCTGCTTTGAGGTGTTACATTTCCCACTCAGATGTTTATTTAACGGACAAGTCTGCAGCATGTAAGCAAAAGAACAACCTAGTGCAAGCTGTCATTGAACTGCAGGTGCAGCTAAAGAGGCAGCTCAGTAATATTTTCTATAACCTTCTTTCAGACAAAATAGCCAAAACACTCCATCAGGAGCCTGCATTGGTAAGCACAGAGCAAAGGAGATTGAGCAATGATCTCTGAAGGGAGAGGAGATTAGGCAGGCAGACTGTGAGTCATGGAGCTCACAGAGGGCCAGGTTCACATCTAGGCTTCCACATTGCAGTGTGCATCACAGAAAGTGGAAAACTTGCCTTCAGGGGAAGGATTAATTCCCGATAATTATATAGCACGGAAGCTTGTGCTTTTAAGGGAAACTTAATTCAGAAACACAATCGGGCTCATCTTGACTCTATCCAGAGTTAAAGCAAAGTCATTGGTAAGATGCATGCTTCAATAAAGCTGACTTTTTAAAATTTCTTGCTGTTTCCACAGACCACTTAGAGAGTTGCCAGTGCCCAGGGGATTTCACTGCACCAATATCTGTTTCCACCATGAAGCTGATGCAGAGAATACTCAGCTTTCTGCTTTGTCATGGGGGAATATCCTGCCAAATCTCACCGTCAATTTAACACCTCCTGTTATGAATTCTGTGATGTGGTCGGCATGAATAATTGCAGATACCGAGGCAAAGGAAAGTTACACGCCTGAACTTCCTCTCTGGATTTACTTTGGGAGCAGTCCCATTTCTTTATATGAAAGATTTGTTGATGTTCTTTTTGAAAGTTCTTGTTAACTTCGGTGAGCATGAATACTGGCAGATAAACAGATGATGACGACCCACAACCAGTGACACTACAGGGGATTGAAAGTAAATCAGGCAGCCACTATTAGTCCCTATGAATTCAGAAATTCCTCTTGCAAGGTCATGACCTGAAACATTAAATGTCCCTTTCCCGTCATAGAAGCTGCCAAACGCATCGAGTTCCTTCAGCATTTTGTTATTTTTTGCTGTAGTTTCCAGCACCTGCAATCTCTTGTGACTCCAGGAGTTAAAGAAACAGAACTCGAAAAGGGTACTTCTCTGTGAGTTAACAGCTCAGTCATAGCAAATCCTCTACCTCACAGCCAAAGGTGTGAGGTGAATCAGGTATGGGATGTGGAAGGCAGGTGATGGATGAAGAGGAAGTTGGGAAGGAATACACAGAACAGACAAACTAAAAAGCAATAATAATCTCATTCTACTGCTTTTTCATGTCACATCCGGTGTATCAGGGCCTGACTCACTCCTGGTACACTTGGCATCGTTAGCACTGGCAGTATTTTGGGGAAGTTTTTCAGAGAGACATTGGTTGCATATTTCAGGGACAACAAGAGCACAATGGAGTCCCTATGCGCTGAGTTTCATATCAGCCTAGGATGTTACAAGTAACCCATGACTACTCCACCAGCTCTCCTCCCATCACAAACCAAGGAGGCAGTCAGAACCTCATGCTTCATTTACTCTGAACTTCCTTGCAACCACACGTCCCTCACCACCCAGTCCCACAGCTGTGCTTTCTATATTTGTCTTTCAAATGTTGACTTTCCTGAGCCAGCAGCACCCCTATGCACTGAATCCTAACAATGAAGCATCTTTGTAAGCCTTGAACTTGGTATTTGGCATGTCTCTGGTACAAAAATCTACCTTCTCAATGTTTAGGCTTGCTCTGGTATAAAATGCACCTTTTGTTCAAAAGCATGATAAGCATTGTAGACAAGGAGGTGAATGTGCTTCACTTTCTGTTGAGTATTAGAGTCGTGTGGGTTTGGTTGACTTAGAAGACCCCAGAGCTGAGCTCCTGGCCTTCATTATTAGGTAGCTTTGGCAACTCTGAGATATTCATTTATGTGTTTGAACCAGCACACAGTGCAGTGAATGGACTGAGAGCCCAAGAATGTGATGAAATGAAAGATTGATTTGTATACAGGGAGCAATAGAAGCAACATTTCCAGAAACACATCTTTCCCACTCTTGAAAGATCTATGGCCACTGTGGGTTTTCAGGAAAACCTCCTCATACTCCAATTCATTCCTCTCCAAGCTTCAGTTATAAGGAAAGACTGGATGCTGGAGATTATTTTTTCCTGAAGTGAAAGAAGCTAAAGGGTAACCTTATAGAGATTTATAAAACTATGAGGACTATTAATAAGATGGAAGGTCACAATCATTTTCCCAAGGTAGGGTAGCCTAAAACTAGAGAATATAAGTTTAATATGAGAAGGGAAAGATTTATAAGGAACTTGAGGGGACAAATTTTTCACACAGTGGGTGATGGGTATGTAGAATTGAGGAAGTGGTTGAGGCTGGTACAATTATGACATTAAAGAGAAATTTGGGCAGGTGCATGGATAAGAAAAGTTTAGAGAGGTAAGGTAAAGGGGACTAGCTCAGCAAAGCATTCTGGTCAATACGGAAACATTTAGAGAGGTAAGAAAAAAGGGACTAGCTCAGGAAATCACTATGGACAGTTGCTGGAGTTGTGGAGAATGAGAAAGGTTGTCTAAGGCTATAGAAGGAGATAGGTCAGATGGACTTCTGCAACTGGATACTAGACTTCCTGACTGGGAGACCACAGTCAGTCCGGATCAGAGGCAGCATCTCCAACACCATCATACTGAGCACGGGGGCCCCCCAGGGCTGTGTGCTCAGCCCACTGCTGTTCACTCTGCTGACCCACAACTGTACTGCAACACACAGCTCAAACCACATCATCAAGTTTGCCAATGACACAACCGTGGTGGGTCTCATCAGCCAGAATGATGAGTCAGCTTACAGAGAGGAGGTGCAGTGGCTAACAGACTGGTGCAGAGCCAACAACTTGTCTCTGAATGTGAACAAAACAAAAGAGATGGTTGTTGACTTCAGGAGGGCATGGAGCAACCACTCTCTGCTGAACATCGACAGCTCCTCAGTAGAGATAGTTAAGAGCACCAAATTTCTTGGTGTTCACCTGACAGAGAATCTCACCTGGTCCCTCAACACCACCTCCATAGCAAAGAAAGCCCAGCAGTGTCTCTACTTTCTGCGAAGGCTGAATAAAGTCCATCTCCCACCACCCATCCTCATCACATTCTACAGGGGTTGTATTGAGAGCAGCCTGAGCAGCTGCATCACCGCCTGTTTCGGAAATTGCACCATCTCGGATTGCAAGACCTTGCAGCGGATAGTGATGTCAGCTGAGAAGATCTTTGGGGTCTCTCTTCCTGCCATCACGGATATTTACACTACACGCTGCATCCGCAAAGCAAACAGCATTATGAAGGACCCCACGGACCCCTCATACAATCTCTTCTCCCTCCTGCCATCTGGGAAAAGGCACCAAAGCATTTGGGCTCTCACAACCAGACTATGTAATAGTTTCTTCACCCAAGCTATCAGACTCCTCAATACCTGGAGACTGGACTAACACCAACTTACTGCCCCCTACTGTGCCTATTGTCTTGTTTATTATTTATTGTAATGCCTGCACTGTTTTGTGCACTTTATGCAGTCCTGGGTAGGTCTGTAGTCTAGTGTAGTTTTTTTCTGTGTTGTTCTCACATATTTAAGTGTAGTTTTTATACTGTTTCATGCAGCACCATGAAAAACGTTGTCTCGCTTTTACTGTGTACTGTACCAGCAGTTACGGTCAAAATGACAATACTTGACTTGACTTGACCTGGAAAACTGGACAGAGCATACACAAATAGAATGTCACGTGAGGCATTTTACGAAGGGAATTAAACCACAGAACACTACGGCACAGTACAGGCCCTTCAGTCCTCCATGTTGTGCCGACCCATATAATCCTTTAAAAAAAGTACTAAACCCACACTACCCCGTAACCCTCCATTTTCCTTTCATCCATGTGCCTGTCCAAGTGGCTCTTAAATACCCCACCACCACCACCATCCCTCCACCACCACCACCATCCCTGGCAAGTCATTCCAGGCACTCACAACCCTCTGTGTAAAAAAACTTACCCCTGATGTCTCCCCTAAACTTCCCTCCCTTCATTTTGTATGTATGCCCTCTGGTGTTTGCTATTGGTGCCCTGGGAAACAGGTACTGACTATTCACCCTATCTATGCCTCTCATAATCTTGTAGACCTCTATCAAGTCCCCTCTCATTCTTCTATGCTCCAAAGAGAAAAGTCCCAGCTCTGCTAACCTTGCTTCATATGACTTCTCCAATCCGGGCAACATCCTGGTAAATCTCCTCTGCACCCTCTCCATAGCTTCCACATCCTTCCTACAATGAGGTGACCAGAAATGAACACAATATTCTAAGTGCGGTCTCACCAGAGATTTGTAGAGTTGGAACATGACCTCTCTACTTTTGAACTCAATCCCCCCTGTTAATGAAGCCTAGCATCCCATAGGCCTTTTTAACTACCCTTTAACCTGTGCAGCGACCTTGAGGGGTGTATGGATTTGAACCCCAAGGTCCCTTTGTTCATCCACACTCTTAAGTAACTGACCATTAATTCTGCACTCAGTCTTCTGGTTTGTCCTTCCAAAATGCATCACCTCACACTTGTCCGGATTGAACTCCATCTGCCATTTTTCTGCCCAACTCTGCAGCCTGTCTATATCCTCTTGTAACCTTTGACAACCTGCAGCTCTATCCACAACTCCTCCAGTCTTTGTGTCATCCACAAACTTACTCACCCATCCTTCCGCCTCTACATCCAGGTCATTTATAAAAATCACAAATAGCAGGGGTCCCAGGACAGATCCCTGAGGCACTCCACTAGTCACCGACCTCCAGGCAGAATACTCTCCTTCCACTACTACCCTCTGCTTTCTTCTTTTAAGCCAATTTTTTATCCAAACAGCCAAGGTTCCACTTATCCCATGTCTCATGACTTTCTAGATGAGTTTCTCATGAGGGACCTTGTCAAATGCTTAATGAAATAAGGAAAGAAAATATACTGTAAATCGTAAAGCCGTGAGGAATGGTGATCAACAGAAGGACCTTGGGATTCTAGTCCACAGTTCCACTAAAATAACTACAAAGTTAGATGTTCTCCTTTTTAATTCAGGGCATGGAATATTAGATCTGGGATATCATATTGCAACTTTAAAGCATACTGGATTGACAACACCTAGAGCATTGTGTACGATTCAGGTTGTCACACACCACAAGAAGAATCTGGTTGCACTGAAGAGAGTGCAGAGGAGATGCACCAGGATGTTGTGTGAAGTGTAGGACTTCAGTTATAGGAGGAGAGATTATTTTCTCTAGAGCGAAGGAGGTGAAGGAATGACTTGTTGAAGGTACTTTAAATTCTGAGAGGCACAGACAGAGTGCATAGTTGTAATCTTCCTCCCAGGGTACAGAATATCAAAACCAAGAGGGCTTAGATTTAAGGTGAGTGGAAGGAGTTTTAAAGTGGAAAGTTATTTTTTAACACAGAGATTAGTTGATATCTGGGTCGTGCTACTAGAGGAGGTGGTAGAGTTAGATACAGTTACTACATGGAAGAAGCTTTTAGATAAGGAATAAGCAAGGCATGAAGGATACCAGCTTAATGCGGGCAAATAGGTGTACTGTAGATGGGGAAAACAGTTGGCAGAATTTTGTAGGCCTACTTCTGTGCCTGCTGACTTCATAACTCTGCCTGTATTTACCCTTTAGTCAATATCATACACTTCAGAAGTAGTTAATTGTAGGAAAACACACCTTGTGATTGTGAAAATTCTTGTATTGAATACGAATCATCCTTCATTCCCTATACAAGTTGAAATATTTTTTGTTTGCCCTATTTATTTATGGCCTTAAACAGAGGACAGGAAGGGGTGCAATGTGTCACGGTAGTGCGTGTGTCACTACTCATAGCTCCTCAGTTCAACCCCGAGCTGAACAGCTGTCTGTGCGAAGAATGCATATTCTCCCTGAGACGCATGGGTTTTCCGTCAATGCTCTGCTTTTCTCCCACATCTGTACTGGTGGGTTAAATGACGAATTTGAATAACCCCTTGGAATGGCAAAAAAACAATTAAAAAGGATTTGATAGGGCCACAGGGTGAATATGTTAAGAAGAGGAGGAATGAGGCATTGGACTGCTCCACTGATAACTAACATCAAAGCTATGGGCTGAATGGCCTCCAGCTGCATTATTGTGAGAATGAACCTTCCTTTACTCCTATAAATATTCCCCTCCATATCACTCTGATGTCTGATAAGCCATCACTGTTGTGCTCAAAGGAAGAGTGGGTCAGAGAATTGGGACTCCAATAGTGTTGGCTCTTTGGCCAGCACTCCCATTGAGTGTGTGGTGTCCTACTTACACAAGCACATTGACAATTCGTCCCCCTGCCCAACTACCAGTGATCTGCACAACTATAAAGGAACAAACAGTCACATCAATGGAGGGAAATAAACAATCAATTTTGGGTCGAAACCCTTCATTATGACTGGAAAGGAAGGGGCAGAAACCAGAATAAGAAGTTGCAGGAGGGGGAGAGGTGTAAGTCCAAGTCAGGAGAAAGCTTGGTGGGTGGGGGAGGAGGATGATGTGAGAAGCTGGGAGGGAACGGGTGGAAGATTTTAAGGGCTGATGAAGAAGGAATCAAAGAGGAGAGGAAAGTGGAATAAATGGAAGGATGTGGGGAACCAAAGGAAGGTCATGGGGTCCTTTGCCATTGTTGATACTGGAAGATGCACAGATATATCAGTATTGCAATCTTTTATTTCTCTATTTTCCATCGTACATCTGTTGTCATGGAATGCTGCAATCTGAAAGCATCAATGTGAAACTATCTAATCAGAAATAGTCTGTTAAATTGTCACATGACTCCATGGAGCAAAGTTACAGGAAATTAAAATGTTAATTTCCTCCTGCATGTTTTAAAGATGGTTAAAGATTGCAGCAAATGTGATTGCTGAAAATTATTTAAGTAAATTAACAAACACCAAAAGTAAGTCTTAGAGGGCTCTGATTTGTCATCAAAATCTTTCTAAGATGAAATAAATGGCTGTAGCACAAATCTTTTAATTTCATTTGATGGGTTTCATGAATCAAACACAATTTTTTTCCTGGTTTTGCAATTTGTACTGTAAGGCCGTTTGATTTTCTCATGAATTTCATCAGGAGGATGACAAAAATGATCACGTAGAATCTCCCGGACAGTGGAAGCCAATGTCACTGAAAGAAGTTATGGTGCAAAACAGGGAATTTATACTTGGACTATCAAAGATATTCATATGTGTACAGATGTTTATATCTCAATTACGAGTAATCACATCGTAGCATATTAGATTTCAGTAATGTAAAATTATTAGCAACTGGTAGATGTGGCCTGGTGTCAGCATTCACTGCAGGAGTTGAAAGCAGCTCTGTGGGACTTAATTAAACTGGGTTACAGATGCCAACATGGGCTGCAAAGACTTTGATGATAATTTATTCACTTTGATCTAATAATTGATTGATTTACATCTCTAATATTTCTGGTGAAAGTATCATTCAACCATGGCACGAACCGACAGCCAATGTAAACAACACTGGGTTGTTGTATGATCTGTGGAGCTAAAACTGACACATAATTACATTTGGACATTTTTGTTCTTGTTGGTAACAATTATTTTGTTCTCTTTTACACTAGTGTACTGAAAATGACATTGAACAATCTTGAATCTCACTCAGACGTTGTCATATATCAGCTGTTGAATTTGTGTCGGCAATCTCTCTGAGGTCATAACTCAATGCTGTCACTGGCGTACAGTGGTAATTTTTTTCAAAAATCTGCAAGCATTGTTTTGTTTACAGGATGATTTCTGAAGCAGGGAGAGCTGGGTATCCTCTGGGAGAGGACATCCCTTTCCTAATTGCCTTCCAATTTTAATGCAGATTCATTGACAAGATGGCGGCATTCTCCTCACTAGCAAGCTGCATCAGATCTACAGCTATGAGTTCATTAACAAACTTTCTCATGGATACTAGACTTCAGATCATGGAATTATCAAGCCAGAGCCAAAGAGCATGAGGGTCGCATTTCACATACAGAAGTGGGGGAATTGCAACCTCACCAACAGACCTGCTGGGGTAGATGATGAATCAAATCATGATCGAGCTGCTGCGCTGTGATAAAGCTATCTGCCTAACAACTATAGTGAGTGTCTTATTTGGCATCTACTTCCCACTTGCACAGTGAATCTGGCAGAATTCCAGGTTCTTTGACAAGGTGCCGTGCATGAGGTTACTTTACAATATCAAGCATGGCATTACAGGAAATATACTAGCATGTGGGTAGAAGATTGGCTGACTGGCAGGAAGTGGGAATAAAGGGGGCCATTTCTGGTTACTAGTGGTGTTGTTTCAGAGGTGTCAGTTTGGACCACTTCTTTTCACGATATATGTCAATGATTTGGATGATGGAATTGATGGCGTTGTGGCCAAGTTTGCAGATGATAGGTGGAGGGGCAGGTAGTGTTGAGAAAGCAGTGAGTCTGAAGGACACACAGATTGGGAGAAAGGGCATAAAATAGGCAGTTCGAATATAATGTAGGGAAATATATGGCCATGCCCATCCACCTATCTTTGTATCATCAGCAAACTTTAGTCGAAGGATTAAAGGCATAGGTTATTTTTGAAACAAGAAGAAAATACAAAAATCAGAGGTGAAAAGGCACTTGGAAGTTTTGTGCAGATTCCCTAATCGGTAACTTGCAGGTCAAGTCAGTGGAAAGGAAGGCAAATACAATATTAGCATTCATTTTGCGAGGACTAGAATACAAAAGCAAGGACTTAGTGCTGACGCTTTATTGGGCATTGGTCAGTATTGTGTGCTGTTTCCAGCCCGTTATTTAAGAAAAGATGTGCTGGCATTGGAGAGGATCCAAAAGAGGTTCATGAGATGATCTCAGAGTGAAAGGGTTAACATATTTGGAGCATCTTATGGCACTGGACCCATGATGTAATAGTGGAGCAGACTCGATGGGATGAATGGCCTAATTCTGTTCCTTTGTCTTATGATTTATGGTCTTATGGAATTCAGCATGGTTCATGAGTCAAGGTTATGTACATGATTGACAATGATATCCTAGTAAAATTCTACCACACAGCACCAGTTAATGTTGCACTCACTGATATATTTTTGCACCTCACAGCATTACTCAGAGCACTTTACGCTCATTTAAGTCTTTAACAACGTGTTGCCACTGTTGTTCTGTGCCTGAAATTCTAGAAACAGGGACATGAGGAACAGGCAATTATAATAACTGTGGAAGATGCAATTTTGCTTCCTCTTGTAGTTGGCAGATTAATGCAATCCAGACAGAATTTCCAGTAACATTGTGAGAAACAAATTTCTGCAGATGTACCATAGTGAGCATTCTGACTGGTTGTATCACAGCGCGCACAGAGTTGAGGATCCAACGCGCAGGATTGAAAGAGGCTTCAGAGCATTGAATACTCACAGGCACAAGCCTGCCCTCTGTCAAGGACATCTTCAAAGGGCTATTCCTCAAGAAAGTGGCATCAATCATTAAGGGCCCTCGCTATTCGGAACAACCCCCCTTCTGATTACTACCATCAGGGAGAAGGAACAGAAGCTTGAAGATGTACACTTAATGCATAGGCTCCTCCCCTGCACCGTCGGAACAGTTTGTGAGCTCGTGAACACTGTCTCACTTTTCCTCTTTACACTATTAACTTAAAGCATTTTATTTTTTTTATTATTGTACCTTATGTCTGGCACTTTTGCAGCTGCAAAAAAAAACATATTTCATAATATACGTCAGTACTAATAAACTCATTTTGATTCTGATCTTGAGCATGTGAAGTCACTTGTCCATTTCTTTCCACAGGCCTCATCTTTCAAAGTTACCTTACGAAGTTAAATGGCTCTGTACACACTCATAATCTAACCTCCTGGTGATCCAGTGCCCCTTTTCAGCCACACCGAATCAGAGAACATTTGCTCAACCCAGTCACGATTCTTTAAATCATCACTGGGGCCAGTGGCCTGCAAGAACCAAAGGAGAGATGTCTAGGATATCTTAACCCCCACTCTCAAACTTTTAATGTAATCTTTTTCTAAATATGTACCCAATTCTGTTCAAAATGATTATTTGACAATGCCTCACTTACTTTTGGTGAGAGTTTATTTTGCATTCCATCTGTAATTATCCCCCAGTCAGAGCTCAGAGCATGAGTTTAAGATTAGAAGGGGACACTTTATTGGAGATTTATGAAGTGAGTTTCTTACAGAGTATGGCTGGTGTGATAACGTTCAAGCAGCATTTTGTGAGGAACATGAACAGGCAGGTAATGGAGGGATAGAGACTTTGTGCAGGCTCGTGGAATTTGTTTAAATTAGCATTATGGGCCGTAGGCCTGTTCATATGCTGTACTGTTATTTGTTCTGTGTATGCATTACTCATGGCCCTGAATCTTGAGTATTGGTGTTTGTATGTTATGGTCACATTTACCAAGATGAAGTGAAAAGCTTCTCTTACATTATGTTCATACAAATCAAATCACTACACAGTGCTTTGAACTAGAATAAGGAAGACAATAATAATGCAGAATAAAGTGTAAAAGCTATCGAAATAGTGCAAGTTCATGACAAGTTAGATTGTGAGTCTAATAACAGTGAGATCGAAGCTGTCTTTGTGCCTCATAGGACATACTTTCAAGCTTTTGTAACTTCTGTCTGATGGGAGAAGGGAGAACTGCGAATGCCTGGGGAGGATTGGGTCTTTGAGTTCTGATACTTCATTTACTCTCCACAGTGCCAAATCTTTGTCATAGTTTATTTAGAAGTGCATAGGTTAAAATCATCTAGGTTTTTGAAATAGTTTCTATAGAGCTCCTATACCACTTACTGATTGCACAGTGACAGAATACCTGCAGCACTCTGACACAACAAGGTCTCCAGCAAATGAGGTTCAGTCCAGTCCTGAGGTGCTGTCTATGTGGAGTCTACGTGTTTCCCCAGGGGTCCTGCTTCCTCCAAACATGCACATTGGTAGGTGAATGTAAATGACCCCCCATCCAGGTGGGGAAATCATGTGTGTGAGAGAGAGAGAAGATCACAAAGCAACATGTGGGAGAATGGAAATGGGAGGGGGAGTATTCTGACAGCAAGCAAGTGGCCAAATTACCTCCTTCTATGTAGTTATGGAAGCTTTGTAAAAGGAAATAGTATTCCCTGACATGGGATGAATGTACCCCTTGATAGTCTGAGGACCTTGACTGTGGAAAGGATTTGTACTCATCTGAAATGCCGCAGATTTCCAAACACCATCTACCTCAAGACCAATTGGATCCTTTCTGTCCTTTTCTCCTTTTGGTTTATACAAATTCATAATGGAAACTGTAGGGAACAGAAAGTCAACCTTGAGCCCTCCTGCAGTCCCTCTGCGATGACTCTGCACTTGAATCAGGGGTAATATGTTCCAACTGCAGTCATGATCCCAATGGATAGTCACCAGATGTTGCCAAAGTTTCAGCTCTAAATCTGGTCTGGAATGGCAAGCCAAAAGTCAAAGAAAATAACAATGTTGATAAGGGATTGACAGAGTTCAGAAGAGTTCGTCTGTCATTATTTCTTGACCAAGCTCACTTTGGTTAGAAACAGAAGAGATGATGAAAAGCTAGAGCAACACACACACAATGCTCCAGGAACTCAATGAATCACAAAGCATTTATGGAGGAGAACAAAAGTCGACATTTTAGGCCGAAACCCAAAATCGAGTCCTAATGTAGAGTCTCAGCCTCCAATGACTCTATTCCCCTCCATAGAAGCTGCCTGACCCGCTGGATTCCTGCAGTATTTTGTGCATGTGGTCTTGAATTAGGTTGTTCTTTTCTTTTTTCTTTCAACCCTCCATTGACTGTTGTTTTTTACACCAGTAAATTCAAAAATATTTCACTAGCTGTAAACTCTTTGGGATGTCCTGAGGTCATGCTCCTTCCTGCATTCTCTGGTAGTATAGAATATAAATCAATAACCTTCAACAATACAAGCAGCAAGACTAATGAAAGTAGATCCAAAATGGACCTACCAACGAGTTTGTTGAGTATTAGCCCTGCAGTGATTTTGAAAATCGCGGTTGAGGTCAGGTATTCTGCACTGATACAGGATCAAGGTGCCCCTTGATTCAAGCAGTAATCGCAATCATTCCAAGCTTTATAATTTTTGATTCTTTAAATGGTAGAATGTGTATCAGTGTGATTCAATGCATTATTAACACTGTGGTGCCTGGACGTTCTTGCACAGTGGCAAAGTGAAGATGTGACGGGACCACAACCAATGTGAAACATTGTCTGCTCTCCAGCTTGGAACACAGCCATTGACCAGATGGGCTTTCTATCAGTGACAGAGGCAGCTTTTGCTTGCATGTGGGAGAGGCTGAAACTGGACTGGCAGTTTTTGTGAGCTAGTGCGAAAGTTGAAGGGTGTGGATGTTGTAGGCATTGAATATGACGGAATGGAATCCACTGGGAGCCTGGCTAGCAACTGGACACTGTGGATAGTGGAGTGAAGGAGTGCTGTCATTGAAGCAGTCCAAGGGTTTATTCCGGATCAGGAAGTGGCGGCAGATGAGAGTGAAGGGGCTATAAGGGGTAGGGATGCAGGCTGGAGGTAGTTTGTGAGGGGCTTTTGGGGTTGTTAAAGGTGACTGGGTGGATGAACAGGTTGTTTGACACATTCAGTTCTAACAGGTTGTTGTGTTTTTAAAGGCATGCTCTCCCAGGAAAAGCCAGAGTCAGAAACCCATGACAACGTGATCCAAGTTCCCCGACAAATACTTGGGCAAGAAGGTAGAGACCGGAAAGGATCCTGAGAGAGGACAGCACCTGCCTGAGAGAGCAGTGGCAGCAGAGCTGCCGACAGCACTTCAGTGTTCAGACGAGCACTGAAATTGTCTCAGAAGAGAAGGCTATGAGCAGAGTGTTGGCAGATGGAATTAATGGTGCCTGAGCGGGTCAGCTGAATAGCCTGTTCCCAGGCTGTATGATACCATGACTATTTTTCCTTCCCAAAGTGCATTACTGAACCCGATGGATTTTTGGTGCCAATCCAGTGGTTTGAAGGTCACCACTTTTTTCAAATTTCCCAACTGCCATGATGGGATTTGAAGTCCTGTGCAGAGCTCTGGCTGCTGACCCAGTGGCTGCGGTGGCAGGAATGTTAATCTCAGGCCTCCCGTTCTCCAACACGTTGCCTGTTTGGTGCCACACACTACTCATTAACTGTGGCTGTTGGAGGCAACTGGGTTTAAACTGCAATGTTGCTCCAGGTTTGAGCTGTCATGAACATTTATCATGATGTGAAGCAAATTGCACACAGACAGGCTCATCTGTAAAATATTATAGCTTGTAGGTGACACGAATCTCTCAGAGAAAACAATCAATAATAAAAAAAATCAAAATGGAACATCTGTATGTAATTTCTCTAGAATTTAACCGGTATGTACACATATCAATCCAGAACATCTGAAAGATGTTCCCTCTGTACTAACACCTTAAAAATAAACTAGTCACCTGAGATATCTAGTGCACATCAGGGAGGTTAAGAATCCAATAATTTTCAAGCAGAGCCACATGGCTGACACTTCTCAACATTTATTTAACTGTCCAGATGGTCGGCAGAATTAAAATTGCTCTTCTCCATCTGCTCATTGATCTTCCTTCCAGAATGTGACTTCCTTCCTGCAACTTCCTATCAAAGTAACTGCCTCATATTTGGTGATGCTGAGGTCAGGGGCAAGCATCGGAATGTACAGAAAGCTGGTTGTAAGTAGGAAACAGGAAAGGGGCGATCTAGTTGGTCAGAATGACATAAGAGTTGTGCTCCAAGGATGTAGGGTGAACAATGGTCAGCAGGTTTACTCACTAATAACTTGCTGAGAATTATATTTATTTCTTGAGTTTTAACTAGTGCAGGTTGAGTACCCTTTATCTGAAATTCCGAAATCTGAAAATCTCTGAAATCTGATTTATTTTTGAGTGATGACATGAAGTCACGAATGAAAATTCCACAAGGCACTGGCAATATGCAGGTCTCTGGTACCACTGACAGTTCTGAGAAGTGACCTCACATATGTAAGAACACAAGTTGATGAAAAATTGAAAACCAGTGTAAAAAGTGAAAAATGAAGATCTCGAACGTGTATTGAAAGAGTGGATTTAGCAGTGTTGGGGTTTCTGTATGCCACTTAACGATATACCGATCATGAAACAAGCAAAGATCTATAACAATGAACTGAAAATTGAAGGTAATTGTGGATATTCGCAATTTAAGAAAAGGCATGGCATTAGATTTTAAAAGCTTTAAAGGTAACTGATCAAAGAGCATCGAGAAGTTTATGAAGATTGTCGCTGATGAAAATCTAACACCAGAACAAGTCTACAATGCTGGTAGTTTTTATACTTTACATAAAACCTTTAAAAAAAGTAAAATACTGTACAAATACAGTTCTATGATCTATATTCAGAATACAGTAAGCTTTTAATCAAAACATAGATCTCAGGTGGAAACTGAAAGCCTGTTGTTGTTTGCTGTTGTTTAACAGCTGATTCTGGTATTTTCCTGATGCTGCAGTGCTGTACTTGTTACCCTGCACACAATATATTAATGGTATATAATAATTTTTATTGTGATGTGCGATGAACAAATGTAAGATAACGATTGATTACCGGTAGCCCATAAATTCAGACTCGGAAATTATGGCAATCCCAAGCCATCTCATTATATATACCTGAAAAAATCCAAAATTCAGAACACTCTGGCCCCAATCTTTTCAGATCGGGGGCACTCCTTCTGTATTTCTCTTACTCTTCAGAGGTTCATCACGATTCCTTTCAGAAATCAATGGTGACTCTCCATTGTTACATTTTCATTATCAAGATATTTTCTCCATTAAATAATCTTTCCTACTGCCAAATATTCATCGACCTATATAGGGACTCAGGAGCCACACCACAGTCCAAGTGCAGGGTCCCTATTCGAAATGCCAACAATTCCTTTTGCCCAGTGAGCTATACTTCCTTTTACTAGGGTCTCCAAATAGAGGAATTACATTTACTGTCAGCAAGGCCCCATGCCAAAGAAGTCTTCAGTGTCCTGCCTAAATGACTACCGTTGCATTCATGAAGTGTTTCAAGAGGCTCGTCATTAGGCACATCAAGACCCTGCTGCCCCCCTCACTGGACCCCCTGCAGTTTGTGTACTGTCCCAAACGCTCAACAGACGATGCCATTGCCATCACCCTCCACCTGGCCTTAACCCACCTGGACAAAAAAGACATGTAGGTTCGAATGCTGTTCATTGACTTCAGTTCAGCATTCAACACAATCATCCCTCAGAAACTGATTGGAAAGCTGAGCCTACTGGGCCTGAACACCTCCCTCTGCAACTGGATCCTAGACTTCCTGACTGGGAGACCTCAGTCAGTCTGGATCGGGAGCAGCATCTCCAACACCATCACACTGAGCACGGGCCCCCCCCAGGGCTGTGTGCTCAGTCCACTGCTGTTCACTCTGCTGACCAACAATTGTGCTGCAACGCACAGCTCGAACCACAGCATCAAGTTCGCCGATGACACGACCGTGGTGGGTCTCATCAGCAAGAACGATGAGTCAGCATAAAAAGAGGAGGTGCAGCAGCTAACGGACTGGTGCAGAGCCAACAACCCGTCTCTGAATGTGAACAAAACAAAAGAGATGGTTGTTGACTTCAGGTGGGCACAGAGCGACCACTCTCTGCTGAACATTGACGGCTCCTTGGTAGAGATTGTAAAGAGCACCAAATTTCTTGGTGTTCACCTGACGGAGAATCTCACCTGGTCCCTCAACACCACCTCCATAGCAAAGAAAGCCCAGCAGCATCTCTACTTTCTGTGAAGGCTGAGGAAAGGCCATCTCCCACCCCTCATCCTCATCACATTCTACAGGGGTTGTATTGAGAGTATCCTGAGCAGCTGCATCACTGCCTGATTTGGAAATTGCACCATCTCGGATCGCAAGACCTTGCAGCGGATAGTGAGGTCAGCTGAGAAGATCATCGGGGTCTCTCTTCCCACCATTACAGACACTTATACGACACGCTGCATCCGCAAAGCAAGCAGCATTATGAAGGACCCTGTGCACCCCTCATACAAACTCTTCTCCCTCCTGCCATCTGGGAAAAGGCACCGAAGCATTCAGGCTCTCACAACCAGACTATGTAACAGTTTCTTCCCCCAAGCCATCAGAATCCTCAATACCCAGAGCCTGGACTGACACCTTACTGCCCTATTGTCTTGTTTATTATTTCTTGTAATGCCTGCACAGTTTTGTGCAATTTATGCAGTCCTGGGTAGGTCTGTAATCTAGTGTAGTTTTTTTTTTCTTTCTGTGTTTTTTTTTACATAGTTCAGTCTAGTTTTTGTACTGTGTCATGTAACACCATGGTCCTGAAAAAATTGTCACGTTTTTACTATGTACTGTACCAGCAGTTATGGTTGAAATGACAATAAAAGTGACTTGACTTGATTAGAAGTTTGAGGAGATTTGGTTTCTCATCTGAAACACTTGAAACCTCTACAGATGTACCATGGAGAGCATTCTGACAGGCTGCATCACTGTCTGGTATAGTGGAGGTTGGGGGTCTACTGCACAGGATTGAAAGAAGCTCCAGAAAGTTGTAAAACTAGTCAGCTCCATTATCGGTACTAGCCTCTGTAGTATCCAAGACATCTTCAAAGAACGGTGTCTTAGAAAGACAACGTCTATTATTAAGAACACCCATCACCAAAGACATGTCCTCTTTTCATTGCTACCATCAGGAAAGAGATACAGGAGCCTGAAGGCACACACACAGTGATTCAAGAACAGCTTCTTCCCCTCTGCCATTCGATTTCTAAATGGATATTGAACCCATGAACACTACCTCACTTTTTTTATTATTTCAGTTTTTTGCACTATTTTTGATGTAACTATTTAATAAATATCTGTACTTACTGTAATTCATTTATTTATTTCTATATTTATCATGTATTGCACTGTCCTGCTGCCACTAAGTTATCAAATTTCACAAAATATGCTGACGGTATTAAACCTGATTCTCATTTCCTTATCCTCATATGCACCTACATGCAAAACAGACAGCGCACGTAAACATCAGATTTTTTTCTGAAAATGTTTTACCTCTTCATTTTCTCAGCCTTTCAAATCTCACCAAAACCTACCTTTTCATGAAGCCTTGTTGAAATAGAAACAGGAATAGGCTGTCCAGCCCTTCAAGCCTGCTCCACCATTCATTCAGTTTGAGGCTTATCTACCAGCAATGCCATTTTCAGCATCATTCCTATATCCCATGATTTCTTTGATGTCCACAAATCCGTGAATCTCTGTTTAAGTGAGTGTAGCTCTCACGGCCATCAGAAGTACATATTTCTAAAAGTTCGTCACCTCTTATTGAAGCAATTTCTCCTCATCTCAGTCCGAAATGACCAAGCCTTTTTCAAACTGTGCCCCTGATCCTTGACTTCTTGCACAAGGATTCTGCCTGCATCTCACCTGTCAAGCTTTATAAAAATTGTGCAAGTTTCAATAAGATTTTCTCTCATGAATCTAAGCTCAGAATACAGTCCCATTCTTTCAGTCTTTCCTCATCCTTATTGTACTTATTGTATTCACAGATAAGGAAACCTTAGTGGTACACAACGTTCCTGCCGCAGTCTCACTGGGGCCCCGTACAATTATAATAAGTTTTCCTCAATCCAGATTAAATAGGCCATTTGGTTTCTTAATCACTGGCACATGTCGTCCTTCCAAGCACACTTGTTTCCAAGCACTCTTAGGTTCCTTTGAGCATCGCACTGTGCAGTCTCTCACCAATTAACACAACCTTTTCTGTTACCTACACTAATGTATCTGACATCACCTTTTCACACTTTCAGTTAATTGCTTTGACTCATTCTTAATCCTTATCATTTTGCTTTCTTTTGGGAGTTTGTTTTGTTGTCGGAGAACACAGATTTCTGTCTGGAGATCGCCACGAGAGCAGGACATCATTGAGGAGGAGAGAAGGACGCAAGATACACAGCACCGTGGAATTATCTGTAAATCATATTGATATTGTCCTG
Source organism: Hypanus sabinus (assembly GCF_030144855.1). NCBI lineage: Eukaryota > Metazoa > Chordata > Chondrichthyes > Myliobatiformes > Dasyatidae > Hypanus > Hypanus sabinus. The sequence goes on along the minus strand of NC_082732.1, from coordinate 6,621,617 downwards.
TCTGTAGCCAGACCATCCAGGGAGGCTACAAGAGACTAATATTAAGCAGCAAGCCCTGCACATCACGGAGCTGTTGCTGCGGTGGTGTCATTTCAGAACTAATGATGTCAGTAAGGATTCCTATTTTCAATTTCCTTTGCTTTTATGTTTATGTCACTTGTGACTCTGAAATATTTCAGCTGCTAAATCCTCATGGGCAGGCATGGCATATATTAGAAAATTGATGCACTTTAAAAACTTTCCACTTAGTTCCTGTGCATAATGTCCTTGGATTCCAAAGATCTAAGGATGATATATGGGCATCCAGCAGTAGATATTAAAAAAAATTAACTGAAATGTGGAGATAATTTCTGGTGTGACATTGATTGTAATCAGGAATATGCACAAAACCAGAAGACCGTGCTTCTGAAGTAAATCAATAGAGTTTTATGGTGGAGTCAGCACAATAAAAAATAAAAATAACTGATTTAAGAATCTAAGAAGAGTTCATACACGATTGTTCTCCTTGGAACTGAGAAGGTGAAGGATTAAAGCAAAGTCAAAATTAGGAATAAGAGTAACCGAGATAAACAAACAAAGAGCTGGAGGAACTCAGCAAGACAGAGACACCAGGGATTACTGATGCCGGAATCTGGGGCAACACACAACATCTCTGAATGGAAATGACATTTCGGGTTGAGATACTGTCTCTGGACTGAATGATAAACCGGAGATACCCGATATAAAGAAATGAAGAGTCAAGGCAAGGTGTTCCATCTTTCTAGTAAGTCCTTTACCAAACAACACGGACAAAGGCCTTTTGGAGAAGAATGAACATTTGTAGCATGTTGCCATGAGTTGGAAGGACAGCATGATGAGACTTAGCAATAAATAGGGTGTGGAATATAACTCTCACGTAGACAACCAGCACGAGCGTGATGAGCTGAGTGGTCTCATCCTGTACGGTGAGAATCTGTGACTGAGTGATCCAGGAACATAGTTTGCCAGCCCAGAAAAGTCACCAAACTGTTTCCGAAGATGAATGAGGCAGAGTATTTGTTTATTTGTTGACGTACGGTGCGTAATACTCCCTTCTGGTCCTTCAAGCCACCCTGTCCAGAAACCCCCAATTTAACCCGAGCCTAATCACAGGGCAATTCATAATCACCAATTACCCTGCCAACTGGAACATATTTGGACTGTGGGAGGAAACTAGAGCACCCAAATGAAACCTACACAGTCAATGGGAGAACATACAAACTCCCAACAGGCAGCAGTGGGAATTGAACCCAGGTCACTGGTACTGTAAAGTGCTGTGCTAACCACTATGTTATCCAGAATCTGGGAAGTTGTGGGGAGAACAAAAATGTGATTAATGTATATTCATGTAACTGGCTGGTTGATGCTCAGCACAGACTTGCTGGGCTGAAGGGCCTGATTCTGAGCTGTATGGCTCTGTGACTTAAAGACGCTACTTGATAGCTTGGGCCACCAGGTCAGCAAGCAAATCCATGCCTTCCCTGGGTCTCCTCCCTAATGATATCAATGAAAAGAAGGTAAGGTCCATATACCGTGTCCAATCAGTTCACTGTGACCTGTCACACATTTAGAATATCACCTTTGGTTTTGTTTATAGCACCACAGGAAGAATGTGGATGCAAAGGAGGTTTACCATGATGCTGCCTGGTCTACGGGAGATACGCTACGTGGAGAGGCTGGATAAACTGCATCTGTTTTCTCTGGAATGGCGAAGGTTGAGGGGAGTTTTGATAGAAGCTTCTAGAATTATCATCATCATCACTAAGTGCTGTGTCTATGACTTGGGCGACCACGATGCATAACCGTGTTTGTTCTTGGCAAGTATTTCTACAAGAGTGGCTTCTTCTGGGCAGTGTCTTTACAATACTCTCCAGAGATTGTCTGCCTGGCATCAGTGGTCACATAACCAGGACTTGTGATACGCACCAGCTGCTCATAAGCCCATCCACCACCTGCTCCTATGGCTTCACATGACCCTGATTGGGGGTGGGGGGAAGATGGGGGCTACGTAGGTGCCACACTTGGCCCAAGGGTGACCTGCAGGCTAGTAGTGGGAAGGAGAACCTTACACCTCCTTTTGGTACAGAAGTTCTGTATCTCCATCCCACCTCACGATCTCCACCCCGGCACTCATTTAAAAGTACTTAAGGTCAAATAGTGTTGACAGCCAGTATCTTTTTTACCCCCGGATTGTTATGCCTAGTGCTAGAGGGCATGCATTTATAACCAAAGGTAGAAAAATAAAACAAACAAGATGTTTGAGGTGAGTTTTTTTTTACAGAGTATGGTGGGTACTTGGAATGTGCTGCCAGGGATATTGCTGAAGGCAGGTAGCATAAGAGCCTCTGATAGAGAAGGGTAGGATCAGGGAAAAAGGGTTTAATTAATCAGGAGTGATTGGTTGAATTAGTTTCATTAAATGGCCTGCCCTGCACTGTACTATTCTCTGGTGTATAAGACAATTGTTGCTGAATTAGTTAAATTGATTCCTATAGCAGTATTTGAGCAGGAGTGATGAAGGAGCCAATGTTTTTCAGTGTTCCCCATTCAGAAAGATCACAGCTCACTCTCTTTGTCACCTCTGCATCTGCCACGTCCCACAACCTGAGGTTCTTCAGACACCCAGTGAAGATCAATCAACTAGCTTTAACTCTGGCCATTGACTCTCATCCACAGCACTCAGAATATAAAATTCTAAAAGTTCGCATTGTTTCCAGTCAGACGATCCTTCTGCTTTCATTCCTCTCTTTCCCTGAGTTGATGACCTCTATTTCCCAGTTCGCCGGTAACATAAATCAGCATACATTCTGCCATGCTCTCTAACAACTTTACATGTTTCATTATAATAGACAACTGGATGGTGCCACAAACAAGAGACAATCTGCAGATGCTGGACATCCAAAGCAACACAGACAAAATGCCGGAGGAACTCAGCAGGCCAGGCAACATCTGTGGAAAAGAGTCAACAGTCGACGTTTTGAGCTGTCACCGTTTCTGGCCAGCTGAGTTCCTCCAGTACGTTGTGTGTGTTGCCTTGAGCAGGAGAGACTTTGATCAATAACATGGGTGCTGTCTATGTGGAGTTTTCCTATGACTGCTTGGACTTGCTTCAGATGCTCTGGTGTCCTCCTACATTCTGAAAATGTGCTGGTTGGTTAATTTACTATTGTAAATTATCTTTCTGCCTCATTAAGTGGTAAATGTAAATCAATAAGGTGTTGACGTGTATGTGTGAGCTATTGGGAAATAAGGGCAGAGGAAAAGCATCGGAATGATGATATTGTCTTCTAGTTAATTAGCTTCCTTTTGTGTTGTAATGAGTAACAAATCATTTCATTGTTTGAAATACCAGGATTATGGATCGATGCAACACAGCAGACTGGCAGCCTGTCTGTAGTCTTGCCACTTAATACACGTAGGGTACCAACTGAGCATCACACTGCAGATTTGTAGTTAAAGTTTCTGGGATTGAATTTTGTAAGCAGACTGAAATGCATAGCATTAAATATTGACCTTGCCCAAGGTAACTACATCCCATAAATGAACAACAAAATTACATTGGCTGAATTCTGTATCGAAGCAGCAATGTGTCTGTGTTACCAAGCACCATATATAAACATTTCAGCGCTGACTCCATATTGATTGAATCTGCTTTGATCTATTCACTTAGCAAAGACAAATGAAAACTTTTGATAAATAATTATGTAGTAAATTATTGCCAAGAAACCTTACATTAAGTTCATTTCTGTACTTAAGAAAAATTTCAGAGATATATAAACACACTAGGTAATTGACTCAAACCAATCCACTTTTTGAACAAGAATACAATGAAAGTGAAGTCAGTGACCTTTGGAACACAGAGAAAATCACTCTTGTGCTGACTATCACATTGACATTATGAAGGCTATTCATTCTGAAAATTTTGTTAAACTTGTTTATTTATTATTTATTGGGTAGGCCCTTCTGGCCCTTTGAGCCACACCACCCAGTAATTCCCCGATTTAATCCAAGCCTAATCACTGGACAATCTACAAATGTTTTTACCAACTGGTAAGCCTTTGGTCCGTGGGGTGAACCTGGAGCACCCGATAGAAACCCACGTAGTCACAGAAAGAATGTACAAACTCCAGACAGACAGTCGTGGGAATTGAACCTGGGCCGCTGGTACTGTAAACCGTTATGCTAACCACTATGCTACCATGTTGTCTCAGCAAAACTATAAACTTGGACTAAGTATTAGTGTTTGGTTAGAACTTTTGCTATCTTTTGCATATTTCCCCCAAAGACTTTCTTATATATCATTTGGTCATACAGCACAAACAATGCAGTTTGGCCCAGTGTCTGTGACAGCTCTCTGAAAGAGCTATTCATTTGGTTCCTTTCTCCTGCCTTTTCTTCCTCCTAATTCTTCTTTTTCAAGTCAGTTTTGTAAAGTAAAACTAGTTCTACACTATTTCAAATAGTGGATTGCAGATCAACTACTCATTGTAAAAAAACAGATTCCTGATCACAAACATAAGAGATTCTGCAGATACCAGAAACTGTTTTTTTACAATATTTAAGCCTACTTCCTTTGATTATTGATCCTAATATTGATAGAAACCATTTCTCCCTAAATTCTCCACTAATCCTCTAGTAACTTGGAACCTTCTTTACTCAAGAAAGAACAATTTTTCCCTCTCTAGTCTCTCCAGATAAATGAACTTAGGTGTGAAGCCATGACCTTCTTTCTTAGAGGGTTAGAGGGTTTCACTCAACTGGCAGAGGTTGCTAAATCCAACAGTCAAATAAAGAGCTCAAAAGTTAACTACTTCATAATTCGGAATTTTTATTCAAGCATTCCTGTTTTAAGAAGAACAGTCATAGTTTACCTTGTCTCTCTTCATTTCTGATACTTCTCTGCCAAATCTTTGCGCTATCTTCAAGATCTTGATATCTGAATGTATGGAGCTGATAAATGGACATTATAATACTAGTAACAGACACTAAGTACTGGAAGAACACAGCAAGTCAGGCAGCATCCATGGAAATAAACAATTGACGTTTCAAGCTGAGACCCTTCTTCAGGACTGAAAAGGAAGGGGGAAGATGCTAGAACAGAAAGGTGGTGGGAGGAAAAGAAGGATAGCTAGGAGGTGATAGGTGAAGCTAGGTGAGTGGGAAAGGTAAAAGGTTGGAGATGAAGGAAACTGTTCGGAGAACAAAGTGGACTAGAGGAGAAAGGGAAGGAGGAGGGCAGCAGAAGAGGTGATAGACAGTTGAGTAGAGGTCAGAGGCCAGAGTGGGGAAAAGAAGAAGAGAGGAGGGAGAGAGAGAGAGAAATCAACATGGATGCCATCAGGTTGGAGGCTACACAGACCTAATATAAGGCATGGCTCCTCCACCCTGAGGGTGACCAGGGACCAACATTTTTTGGAATGGCAATGGGAATCAGAAGTAAAATGTCAGGCCATCAGGAAGTTTCACTTTTGGTGGATGGAGCAGAACTGTTCGACGAATCAGTCCCCAACTTCCGACGGGTGTCACCAGTGCAGAAGAATACTGATTACAACAGACAACACCAGCAGATTTGCAGCTGAGGAGTTGTCTCACCTGGTAAGACTGATTGGGGCCCTGAATGGAGGTAAGAGATGAGGTGAATGGGTAGGAGTTGAACTTTGGCCACTTGCAAGGGCCAGAGAGAAATTAGTGGGAAGGGACAACCGGACAGAATTTTCCCTCTCCTTCCCCTCTTCTTTTCCACAGTCTGGCCTCTTACGTCTTCTCACCTGCCTATCACCTTCTCTGGTGCCTCTGCTCCATCCCTTTCTCCTATGGTCCACTCTATTCTCCTATAATTCCTTCATCTCCAGCCCTTTACCTTTCCCACACACCTGGTTTCACCTATCACCTTCCAGCTATCCTCCTTCCTCTCCCCTACCTTTCTGTTCTGGCATCTTCCCCATTCTTTTCCAGTCTTGAAGAAGGGTCCCACTCCGAAACATCAACTGTTTGCTCTTTTCCATGGATGCTGAGCATCCATGCATTTGCCAGCATTTTGTGTGTGTTGCTTTGGATGTTCAGCATCTGGGGAATTTCTAGTATTTACTCGTAGTTTATAACAGTTTACCATAATATTCTTACATCATTCTAATGACTATTAGTACAGAAACGGATGTCCGACTGAAGAGTGTTCTGATGATTGAACCCTGACCTGAAATGTTGGTTCTACTTCTCTCTCGATAGAGGAATCCGGGTCTTCATTTTGTTTGGGGCATTTTCTTTATTTCAATTGTCAAGCATCTAAATTAGTTTGTTCATGACCTGCTTAAATGAATATGTTAAAGAAATGGTCTGCAAGCCCAGTTTGAAGGTTATTAGCATCCACGTGAAGATTCTTCCCTTGGACACAGCTCAGAGTATCACTGGAACCAACTTCCCTCTGTGTCCATATTTCTTGCTGCCTCCATAAAGCAACCAGCAAAATAAAAAACCCCACGCATCCCAGACATTCTGTCTTCTCCCCTCTCTCATCAGATAGAAGATAATAAAATCATGAAATCACATAGCCCCAGCCTCAGGACAGCATAGTAGTCATTATGTGACTACTGCTATCAGACTCTTGAATAGACATCTTGTCTGCTAAGGTGGACTCTTGAGCTCAAAAGATTCTTGATCTGCCTTATTATGTTCTTGCACTTTATCGTTTACCTGCACTGCACTTTCTTGGTAGCTTTTAGACTTTATTCTGCATTGTTATCATTTTTACTTGTCTACCTCAATGCACTCTGTAATTGATCTGCATGAACAGTACTCAAGACAAGTTTTTCACTGCATCTTGATACCTGTGATGATAATAAAGCAATACCAATCACCAATTCCAACCTAGAGATTGGTTTCATAACATTAAACTGTTGTGCAAGTTGAAAGTGTCTTCAACTTGAAGTAGGACATAATTAGACCATTTCTGTTCTATAGTGGGAAATCACATCCCTAAATTTTCATCTGATTTTCATTTCTGTTCAAAATGTGGTCCAGTGTGAAAATTCATCCCCAGAAGATCAACAATAATACCATGCCACCTTGAGACTCAAAAAGATTTGCAAATTCAAAGAATTTTTAATGAAAGCTTAGCTTTTAGTCTAAAATCGTTTAGCTTTACTGTGGAAAACTCCCGAAACAATATTTTTGCAAAGCAGTTCTTCAGAACCCTTGAGACATTGCTGCTTTTTCTAAACAGTGCTGATCTTGTATAGAACTGTACTCTGAAGATACAGTATTTTCTGGGGGAATTAAAATGTTTCTGTTGTGGGGAACATGGAGATGATCTGTCAAGCTGAAATACACCACAGGCAGACAACAGAATCACAAGATCACTGGCCATTCAGTCCCTCAATCTGTTCTCCACACCATTTAATATGATAATGGCTAACTTACCCAGGCCTCTATGTCAATCCCCATAGCACAAGGGATGCTGAACCTTTATAAGACCTTGGTCATATTGCATTTGAAGTATTGTAAGCAGTTTGGGGCCCTATATCTAAGAAAGGATGTGCTGGCATTTGAACAAGTCTAGAGGATGTTCATGAGAATGATCACAGACATGAAAGGGTTAACATATGAGAAGAATTTGATGGCTCTGGGCCTGTACTCACTGGAATTTAGCAGAATGAGCGTGGATCTAATTGAATCCTATCAAATATTGAAAGGTATCATCTCCCACGCATCAGAATTAAATTTGAGATGCCAGTCTATCCCCATCAAACCAACTGAGCTATCTAATAGCCTCAACTATCCTCCAAATTATCAACAACTCTTTCTGTCATCTGCATAGTTAATGACCATACAGCCTCTATCAATATCCAGATTATTAATGAATACAGCTAGCAGAACAGTTCCCAGTGCAGATCCAAGTGGAACACCACTGGTCACAGATTTCCACTGGATATACCATTACGCTCCATGATCTCCACCTGCCTCCTATCACCAAGGCAATTTACCAACATGCCTTAAATCCCATCGGCTCTATGTTCTTGGACCAGTCTTCCATTTGGGGCTTTGTCAACACTCTTACTGGAATCCATATAGACAACACCAACTGTATTGCTTTCATCAATATATATCAATAAATTACATTTCAAAAAAATCAAATCAAATTATCCAGATATGCTTCCCCGTATCAAAGCCATGCTATCTTCAGGCACTGACAATGGCAGAGGGGATGAAACTGTTCTTAATCATTCAGTGTGGGTCTTCAGGCTTCTGTTCCTCCTCCCTGATGGTAGCAATGAGAAGAGGGCATGTCCTGGCTGATGGGGGTCCTCAGTGATGCATGTTGCCTTTTTAAGGCATTGGTACTTGAAGATGTCCTGGATGCTGGGCAGGCTAGTGCCCATCATGGAGCTGGCTGAGTTTACAACCTTTTGCAGCTTATTTCAATCTTATACAGTGTCCCCACCCCCCAATACCAGGCGGTGATGTAGTCAGTTAGAACACACCCGATGGTGCATCTACAGAAATGTGTGAATGTCTTTGGTGACATACCAAATCTCCTCAAACTCCAAACGAAATGAAACCGCTGTGTTGATGATTCTGCCTGTCCTCCCACCACTAACCAGTCCCATCCTCATAGCAACTCTACCTACTCACCAATTAGACTTTATTATCTCTCACTCAAACATTAACTTGGTTGCCTGCAATTTTTTTTCAGGATTGCTGCAATATACAAGAAGCTCCTGAATCTCCTTGATAAACCAGACAACTGACAACTGTTGGATTTTGCAGGTACAGCTGTTAGTGTTGTCACCCAAAGTACAAAGATCTAGATGATTGATTTCATTGCCAGCTCCATAGAAACTATGATTGGAAAAAACAAAAATGAAAATCCTTTACAGTCACTTGAAATGTTACATATGTTTGGCTCGATTAAAGTTACACTATCATGGACTGGTGTTTGTATTTTCAAATTCATGTTTCACAGTGCATGAAGTTAACAGTGATCAGACTTGCAAAGTATTCATGCCTGCACAGAAGCTCAATTTACATACCTAGTAATTTAATTGTGAAACAGCTCTTATTATTTAGGTTTAATCTTTTGGATTTGCTGGTACTGAGTATACGTGAAGCCATGACGTGGTTTTACCCCAGATAACTTAGCTGTCCAATGCTGCCTGATACAAAGTTGCCCACATAAGTGTGCTGCAGGAGCATGACAAGAGTTACTGTCAGATGTTTTAATGTGACAGGAATCAATGAAGATAAAGGTCCAAGAAGGAAACAAGACCAATGTATAAGAAGCTTCAAGAACTGTGCAAAAGTTAAGCACAATTTCTGATATTAGTCAAGCATCAGTTTTTGATGACTCTTGCAGTAGACTGAGAGCTGAGATCAGAATGGCTGGAGTCGCTACTCGATGCATAAAAACAATTAACACTGGAGCACAGCTAGCAAACAATAGCTATGCTCTCATCTCTGGATATTCCTAATTGGACCAGGCTTCAATTATATTTCATCAATGTATGACTGAAGGAGAAATAACATTAGTCGTGTGTTTATTAGCCATAGAATACACAGTTAAAGACAATGGATTACAAGTAAAGAGACTGCACAGGGATTTTAAGGTGAAACGTTAGTATGAAACAACCTCTGACTCTTTTAACCCCCCACTGACTTTCATAAACACTTAATAGAATCCTGCTGAAGAAGAAGATGAAATAAGTGAACACTGAAAGCAATGTGTGAATGTTCTGTATCAAAATGTCCATGAATGTTTAACACACAATTACACTTTTGGCTCCAAATGTCAACCATTCCTCTGCCTCAGCAGATTTGAGGCCTTTCATCAATTTGTTTATTTTTGTTCCAACCATTGCACCTGCTGACTCTCTACTCTTGGGATATTCTCAAAGATTCAAAGTCTGTATGCAGTATACAACCCTGAGATTCATCTTCCCACAGACAGCCATGAAACAAAGAAAACCATGGAACCTATTTAGTAGAAAGCATCAAATCCCCAATGCGTGAATTAAAGAACCAATCGCTCAAATGGCAAGGGAAAAAAGGGCGAAAAACACAGAATACAAAATACCAGATCACAAGGCATCAAACGAGTCCAGGGGCATATTCAGTTCAGCCCAATTTAGTTTAATCCAGTGCTGTCTCTCTGATTATCTGCAGACTGCAGCACTCGTCCGCCCCAATCAAAATCACACAAAACAGCAACAAAAAAGGGATAGCTTATTCTGATGCATTTCCTCCCAATTTTAAGCTCTAACTGTGTGATATTCTTTCCATTCATATGGATGCCATTAGATTGCAGATGGTACATAAAATCTGCAGCTGTAGACAAAGCTAATGTTTGAATGTGCTGATTCCTGGAGAGTCAAGAGTTCTCAGGATCAAATTCTATCTGTCAATATCTCTCTATTTGCAATCTCATGCTGCCTTTTAGCCAGTCAGGCAGAGGTGAGAACCTGCACTCGTGGAATGAAGCAGGCTGATGCTCCAGGACAGAGCAGTAGGAGGTTACATTTTCAAAGTTCTCTCTCAGATGAGATGTAGCATGCAGAATATTCTGACTGGTTGTATCAGCCTCTGATAAAGAGGTTCCAATGCACAGGATCAAAGGAGGCTACGGGGGTTGTATTCTCAGTCAGCTTTATCACAGAGACAACTCTCGAAGATGTCTTCAAAAGTCAATGCTTCAAGAAGGTAACCCTCACCATCCGGGACATACTCTCTTCTCGTTACTACCATCAGGGAGGAGATACAGGAGCCTGAAGATGCATATCCAACATCTTAGGAACAGCTTCCCCTCTGCCAATAGATTTCTAAATGGTGCATTAACCCATAAACACTACCTCACTACAGTATTGATAATAAACCTGATTCTGATTCTGACATTCTATTTTCCTATAATGAATGGTAAACAGTTGAGGATGCTGTGGTTATAAAGCCCTCAAGACCACCAACAACACAACAGGTCATATAGTCATCAACCTTTATCAGCTAACTGGCTGCTCAAACTTCCTCTGAAGCACTAAGGAGCAGGTGAGAGTCTGTCAACCTGTTCTGAAGTCAGTTTGATCATGGCTACTCTGAATTTCATCCATTTCCCTTACTGTCTAGAAATTTTATGCCATTGCACAGTTTTTTCAGCACAATACGGTTAAAAACTGTTTGTTCTGTTACCCCTGGAGTGAAACAGCAGTTAACATCTTATTTCACATCACTTTGAAAATTCAACTGGGAACAAGTCACCTTGCAGGCCTGAGGCAATTTCTATGTCAGTTGAGCCTGGGCTGAGATCTTTCCCTTAGAAAGGGTGGCATGCAGCCCCTGTGAGCCAGTTTCCATCCCGTGCTGTCTGTGTGGAGTCAGTACGTTCTTCCTGAGAGTAGGTTTTTTCCAGGTTTTCCAGATGCTCCACCCCTCACTCTATCATCCCACGTACTTAAGAGGTCACATGTTCAAATTCTAATTCCCCCTCATACATAAAATATGGTGGCTTATATTCTCATATGCTGATGAGAATATGGGAAGAATAAAATGGTGCTTGGATGATCAATAGCGACTTGGAGAACCAAAAAGTTTCTTTCATGTTGCATGACTCTTCAACCAAAGCTTCTTTCACTATTGCATCATCAGGTTGAATGATCCATGTAACCACGAACACCACCTCACTCTTCCTATTTCGCACTATCTGTCTATCTATCTATTTATTTATTATCTATCTATTTATTTAATAAACTGTAATTTCATGTCCTGCTGCCACAAAACAACAAATTTTAATGACATACATCATTGATAATAAACCTGATTCTGATTCTTATTTAATCTTGACCTTTCAGCTTCTCATACCCAGCAACACTGTACTCCCACCTTGACCTGGTGATCCCACTCATGCAGGTCATGACCACATGATCCTCTGATCCCAAGATCATTCTTCGCTCTGCTTCCCCCAGAGGACCTGCTAGTTCCCCCCGATCTTTCTGTTCTTGTACCTCTCGAACTTGAACTTGTACCAAAGTATGTCCTTTGGTATATACAGCCTTATTTCATTCTTTCTCCAAACAAATAACACTTTGCAGTCGTCAGTATTAGGTCCTATCTGCTACCTACCTGCACATTCCACCAGGTGGACCATTGAGATCCCCAAAGAGCATTGCCATTTTCGACATCGTTTACCATGTCCCAAACTTAGCATCAGAGAAAGGAAATATAATAGCTTCATCACACTGTTCAAAAAGCAATTGACTTGATCCGAGAATCACTTCTGCCACTACAGTCCATTTGCTTACCAGAAGCCCAGTGTGGGATCAGGACATTTTCTGTCCAGTTTTAGGTCCTGGATGAATGAGGTCTATTCACTATTTACCTCAGTTATTGTAGTATGAGCTTTAGTTTCTTTTATGAAAATTTTCTGCCTCCAATTGAACTACCTGCCAAAAAAACCTCACTTAATTTCTCATCTGAATAATGTGCTTATACATGGAAGCTCCCTCAGCATATACTGGATTGATAATGGATGGAAAATCCCGAACAAGACTCAAACACACTGTCATTTAAATTATTAACGAGAATGCTACCAGTTGATTCGACTTCATACCTGTCAATCATTGGCTGAAATTGTGGTCACTGTTCCAGCTTGCCAATCAGGCATCATTAGCAACAATCCCAAACATGTACCACCTTGAACGACAAGGGCAAACTTGGAAGAATAATGACTCTGTCTAAGTCTCTTCTAATTAATGCAACATGTAGACAGCAGTGATTTGAGAACCAAGCCTCTATCACCTCTATGTCAATGATGCTTATATTCTAAATAATGGTCTCGAAAAAGAACAGTCAACAGGGAACCAAAATCTGTCAGAAATATCTGAGTCTGCAAAGAACTAAGCAAAATGCAACAAGTTAACTTATGAAAATTTAGAAAATTATGATGAAATCATTTATAATTATTCACACACATGTTCATTTTGGAGTCTGCTGATGTTATGTCCACAACCTTAACTTAATACATTTAACTTTCAAGAATTAACACAACAAGCAACAGCAATCCGCCACAGCTATTGATCCAACTCGGCACAGCTTTCCATTCTTCTCAACATCTTGTCAAAGATGTCATACCTCTGCTCAAAACATGTCAATTGACTTTATATCAATAAGGTGCCAGTGTAATCCACATACTCAAGAGGTTGAGGCATTTAAAAAAAATAAACTTGCTTTAGTTAAAAGCTTAAGTCACCACAATCAGACAAATGATTTTGAGATCTGTCTCTTTGCTCTTCTGGCCTTCAGTGTTTGGAGGTCTCCTTTGTTTCAATGACTGAACTGGACCCAGTGGCCGAGGTATTGTGACAGAGACTTGTACAGTCTAATCATTTGCTTTTCCAAGTAGAGTCCTACAGTATGAGATATACAGTAGTGATAAACATTTTGGATTTGTGAATTAATGCTCAACACTGGTTGAACATGTTAAATATCAATGCCTACAAACTAATCCCTAGCTAGTAGCTCTAAATACCCTATAGAATTGCATGAGTACCTTACATTGTGATTACAAAATTCATTCTATTTAGGTAACACTGATATTCCAGATGCTCTTTCTATATTTCAATTACTTATGGACTAGGAATTTCAATGACTCTTTGAGAGCATCCATTCCTGACAAGGAAAATAATGTTAGGCATAAAAATCCACAGCAGAAACTGGGCGATTCTTTATTCAGCCTCCATCACCTCCACTGCAGAACCAGCATCAGCCAGCAAACTGGAGAGTGCAAATAATCCCTCCATATGCATACATTTGGAAGCAAGGTTCCAAGGTATCATTGGCCATTGAAGCATAAAGTCCAGGTACCAAGCTCACCTTGCTGCATAGCAATGTTGGTACAGGGATAAATTGGACTATATATCATATCTCTAGAGCTACCTTTCAGTGAAGGCAAATGATAAAATTTATTTACACCTTCAGTGGATTAGCATTCCATTTGGTCATCCAGGGAAAAGGGTATCTCAGTGAATTTTTAATGTGACACTAAACTTACAGCTTTCTGCAGTTACACTCACATTCATATAGGCTTCTGAGGTTTGGGCTACCTGGAGTACGCACCTTGAAATCCTGCAGACATACCACAAACCATGCCTCTGCAAAAACTCCAGATTCACCAGAGTGATAGTTGAAGTAATGCCAGTATCCAATTCTCGGCACTGTTTTTAAATATACTTGGTAGTTCCATTGGACAGACTATATTTTCTGCATATCCAGCAAAAAGAATAGACACTCTACTCTGAGCTTGAAAAGGGCAAACAGTTAACAGCTTGACAGAGGAGTGATTCAGGGATGATCTCAAAGTCTTCTTGAAAATTCACCACCGACTTGTCAGTGACTGCTCAGAGTGGAGAAGGAGAATTTCAAATGCAGCTGAGAACCTCAGACTATTTGCTGGAGTATTCAGAAGATGAGTGATAACATTGGAAAGAGTTCACCTCATCCCAAACTAGCTAATGCCCATTCCATCAAGCTTATTCTTCCCAAATGTGTCAAAATTTTAAGAACCTGTATTGTTCTCATCAGCTACCTCAGAATTAGAATGAAAATTCTGGATCAACTGCACCTTTAACTCCCCCTTTATCTTCAGCTCCTTAAAATCAATGGAGTAGAATATAAGGTGTATTGTATACAAGCGGACCACAATTCCAGCACTCTCTGCTACCAAAGATTAAAATGTATCTCTCTTTCCTAGTTCTGACAACGGTGTTGCAGACACAGAACATTGATTGCTCCTCTTTCCATGGATCTATCTGTCCTGCTGAGCTTTTTCAGTACTTTTTTTTTTTGGTTTTTTTTGACAGATTTCCAGCCTCTGCAATTATTTGACTGATTTTCACAAGTCCATATACATTGTGCTACAGGCCAGGGTAAATATGTATCTAATCCATGGTGGCTGGCAAACCACTGTTTGAAATATCTCTGCATCTGAAAGGTCTTCCTTCTCTCTAAACCAAGAATTCCTCTTTTCGTTAACAAAGGCCTTGACTGCATCTCATCCAATTTCCACACTTCTGCTCTCTTCTGGGACAGAACAAGGATAAAGCTCCCTGGTCCTTCCACACACCAGTCTCAACAGATCATCCTCCACAATTTCTTCTGCCTTCAAAGAGATTCCATTACCTTTCAGCATTTCTCAGAGACTATTCCCTTTATTGCTCCTGATCCATTCTTCTCTCCTGTTTCCTGCACACTCCCAGGCAACTATGGCGATTCAACACCTCAGCTTTTACCTCTCCCCATCCTGTCATCCAGGGACACAAACTTTCCAGGTGATACAATGATCGACTTGCACTTTTTCCAGTCCCGTGCACTGCATTCTGTTTTCACAATATGGCCTGCTTGGCACTGGAGAAGCTAAATGTAGATTGAGGGACCACTGTGGAGCACCCATGTTCCGTCTGTAGGGGCAAGCATGAGCTTCCCATTTCATACCACTTTCGTTCCCTATTCCATACCTGCTCTGACCTATCACTGTGGCCGTTTGTACATTTGCAGTGAGAATCAAAGCAAGATCGAGGAAAACTACCTCATCTGTCTGGGATTATTACAGCCTTTCGGATTTAATACTGCGTTCTACAATTTCAAGTACAGTACATCGATTTCTTTGCCTGTGTCAATCATCCTCATGTAATATTAGCTCCGCTGGTTGTCTTTGCTTTACCTTTTCTTTATTTCCCCAGGGAATGAAGGGCACACCTAGGCTGATTGGCCAGACATGTTTTCAAGCTCTGCATTTCACAACTCTGACATTCTTCGCCTCTGTTCTCACTCTGTAACCTCTCCCAGTGACTTACTTCCAGTTTATCCCCATGGCCACACCCAGTTTTATCCTATCAGAGACACTGCTTAACTTATCCACCACTGCCCCTCTCCCTGCACTCCAAAGAGCTTCTTTTGTCTTTTTTCCAGTTCTGGTGAAGGCATTTGACCTGAACAGCTAACTTAGTTTCCCTAACCACAGAAGTAGTCAAAGCTGCTGAGAATTTGCAGCATTTTCTGTATTTATTTTATGCGGTTATTTAAGCAGACATTTCACATATCATTTATCTTGCAATTATATGCTACTTTACATTCATCTAGCCAGGGATTTTACTCCATATACTTCATCGTGTGTTTCTCACAAGTGCTCGAGCATTCAAGTCCCCAAGGACAGTTCAGTCCGGTGAAATTCAGTTGGGTCGGTCACTTGTTGACAGGTCACTGAAGGGTTACAAAGATACTTTCAGTGAGAAAAGACTCACTGATTTTCTTAGAAAAGAAAATCAATCCATTACTTACAAACCCTACTGTGTGAGCACTCAGAAAGAAAAATGTAAGCTACATTTCACATGAAATGGCCCTCTGATTAATTACAAAGTACATTCTCACCAGTTTCAGTGTGCTTGAAAACCCAAAGGCAGTTGACACTCATTTGTTTTGGTCAGGCTGCAAACCCCAAGCTGGCTAATGCAGACCTCAAAGCCCATAGAACTAGGTCCTAATTGCATCTGTGATTTTATTACCGGCTAGTCCATCCTGCTTAACTTTTGTGGACAGAGAGGCCTGGTTTTTGGCTCTGTTGATGAAGAAATATTGAGTCAAAACACTTCAACTTGCTCAGATCAGGGACATTAGGAAATGACAATGAATAGGGATAGAAATTTAAATATGTTGAGGAAGAGACACACTTCCAAATTAAATGCAAGTGTATCCTGTACCTACCTGTTTATGGGATGTTTCCTAGTTTTAGCATATTTTCAATAATGGGAACGTTGGTCTTCACTTCATTATTGCTTTAATGAGATTAACAACAGAAAATATTCTGCAAGTCAGAGGCCAAATGTGGAGAGAGAAAGAATGTGTGACGCCAGAGATCATACATCAGGCCGGCAAGATTAAAGAATGGTAAAGATTTGACTTGCAAAGAGGAGTGGAGTATCTCGGGCTGAAGCAGCTGAGGGAGGGTGAGGAAGAGGGTGAAGACATGTTAATTAAACAGATGAAGGAAGAAGGGGAAGCAGTTGCTTTGCTTGGTGGTGAGGGTGGGGCAAACTACAAAGAGTGCTCTAGCAGGTGCGGACTTCGGTAGCGGGGACGGTGAAGCAAAGAGAGTTCCACATGACAGTGGTCAAGAGCAAAAATGTGGGAAGTGGAAAAGAAAAGTTTGGGAGTCCCACCAACAGTACAGGGTATGAAGGAAAGCATTCCAAGGCACCAGGGTGGCAGGGGATTTCTTCAGAAGAGACCTAGGGAAACTAATGGGAAACGGGGTTGGAAGAGGTAGACTCAAGGTAGCTGGTGGAATCCATTGGCTTCGTAGTGGAAATTCATCAGTATCCTATCTTCTGGAGTGGAGATAGTAAAGCCAGGGGAGGGAAGTATCAGGTATGGGCTCAGTAAAACTAAGAGCATGGTGGGGAATTGGCAGCAAAGGTGATTATACTTCTGAGTTCTCTATGCAGGTAGCACCAATGCAGTCATCAATATACACGGGAGAGAGGTGATGGAGGACACCCACACAGGACTGGCACAGTTTGGACCCGTGTGAGTCCCATCGCTACAATTTTGAAGTGAGTAGAGTTAGAAGAGAGGTTGTTTCAGGTAGGAACAAGCCAGCCTGGTGAAAAAGGGCAGTGACGGAGGGAGTTAGTTGGATCTTTGTTGAAGGGAATTCATGCCATCCTTGTGTTGGACATAAAATTGGAGATTGGTTTATTATTGTCACCACGGACTGAGATGCAGACAAAAATGAGTTTCATATGGTTCATGTGGATCAATTCATTACAATGGTACATTGAGGTAATACAAAATAAAACAGTAACAGAGTGCAGAATAAAGTGGTACAAAACTGACAGAGTGCAATGCCGGTAAATAGTCAGGTGCAAGGTCACAACAAGATACACTGTGAAACTAAGAGTCCATCTCATCAGTCGATCTTAGAAGAAGATTCAAAAATCAAAGTTCAAAGTAAATTTATTATCAAAGCACATACACGTCACCGTATACAACCCTAAGATCCATTTTCTTGCTGTTAAACATAGAAAACCTAAGAAACATAATGGAATCAATAAAAGATCACACCCAATAGGACAAACAACCATTGTGCAAAAGACAACAAACCGAGCAAATAAAAAATAAAATAATAATAATAATTATTATTTTTCTCAGCTCATAGCCAAGCACACTCATTTCTCAATTGCTAGAAATTTTTGGACAACTCCAGTGGTATTTAATATTGTGGCTTTCTGAAGATTTACATAAATATTGTTGTGTAGGCCTAACTGTTTAATGCTATTACGTAGTGACTTTGGAATATTATTATTATTATGATTACTGTTATCACTTGCCTAAAATTATTTGTGTTTTGTCTAGCTTTATACACATTCTCTGATTTACTGATTCAGACAAAAATTGGGTATCAAATCAGAAACAAACAAATGAATTATACCTTGACACACTGATGCACCATCAATAACTCTTGGAGACGTGAGGCGAGATAATAGACAATAGACAATAGGTGCAGAAGTAGACCATTTGGCCCCTCGAGTCTGCACCGCCATTCTGAGATCATGGCTGATCATTCACTAACAATACCCAGTCCCTGCCTTGTCCCCATATCCCTCGATTCCCCTATCCATCAGATATCTATCTAGCTCCTTCTTGAAGGCATCCAGAGAATTGGCCTCCACCGTCTTCCGAGGTAGTGCATTCCACACCTCCACAACTCTCTGGGAGAAGAAGTTTTTCCTCAACTCTGTTTTAAATAACTGACCTCTTATTCTCAATCCATGCCCTCTGGTATTGGACTCTCCCAACATTTGGAACATATTTCCTGCCTCAATCCTATCAAATCCTTTAATTATCTTAAACGTTTCAATCAGATCCCCTCTCATTCTCCTCAATTCCAGTGTGTACAAGCCCAATCTCTCCAATCTCTCTGCGTAAGACAGCCCTGCCATCCCAGGAATCAACATAGTGAATCTACGCTGCACTTCCTCAATTGCCAGAATGTCCTTCCTTAAACCTGGAGACCAAAACTGTACACAATATTCCAGGTGTGGTCTCACCAGGGCCCTGTACAAATGCAAAAGAACATCATTGCTCTTGTACTCAATTCCCCTTGTAATAAAGGCCAACATTCCATTTGCCCTCTTCACTGCCTGTTGCACTTGCTCATTCACCTTCATTGACTGATGAACTAGGACTCCTAGGTCTCGTTGCATTTCTCCCTTATCTAACTCTACACCATTCAGACAATACTCTGCCCTCTTGTTCCTGCTTCCAAAGTGGATAACTTCACATTTATTCACATTGAATGACATCTGCCAAGTATCTGCCCACTCACCCAGCCTATCCAAGTCTCCCTGTATTCTCCTAACGTCCTCTTCGCATGTCACACTGCCACCCAGTTTAGTATCATCAGCAAACTTGCTGATATAGTTTTCAATGCCCTCATCTAAATCATTGACAAAAATCGTAAAGAACTGTGGTCCCAATACAGAGGCCTGTGGTACCCCACTAGTCACCTCCAGCCAGTCCGAGAAACACCCATTCACTGCTACCCTTTGCTTTCTATCTGCCAACCAGTTTTCTATCCATGTTGAAACCCTGCCCCCAATGCCATGAGTTCTGATTTTACTCACCAATCTCCTATGTGGCATCTTATCGAATGCCTTCTGAAAATCTAGGTACACTACATCCACTGGCTTACCCTTGTCTAGCATCCTTGTTACACCCTCAAAAAACTCCAACAGATTTGTCAAGCATGATTTGCCCTTGGTAAATCTATGCTGGCTTGGCTTAATCCTATTACTGCCATCAAGATATGCCACTATTTCGTCCTTAATAATGGACTCAAGCATCTTCCTCACGACTGACGTTAGGCTTTTATTGGCTGGAAGAAAGAACAAGCAGCAATTGACCACCACACTGCATCCTGGAGACTGAGGCCGGGGCGGTGTCTCCAATCGCCTTTATACCGGGGTCCATGGGAGGAGCCACAGTCAGTGGGAGGAGCCAGTGGGGGCGTGTCCAGACAGGTATATGTAGTTCACCACACACACCTTCTGGACATGGACAATTAAATAACACATTTTAGAAAACACCCTGTACACTTGTATACACTTGGATTAATGCTACCTAGGACAGAAGGAGGAAGAGGAATATAAAATTTACAGAACAGGCAGATAAAACTTGTAAGGATATATTTTCATCAGCACTCCATGTGGGCATATGCAATTCTGGTAAGAAGTATACACCATTAAACTTAAATGAGAGCACAAACCAGAAGAATGAAGAAATTATCACTATAGAAGTGAAAGTCAACCAATGGAAGAGCATGACCCTCATGGAAGAACATCCCCATGATCTGAGCAGAATAGATGTTGAACGCCTGGCTCAGACTGGAGACCTATTTGCAGAAAGATAGGGGCTCCTTGTGGCAATACAGGACCAGATGGGTATCAAACATACTAAATAAAATAAAAGACCTACAAATTCAAGATGATAAATGCAGAAAATGCCAAGAGAAACCAGAAACAATCTAACACATTACGGAATTACAAGAGTTTAACTCAATCTGATTACCTACACAGGCACAATCAAGTGACAAACATCATTCACCAAAATCCTCCTTTAAAATACAAACTCATAAAAGACACCCTGCCTGACTATAAATACAAGCCAGATACAGCTTCAGAGTCCCACAAATTATATTACTATCCATTATTACACATAGAACAGTCCATAATCACCATCTGCATGTAACAGTACAGGATAAATTACAGGACAACTTACTTAATAGATGTGCCATTCTGAACACACATAACATACAGAAATCAGTAAGTGAAAAACACCATAAAGATGCTGAATGAAAAAAGGAAATTGAAAGACCTTGGAACATAAACAGGGGACACATTGACCCAGTAGTAATATCCACAACAAGTATCACTCTGAAGTCACTACAGAATAGCATAAAAAGTTAGACCTACACAGCAATATTTATGTAAATATCCAAAAGCCATAAATTAAATACCACTAGAATAGTCCAAAAGTTCCTAGCAGCTGAGAAATGCTATGCCCATACCTCAGGTTTCACCAGCGTGAGCTGAGAAAAATTAAAATTAGTAATAAATAAATCAGAAATAAATATTGAGAACAAAGAGGTAAAGAGTCATTGAAAGTCCATGGTGAATGTCTGCAGTGTTTTGTACCTCACAATTTCAGCACTGAGTCTTTCCACTCTCTACCTTTACTTATATCTCATCCTAATGGACAACGAGCCTTCCCCACCCTCCCTCAACAACCACCAGCAATGCCTACAAAACTAGCACACACAATGTGCTTTGTTCTAATGAAAGATCATAGACCTAACACATTAGGTCTGCTTTTCTGTCTAACAGAAGCTATCTGGCCTGCTGGATATCTCAAGCATTTCCATTTTTGTTTTGCAGCTCCAGCATCTGCAAGCATTTGTTTCAACAGAGGCCGATTTGATAAAATCAAACTATTCCTGGTAAAATGACAGATCATAATACAACAAGCCAGTAAGAGGGCTAGGAAACAATATGCACAGCCATTCAGGGATCTGGACAATGTACCACTACAATTCCTTAAATGTTTGCATGAACTAGAAGTTTCATTTTGACTTAAAGTCATAGAACCACACTGCATGTCTGTAAGCCTTTCATTCCAACCAGTCAATGCTGAACACGGTGTCCATCCAGTTAGTCCCAATTTCCTGCATTTGGCCCAAATCCCTCTAATCCCTGCATCAATGTACCTGTCCATGAGTTTCCTAAATTATTCTATCGTACGTGCCTCAATCACTTCCTCTGGCAGCTCGTCCTATATACTCACCACCATCTGTGGGAAATGGGTGCCCCTTGGATCTCTTTCAAATCTTTCCCTTCTCACCCTAATCCTACGTCTCCTTGTTTTGGTCTCCCCTCCCCAGGGGAAATGACTGTAATCATCCATTCTTGTCTTTGCCTCACATAATTTAAATACTTCTTTAAGTTTGCACTCTCATTCTCCTCCTTTCCAAGGAATGAAGATCTAGCCTGGCTAATCTACCCCTTTAGTCCTGGCAGTATAAATCTTTTTCTGTACTCTTTCCAATTTAACCACATCTTTTTTATAAGAGGACAATCATAAACTGTACACAGTACTTCAAGTGTGGCCTCACCAATTACTTTATTTTCATTGTGTCCAAATTCCTCACATGGACATCTCAAATTAAAATGCCATGCATCTATCACCCCAGGACATAAATGCAGTTCAAACAACGTCTGTTCCTTTGAAGATAATGAGCAACTCATCTCAATCCTACTTTTTCATTTCAGAATACAATTTTTTAAATGTGCTATTAAAACCATTTTGTGTAAGGTCAAAAGGTTAACAATGAAGCCTGTGATAATAGTAGTATCTCTAGTTCCACATTTGCTGGTGGTAACTAAAGGATCAGAACTACAGTATTTATTTGAACCTCTGCATTTTTCAGGTTTTAAGAACTAGACTGTCAGCATGTTAAGCTTAAATATACCAAAGGCTTCGCAGGTCAATCAATAATGACGAATACAGGCTGAATCAGCAAAATGTTAATGATTGCCTTCTGCATGATAAAAACATAAAAATATGAAAACCAAAAGCCTGACTGCCCTTCAAGTCCTCTCTTTTCAAAATAATTTAATTCACTCTTCCACCCAACCCTTTATCTCTTAATGCTCAGTCGCCAAATGTCTTATACATTATCACATAACTTGCATGGTCTTCTGGGGCAATCTGAAACAAGAACAGACATTTTGGAGGAACTCAATCAATATCTGTGGAAATTGAACTTCTTAGGACCAGGGACCCTTTCTCAGGAGGGGTAAATGCAGGGGGACTGCAGTTGTCAAACCAGAGACTGAGCAGTGAGATAAAAGTCTGTATGGAGATTGGTTAAGAGAGATCAGATGAGAAGGAGCATGATTACTGACCATTTTAAAGAGTTAGCCTGAGAACAGGGCAAAAGGAGGATATAGAAAGTGATGAGAGAGCAGTTATCCTGAAGTAGAACAATTAAATCCTCTTTCAGGTGAACTGCTCTCTCAACATTTTCCATTATTGTGCTTAGGTCCATTTCTCACCCTGGTTCCTCACAATGCCTTGTGAACAGTCAGCTCTCATACTCTTTACTTCTTGATCTGTCTCAACCTATCCCATCTAGTCCTTTATCTCACTCTTCCCCAGCTCTGCTCTTCACCCAGTCCTGAGAAAGGGTTCCTGAACATAAAGTTGCTGGCCGCTTCTTTTTGCATACATGCTGTCTGAATGATTTAGTTTTTCCAGCATTTCTGTTCCCATTTCAAATTCCAACTTCTACAGTCTTACACAATTTCATTGCAGGATTGTTTGAAAAGTTCACAACTAAGAAACAGACTTAAATTGAAATGGAACAAAAAGCAAATGGCTAAAGGAACTTATTGGAGTTCAATAAAAACTTAAGTAGGAGAACGTGGGGCTGAGTGTATAGAAGTGTTTAATAGAGGCAAATGGACAGTCTAAGCTTTGGGTCAAGACCCTTCAGCTGGACTGTAAGATAGAGGGGACAAAATGCATAAAGAGATAAGGAAGAGGGGTGTGAGCTGGCAAATGATATGTGGATCCAGGTGGGGAGGGCTGACAGGCAGAGGAAAGAATGATTGGCAACAGAGATTGGGAGGTGGTAGGCGGCGGCCACAAAGGGGCTGCAGATGATGGAATTCATAGGAAAGGAAGGTGGAGTGTGGAGCTTGCAACCAGATAGAGGAGGTGGGGAGGGTAGATGGGAACAGGAAGGGAAGCGGGCACAGAGGGAGGAGTGTGTGGGTGATGGGCAGATGGAGTAGGAGGAGCAGGGAAAAGAAACAGAGTGATGGAGGTTTGAGAGGTAGCAGGAAGGGTGGGTGGGTAGAAGGAATTGGATAGATCAGGAGCAGAGACAAAGTGACAGAGGGGTGGCAGGTACTTATAATTGGAGAATTCAATGTTCATACCATCAGGTTGCAGACCATCCAGCCAGAATATGAGGTGCTGTTCCGCTAGTTCGGGTTTGGCCTCATCGTGGCAGGTTGAGGACAATCATGTTGGAATGGGAATGGGAGGGCAACTAAAATGGCATGTAACTGGGAGCTCAGGATGGTCATGGTGGATGGAGCACACAGTAAATGACCACAAAGCTGTTGTCCAGGATATGTTTGGTCTCATTGATGTGAATGCTGTCTCAAAAGACTGCGATTTTCCAAAGTACTTTGCAAAAAAATTTGAATAACTTTGAGTTACAGTTGTGAGAAAGTTCTCCTTTATTCTGAGACATTTAGTTCTAGGCTCCTGGGCCGGGAAATATCCTCCCATCATTAGCCATATATAACCATATAACAATTACAGCACAGAAACAAGCCATCTCAGCCCTTCTAGTCCGTGCCGAAACCTTACTCTCACCTAGTCCCACTGACCTGCACTCAGCCCATAACCCTCCATTCTTTTCCTGTCTATATACCTATCCAATTTTACTTCAAATGACAATATTGAACCTGCCTCTACCTGCTTCTACTGGAAGCTTGTTCCACCCAGCTACCATTCTCTGAGTAAAGAAATTCCTCCTCATGTTACCTCTAAACTTTTGCCCCCTAACTCTCAATTCATGTCCTTTTGTTTGAATCTCCCCTACTCTCAATGGAAAAAGCCTATCAATGTCAACTCTATCCCTCTCATAATTTTAAATACCTCTATCAAGTCCCCCCTCAACGTTCTACACTCCAAAGAATAAAGACCTAACTTGCTCAACCTTTCTCTGTAATTTAGGTGCTGAAACCCAGGTAACAGTCTAGTAAATCTTCTCTGTACTCTCTCAATTTTGTTTGACATCTTTCCTATAATTCGGCGACCAGAACTGTACACAATACTCCAAATTTGGCCTCACCAATGCCTTGTACAATTTTAACATTACATCCCAACTCCTATACTCAATTTACTGTTTCACTGAACACCTACGCTCTGTCCGCCAGAGAAAACAGGATCTCCCAGTGGCCACACATTTTAATTCCACGTCCCATTCCCATTCTGATATGTCTATCCATGGCCTCCTCTACTGTCAAAGTGAAACCACACTCAGGTTGGAGGAACAACACCTTATATACCGGCTGGGCAGCCCCCAACCTGATGGCATGAACATTGACTTCTCTAACTTCTGTTAATGCCCCTCCTCCCCTTCTTATCCCATCCCTGATATATTTAGTTTTTTTACCCCCTCCCTTTTTTTCTCTCTTTCTGCCCATCACTCTGCATGTTCTCCATCTCCCTCTGGTGTTCCCTTCACTCTTTCTTTCTCCCTAGGCCTCCCATCCCATGATCCTTTCCCTTCTCCAGCTATGTATTCCTTTTGCCAATCACCTTTCTGGCTCTCAGCTTCACCCCACCCCCTCCAGACTTCTCCTATCATTTTTCATTTCCCCCTCCCCCTACTTTCAAATCTCTTACTATCTTTCCTTTCAGTTAGTCCTGATGAAGGGTCTCGGCTTGAAACATCGACAGTGCTTCTCCGTATAGATGCTGCCTGGCCTGCTGTGTTCCACCAGCATTTTGTGTGTGTTCCTATACTCAATGCTCTGATTTATAAAGGCCAGCATACCAAAAGCTTTCTTCACCACCCTATCCACATGAGATTCCACCTTTAGCGAACTATGCACCATTATTCCTAGATCATTCTATTCTACTGCATTCTTCAATGCCCTACCATTTACCATGTATGTCCTATTTTGATTATTCCTACCAAAATGTAGCACCTCACACTTATCAACATTAAACTCCATCTGCTATCTTTCAGTCCACTCTTCTAATTGGCCTAAATCTCTATGCAAGCTTTGAAAACCTACTTCATTATCCACAACACCACCTATCTTAGTATCATCTGCATACTTACTAATCCAATTTACCACCCCATCATCCAGATCATTAATGTATATGACAAACAAAACTGAATCCAGTACAAATCCCTGAGGCACACCACTAGTCACCGGCCTCCAAACTGACAAACAGATATCCACCACTAGTCTCTCTGGCATCTCCCATCCAGCCACTGTTGAATCGATTTTACTACTTCAATATTAATACCTAAAGATTGAACCCTTCTAAATAACCTTCCATGCGGAACCTTGTCAAAGGCCTTACTGAAGTCCACATAGACGACATCCACTGCTTTACCCTCGTCAATTTTCCTCGTAACCTCTTCAAAAAATTCAATAAGATTTGTCAAACATGACCTTCCACGCACTAATCCATGTTGACTGTTCCTAATCAGACTGTCTATCCAGTTAATTATATATACCATCTCTAAGAATAACTTCCTTTAATTTACCCACCACTGACGTCAAACTTACAGGCCAATAATTGCCAGGTTTACTCTTAGAACCCTTTTTAAACAATGGAACAACATGAGTAATATGCCAATCCTCCAGCACCATCCCTGTTTCTAATGACATTTGAAATATTTCTGTCAGAGCCCCTGCTATTTCTACACTAACTTCCCTCAAGGTCCTAGGGAATATCCTGTCAGGATCTGGAGATTTATCCACTTCTATATTCCTTAAAAGCGCCAGCACTTCCTCTTCTTTAATCATCATAGTTTCCATAACTTCTTTACTTGTTTCCCTTACCTTACACAATTCAATATCCTTCTCCTTAGTGAGTACTGAAGAAAAGAAATTGTTCAAAATGTCCTCCATCTCTTTTGGCTCCACACATAGCTGTCCACTGTGATTCTCTAAGGGACCAATTTTATCCCTCACTATCCTTTTGCTATTAATATAACTGTAGAAACCTTTGGATTTATTTTCAGCTTACTTGCCAAAGCAACCATGTATCTTCTTTTAGCTTTTCTAATTTCTTTCTTAAGATTCTTTTTACATTCTTTATATTCCTCAAACACCTCATGCTGCCCATATTTATTGTAGATCTCTTTCTTTTTCTCTGTTTCCAATATCCCGTGAAAACCATGGCCCTCTCAAACTTTTAACCTTTCCTTTCAACCTAACAGGAACATAAAGATTCTGTACCCTCAAAATTTCACCTTTAAATGACCTCCATTTCTCTATTACATCCTTCCCATAAAACAAATTGTCCTAATCTACTCCTTCTAAATCCTTTTGCATCTCCTCAAAGTTAGCCTTTCTCCAATCAAAAATCTCAATGCTGGGTCCAGTCCTATCCTTCTCCATAATTATATTGAAACTAATGGCATTGTTATCACTGGACCCGAAGTGCTCCCCAACACATACCTCCCATCACCTGACCTATCTCATTCCCTAACAGGAGATCCAACACTGCCCCTTCTCTAGTTGATGCCTCTATGTATTGCTGCAAAAACGTATCCTGCACACATTTTACAAACTCCAAACCACGCAGCCCTTTTACAGTATGGGCTTCCCAGTCTATGTGTGGAAAATTAAAATCTCCCATAATCACAACCTTGTGCTTATTACAAATATCTGCTATCTCCTTACAAATTTGCTCCTCCAATTCTCGCTCCCCATTAGATGGTCTATAACACACCCCTATAAGTGTTACTGCACCTTTCCCATTCCTCAATTCCACCCAAATAGCCTCCCTCGATGAGCCCTCTAATCTAACCTGTCAGAGCACTGCTGTAATATTTTCTCTGACAAACAATGCAACACCTCCTCCTCTAGTCCCTCCAATTCTATCACACCTGAAATGACGAAATCCAGGAATATTTAGCTCCACATGGACTTATTGGGCTAGAAATTGGGCTGGGAAGCATCTTGTTTTTGTACAGCAAGCTAATTAATTTCATTATAAAAATAATTGCAAGAAAAAACCATAGTTTAATTGGGAGTTCCACAAAGTCTGAGATTTTCCCTGTGCATTTAACTGTAAAATACAGAAGCCTAAATATCCTTAGTGATGTCCAGTGGTCACGGTGCAGGTTTAAAAGTCATCCATGACTCTGGTCCAAGGTGGTCCCTTACCCAGCCGTGTGGTATTGAAAATGGGTTCATGGATAAAAAATGTTTAGAGGAATATAAGCCAAAACAAGGCAAATAGGCCAAGCTCAGACTGACGTCATGTTAGCATGGATGAGTTGGGCTGAAAGGCCTCTTTTTCATTCAGAAGGTAGTAAGGACAAAAACAGTGAGGGAAGTACAGAGCAAGGTGGTAATTTCAAATGCAGAGGATTCAGGAAGAGGCAGAAATTAACAATTAATTGTAACAGAGAACACATTACTCTTATCAAATCAAGGAAAAGTAATAGAAATGATCAATGCCATATTCACACTATTTCAACGTGCGAAGCATTCACAACAGAATGTATGGACTGCACAAATAGAAATAAATGGATCTGGTATATAACCATTACAGAACCTCATTACTGAGTGATCGAGAGAGCCTGACATTTAGAAGGGTAAGTGAAATGGAAAAGCAGGTGATTGTCAGTTCTGTGGTGATGAGGGTAGGGTTGGGTAGGTGTTCTGATAGGGAAGAAGATAGAATCTTTCTTGCAGGATTTATTAAGCAGGAACTTACAGCAGAAAAGCTCTTTTCTCCCCAGAATAGGGTTTGCAAGGAATTCCATTGTGCATCAGTGTGTATGACAATAAAATAAACAAATTTGATCAAATCTGATCTGTTCCGATTTGATCCAAACCATATCCCCTTCCTGCAACACCACTGTTTCACCAATGGGGTGAAACATCTAATCTGTTTCCCCATGACAGTTTTATACAAGAATGCAGTAACATCCCTGAGATTAATACTAATCTATAATATTAATAGTATTAATAGTATTAATACTAATACTAATAGTTTAGTTTCAACCTTACTTTGCCCTTCAAGCTTTCTGAGCAGAACCTTTTTCCAAGTCCTACCATTGTCATTGGTTCGTACAAGACACTAGGGAACAGAAATCATCTCCCCACCTCTTTTCAACTGTTTCTCCAATAGTGAGGACCACAGGCCCTCAACTCTGGCACTAGATGGTCTACAGAACTGCTTCGATAGGAGCACCCAACAAGATAAAGAATAAAAACAGAATACACTGGAAAAACTCAGCTGCTTAAGAGAAATGTCTCAGGACCAGGATTCTTCATCAGAATTTGGATAGAGAGAAACAAGTTGGTTTAAGTAACAGAGCAGGAGAGGGAGGGTCAAAGTTTATTTAGTGTAGAAGGCAGGAATACTACCCAAAATGTCTTATTTCTCTCATTCCCCATTGAAGGGTCTCAGATCAGAAACATTAACTGCTTCTCTTTCTGCTGATGCTGCCACAACTGTTGAGTGTTTCTAGCATTTTCTGTTTTTACTTCAGTTGATTTTCTTCCATTGGTTTTCATTGACCCAATGTAAACTTGACGAGGGGATTTCCCAAGCACTGCTGAAACTTCATAGTTCCTTTTGGAACAAGTATTTTTTGCATCAGAGTATTTCTTTGTGGGGTTACTTAGAACATAAGACCATGAGAAATCAGGAGCAGGAGTGGACACTCAGCCCCTCAAAATGCCCTGCTGTTGCTGATTTATTGCCTCAAATCCTCATTATGTCAGTTCCCCCTAAGCCTCAATCTCCTGATTTTTCAAAAGTGCATCTACTTTCATCTGAAGTACCCCAATGATCAAGTCTCAACAACTCTCTGGAATAGGGAATTCCAAAGAGCCACTATTCCTTGTAAGAGGGAGAGTGAAAATATTGACGTAGGGCTGTTACAATTGCTTTAAAATGTATTGGTCTGCAATAAGTTCACATGGATGGAAATTTAGGTATCAGAAGAGAAGCAGACCCATTTGTCTTCAGAGGTGAATGTCTCCCTTTGGAGTGTCCTGTGGGGTCAAAGGATCAATTCTCATTGTCCCAGAATACTCTATTTTGTAGTTTTCACCATTCCTTGCTCAGAGTGTTTGACTGGCCTGCATTGGCTGTTGCCTTGGTTACAGCTAGATTGCTGGAGATGCTATTAAACATGGTGACATAGGAGACTGCAGAAGCTGGAATCTGAATCTGCCGAAGGAAGTCCTTGACTTTAGCTAAACATTTCTGCCTCCTGCCTCCAGCCAAGGATGGCTTCACCACCACACCCACCCCTTTCAGCCATCTGGTAGGAGGGAGCTGGACCAGCCTAACCGTACGTACAGCCAAGTTCTGCAATAAGCTTCACTAAGCTTTCTTGTCAGTTTTAAACTCAAAAGCATCCTTGCAGTAGACACCATGGCTTTGATCTTTTATGCTACAGAAGTTCAGTTGTATAATTGCTGAAAGTCAGATGGAGGGGCAAGGGTACTTTATGGGAGTACATAATCCAAGCAAAAACAATCCATGGGCAAGCCCTGATACATTCCACTGGGATCTGCACTAGGACCACTGCTGTTTCTGGTGTACATACATGTCCTGGATGAAAATGTAGATAGGTGGGGTAGTAAATTTGGAGATGATTCCAAGATTGGAGGAGTTGTGAATAGTATAGAAGGCTGGCAAACAATACAGTGCAATATAGATCATTTGCAGATATGGGCAGAGAAATTGCAGATGGAGTTTAACCCAGATAAATGAGAGGTGTTGCACCTCAGTAGGGCAAATTCAAGGAGACAGTACACTGTTAAGGACATGTCCTTGGACAAGTCCTTACCAGTGTTGCTGAGCATTGAGCTCTCAGGATTCAAGTTCAGCACTCCTTGAAAGTGGCTACACAGGCTGATAAAGTGGTTAAGAAGACTGATGCAATGCTTGATTTTATTAGTTGAGTCATTGAGTTCAAAAGTCAAAATCAGCCATAATTGAATGATGGAGCAGACGCGATGGGCAAAATGGCCTAATTCTGCGTGTTTTATAGTCTTACAAAATTCTAGTTAGGCCACACCTGAAGGATTGCGTACAGTTCAGGTCACCCCTCAATAGGAAGGATAATAAGGCTTTGGAGCAGCTGCAGAAGAGGTTTACCAGGATTCTGTCTGGTTAGAGGGCATGTGCTATCACAAAAGACTGGATAAACTGGGTTGTTTTCTCTAGAGTGTCAGAGAGATCTGAGAGAGGTTTACAAGATTATGAAAGGCATAGATAGAGTGGATATCTGTTTCTTTGGGTTGAAATGTTTAATGTCAGTGGGCATGCATTGAAGGTGAGTGGAGGTAGGTTTAAGGGGAATGTGAGGGTAAGTTTTTTACTCAGAGAGTGGTGGATGGCTGGAATGTGCTGGAGCAAATGTGGTGGTAGAGCAAATACATTAGAGGTTTTTAAGAGGCATTTGGATAGGCAGATGGATGGAAAGAAGATGGAGGGATCTGGACATGGTGTAGGTAGGAGGGATTAGTGTCAGGGTGTTTTTAATTTGCTTTTTAGCTGGTTCAGCACAGCATTGTGGGCTGAATGGCCAGTCCCTGTACTGTAATCTTCTAAGTTTTATGTTCATGGAATATACAGTATATCAAACACAGAGGAATTAATTGCAGGAATATATTTACATTTGAGAAATCTTGTCTATGTATTTCCACAGCATTGTGCTACTACTTAAGCTGTGAACAGGATTATTAAATTCAAAAAAGGAAATAACATCTTTGCTCCTTTTATATTTGCTTTGCACTTCTAAATATGTAGAGAATTCATAATAACCATTCAAGCAGTATCTTGTTATCCTGATATAAATTGAACCATTTCCTCTTTAATTGACCAGCGAACAGCAGCAAAGTCAATCTAATGTTCTGGAGTGGAACTAGTCTGGTAGAAAGAATCAAACAAGACAAAATGCTTCTTACTGACAACCATTAAATCATTCCTAATTATTCCAATGAACAGCTGCCTGGATTTAATCATGCATAATTGATTCCAATCTTTATAACTTCATTAACTTGCCACAAAACACAAAAATAATAGATTTGTTTACTTTTTATGCCTAGGGTTCTAATAGGTTGTTGTATATGAAGTTAATCCTTCTTCTGCACCAATGAACGATTAGAATAGAAAATGAATTTATCAGGAAGTTATTTGGTGATTAATCCTGAACAGCAGCTCCTGCTTTTGTTTGTCGTAACTTCTTTAACATTAGCCTTTCAAGAACTGCAACTTTAAATTTGGAATGTATGGAAAGAATTAGTCATTATTTCCCTACACTGTCTCCACTTGCTGAACTAAGGGCACACAGTGTGTTTTGACAGAGAAATTTACCATTATGTCTATTTACACTTTACAATTTATATTTTAGTAACTGGTTGATATATTAAGTGTTGGTTGTCTCGGTGGGAAGCTGTTTCATCTTTATGTCAAAAGGGTGTGAGTTCAAAGCCAGTTCTTAGGAGCTGAACCCAGGCTGATGCCTTGGTGCTGCATTTTTAGAGTTGCCATCTTTTGGGGAACAGATATAAAATATATTCCTCTGAGTGAAAGAAAGGAATGACCTCTGTGTGACCTGGTTTATATTTATCCTTTAATCAACATCAGAAAATTATCTCTTTACTGCTGGTGAGGTGGAGGTGTACTTCTGGTGGTTTATGTGACACACTTCAATAAAGATATCATCACCACTTAAGAAAAACCTGACAATGAAAGGTGCCAACTCAATGCGGCTTTCTTTGCCAACAGAGGAGCTGCGCAATTGATGAAACAGAAGGGGCAACAGGTTCAGAACTGAAGTGAGAGGTCAGCCTCTTTCAGTGATTCAAGTTCAGGAGTACACTGCCCTCTCTGTCCTTGGCTTTGTACTCAGCCCTCAGCACTCTCAACTTCTCTGTCATCAGATCTGGAGGCTGACCTCATGCATTGTCAAGGAACACTCATGCCCTCCTTTGACAATCAATGAGTCATGGCTTGTCTTTGACCTCAGTGCCAATTTCCTGCATTAACACATTATCCTTAATTTCCTTAATATTCGAAATATATTTATCTCTGCTTGAATGCGCTCAGCTACTGAGCCCTCATAAGCCCTTTGGCTGGAGATTCACCACTCCTTGGGTAGTGCTTGGCCCTACACTTACAATCTCATGGTGTCACAGAAGATGATGTTTATTTACTGAGCTTCCTATACGTCAGGTCTCTCAGCAGGCCAATGCATCCCACAAATACACCTTCCAATAGTAGCTACTTAGATGAGCAGCCATTTCTTATCCTTCCAACCTCTTTTCACCTCATCACTGCTTGGCTTGGGACAGGAATCGGATTGGAGAACCTTTGATCCATGCAGCTCAGTGTCCTTCCGATCGAGGCTCTTACTAAGGGTCTGATTGGCTCTGTCACAGGGTATCACTTTTACTTCAAAGCCTATGAGTCAAGTCCAATTTCATTGCATGATTTCAGGAAGTTAGGTTGTAATATGCTTTGGATGCAGTACAACCAGTGTGTAAAAATGAATGAAAAGAAAACACCCCAGATCTAACTGCAAAATGTAGACAATTATAATTGATAAAAATCCATTAATTGTGAAAATATTTAGAACCTGGAATGGACTGTATCAAATCAAGATAGTTTTTAAACCTAGCTTCATTGTTTAAAGGCTTTAGTCTTTACTATGAAAGAATATTGGCAATAAGACAGAGCCACATTTGAATGGCAAGGAAATTAAAGCAGCATATACTGGAAAGTTAAGCTCTTTCTGGAGGTAATTGAGTAAGATTGTTAGATTAAAATGAAAATCAGCTTAAATCCTAGCCCTTATGCAGTAATGTTTGTTGGAAGAAGTCTAGTTAACTGCTAAGATCATGTTTGGTTTTTATGGGAAATGAGATAAAGGTCTCTTAATACCTTTTGTATCACTGTTATATTTTTTAACTCCAAAAATTAATTGAAAGAAAAACACAGGAACCAGAGATACAGGCCTACGTAATTTTTCTTTTAATGAGGGGCTCACATTTGATGTGGTGGCATAATGACGTATGGCATTCACATACTTCTTAGATACAACCTGTATGGATTATGTACACAAACAAGAATGCTTCATCAAACAATATTACTCAAACATCACTGCAATATTAAATGCACAACACTCTTCTGAGCTAGCTATATACTCCAACTCATACAGCATGCATCTCAACTCAAATATGTTCCATATTACTCTCCAGTATATATCACAGTATACTGTATAATACAATTACTATGTAGACATCCACAGCATAGTAAATTGGCCCATTCAGGTCTAAATATTTAATCACTATGGAGAAGTTCTTGCTCTAGTGGGATAACATCTTTCCTGACCGGTGGGGGGTGTGGGGGCCTTGCTTGAGGAGCCTAGCTGTTTGTCTCAGCAGTTTGTCGTGCATTTCTTTCTCAGATTGGGTTTGAGGAGCTCCAAGCATGAACACAAGGGATGACCCTGGTGAGCTGTCAATTGTGGAGTGAGCTACATTGCAACATGTAAGGAGTAAGTTGGCAAGTTTCCGATTCTGTGTCAGTGTCGTGTGTTGCTGACGTTGCTCACGTGCACTCTTTTAGACCGCACAACTCTTTCCCTCGAGCCACTTGTAGCTGGATGGTGCTGTGCAGATGTAAGGGGTCTTATTCCATTCATTTTCAGGAATGACTGAAACTGGTCCACAATAAAATGTGGTCCATTGTCACTGATTCGATGTTCTGGAAGTGGTTTCTCAACTCATCAGCAGTTTGCAAAGCTGCAGTGGAGGCTATTGGGAACACTTCCGGCCACTTCCAATGGCATTCAGTACTACCAAGAAATTTCTGTCCATGAGACAGGAATCCTCTGCCAGGCCATTCCCAGGGACAAAAAGGCACCTGTCTGGGCATTCCAGCCTGATCAGCTTATCTATCCCAAGCCACCAGACAAAGCTTCGTGCCAACACTTTCATTTCGACCACACCTTGAGGACTAGCATGTACCTCCTCCAATTGTTTAAC
Organism: Hypanus sabinus; assembly: GCF_030144855.1. Classification (NCBI taxonomy): domain Eukaryota; kingdom Metazoa; phylum Chordata; class Chondrichthyes; order Myliobatiformes; family Dasyatidae; genus Hypanus; species Hypanus sabinus. The sequence goes on along the minus strand of NC_082732.1, from coordinate 6,586,725 downwards.
TCTCAATTTTGGATGGTATAATGACTCTCATCCACACATAAGGCAACCCCATCAAGGGCAATCATCCCGGTGCTGGTAAAAATGGGGGAATTGGAGTGTCCGCTGCACATCCAACCATTTTGGGTGGCCAAGTAGACCTGAAACAGTGTGGATTCTTTTCTGGTTTCTCTTTGGGTCATTGCTGCCGTAATTTCTCAGCACCCTTGTGTAATCCTTGTGGTCCAATAGTGTGTCCACAGTAAGTGATGCTTGGTTTAAAGAATTCACACTTGTTGCGTTGTGCTCTGAGCCCATAATATTATAATGATTTTAGCACTGCGGTAGCATCACCCGGTACTTTCTTAATTTGCCTTCATTTGTCTCTATATTAGGGGATGTAGCATGCAAATAGTGTATGGATCTCTAATCAAGTTGTAGTCGTCTCAGCCAATCACAACCCCACAATGGTGTCCCTCATGTTTTTACCATATACAACTCCAATATGGCTCGTTGGTTGTTGTATTCCACTGTTACGAGTGTCATTCACACAGGAGTTATCTTTTCTCCAGTATCAATTCTTAGTTGGCTATCTGTGGGGTTCATTTCAGTATCTTTGAAATGTTACTTAAACTTATTTTGCACAATGACTGAAACAGCCGATCTAGTATTCAATTCCATTTTAATTAATTTGCCATTCACTTCTGGTGTAAGCCATATTGTTTGTTGCTTGTTAGTTTTCACATTGTAAATTCAAGGAAACCAAGTCCTGTGTTATTCTCATCATTACCAGATTTTTCAACAGCAGCATGCAGATTAGTGCTCTTTCTGAAACTGCAAGTTAACTTTTTATCTTTTTTTCTTTTACCTGCCCTGTTCATTTATTTTTGTCTACACAATATGCTCTTAGTATGTGTCCTACTTTGTTATATTTTTTACAAGTTTCACTCTTAACCCTGCATTGGTCTGGTATATATGAGCCCTTGCCACAACATTAACACAATTTGTTCAGCCAGGCAGGTTTCTATTTATTTAGATATCGTAAGTTTTTTCATGTTCACTTTCATTCCTGACTGCAACTCAATTGTTTCCATTGATACAGCAATTTAGCTGCTCTTTTAAATGTGAGTTGTGCTTCAATTAGGAGCTTTCTTGTAAGAATCCACCATCCAAACCATCTCTCAGTACGTCATTAAGCCCATCATGGAACTGACAATTCTCAGATGATTTCTTCAGTTCCACCAAGGGCTCCCTTTGCATTTGCTTCCACCTATGGAACCTAAACTTTCTGCAATCAACAATCTTTTCAGTTCAAATCTTCTTGCATTACTTTCACAATATCATCAAAACTCATTTCAGCTGGTTTGGTTGGAGCAGATAAACTTCAAAGAAAACTGTATGCTTTTCCACTCAGTAACACTGGCACTTGCTTTTCATTCACTATTTTATTTGCTTCAAATACAGTTCAATTTGTTCTGTATACGTCATCCATTTATCTGTTGTGCAATTGAAGGTGTTCATCTTCTCGATGTAGCCAGCCATTTCTGCTTTTTATGAATTTATTATTATCACCCACTACTTACAGTATATCAACCCAGAATGTTATCCATTTTCCGCCTTTTTTAAACTTATCCTTCTCTTCTGAAAAAAAAAGCTCTGCTTTTTATTTAACTGAAGCGTGTCTCTTCCCTTGCAATGATAAAAACATGCTATGCTTCAACAGATAGGTAGTCATCGGGTTCATTTTAAAACTACTTCAATGCCATTGCTACGTTTCGTAACAAAAAAAAAATCGGAAGTAAAACACAGGAGCTGGGGATATGGGTCTCCTTTGCCTTTTTTGTTAGTCATGTAGTGGCATAATAACGAATATCATTCACATATCTCTTGCATATAATCCATAATGAATAATATAAACTAACAAGAATGCTTAATAAAACAATATATTTAATATATTTACAATATTACTTAAATATTATATACATCTCAGTGACTTTGGAACAAATGAAATGGGTTTAACCAGTGAAGGAAGGACTTGTTGGGCTTGACTGGTGTTGAATTTGTTCCAATCTAGACAGTCCCCAATCAACACAAAACAACCACAGAACCAAAGGCATTCATTTTAAAAACACTTTGGGGACAGAAGAAAAATAACATAAATAGTTTAGTGGAGGTAATATCTCACACATCTCCCTGCAGTATATCTGAATGGTGAGTATTTAATTTGCAAATTTATTTGATTTCCTCAGAGAGGCTACACATTTAAGATATAAATTTGAAAAAAAAAGAAAACTACAGTAAATATCTTGTCACTATGGTGCATAGAGAGGGTGCAGAGGAGATTTACAAGCATGTTGCCTGGATTGGGGAGCATGCCTTATGAAAACAGGTTGAGTGAACTCAGCCTTTTCTCCTTGGAGTGATGGAGGATGAGAGGTGACCTGATAGAGGTGCACAAGATAATGAGAGGCTTTGATTGTGGGGATAGTCAGAGGCTTTTTCCCAGGGCTGAAATGGCTGCCACAAGAGAGCACAGGTTTACGGTGCTGGGGAGTAGGTACAGAGGAGATGTCAGGGGTAAGTTTTTTATGCCGAGTGGTGAGTGCATGGAATGGGCTGCCTGCAACGGTGGTGGAGGCGGATATGATAGGGTCCTTTAAGGTAGATGGAGCTTAGAGAAATAGAGGGCTATGGGAAACCCTAATAATTTCTAAGGTAAGAACATGTTCTGCACAACTTTGTGGGCTGAAGGGCCTGTACTGTGCTGTAGGTTTTCTATGCTTCGATGAGATCTGGAAATACAGATCCATAATTCCTTAAAGTGGCATCACAGGTAGATCAGAGCACATCAGCCTTCTTAAATCAATGTACTGAGTCCAGGAGTTGGGGTGCTGCTCACAATATTCCAAGGACATGTTCGACCCAGCTTTGTGTGCCAAAGGGCCTGTATTGTGGTGCAGGTTTTCTATGTTTTATACTATCAGCTTATCTCTTGCAACGCTGAAAAGCTACAAGAGATAAGAGCTCCTTTTCTGCTTAGAACACATTAAGGCAGAGCTCTATAAAGCTTGCAAACTTTCTCTCTCTTAATAATGCAACACTTCCACCAAGTTGCACGTAATAATTTTTCTTTGTTTTTGCAATTCCCTAGCCTCTCTGTGATGGTCTCTCTTCATGTTTTTGTCTCCTCAGTCTCCGACTGGATGTTACTATCCTGTCTTTAAATTTGATGCCATCCTTTCAGTTCAACCTGACCAACTCCCTTTTTCCTCTCCACTCCAATTAATTCTCTTCTTTATCTTGTCTGTTCTTCATTATCCCAGTATCACTAGTCACCTGCATATTAGTAATTCTCTGCTCTCTGCTCCTCTGCTTGTTCATCTTTGTTGATATGCATGGATTCCTTAAGATTCACACAAACTTAAAGGTGTTATGTTTTTTTTATTATAATTAACACAGAAATAAGCTAGAGAAATGCATGAGTCCATCCAGCAAATTACACTTCAATTTGATTAATAATTGCTCCCTCATTTAACTTCCAAATTAAAAGCTGGAAAGTTGTCACAAAGTAGAAGTCATAACAAGATTACTCATTTAACATGCTCTGTCGGTACTTTATATTGGAGAATTTGTTTTCCATTGAACTTGTCACAAAGTAAAAAGTATCATCAGAGTACA